>NW_008330314.1:154341-233909 GCF_000622305.1 Nannospalax galili
ATATAAATATATATAATTAGGTGGTATTAATGAATTGCCTCTGTCTAGTTCTACATGTATTAATGTTGTTGTATGAAAGTTTAGTGTCTATAATGCTGAGTAATCACGGAAGAACCTGTAGGTCTCTAACCAAGTAGAATCTTTAAAAGGCATTCTACAGTCAGACATGATGATACATACCTCTACTTCCAGAACCTGGGACGGTGGGGTAGCAGGATCATTAGTTGGAAGCCAGTCTGAGCCATGTAGCGAGTTCAAGTCTAGCCTGCTTATACTAAGACAATGTATCAGAAACCCCTCCCCACAAAAAAGACAGTGATGTTTCATCTTGCAATGACTTACTTCAACATCATCTTTTTTTCTTAATGACTTTTAGCATCAGTGGTTACATTTTGCCTGGTTTAGATATTTAATTTTCAATAGTTTTAACAATGACATAATCAGAAGCTCCAAGCCTTTTATATCGCTTAAAAGTTATCTTTCATTCATCAATAGGATTTCTAAATACCAGGGTTTTGTTTCATAATAGAACAACTCAGGAGAAATTTTCTGTTATTCAGAGCCCAGACCCATTCCAATTCCTCTGCCTCAGCTCTCTGGAGTAGCTTTTAACCCAGACGGGCTAAACCCCCTAGCTTGTTTGCTAAAACCTCGCACAGGTGGTCCCCACCCCCACCTTCCCCTGTTCCTGATGTACCTGACACCAGTCCTCCTAGGACCCTGGCCAGTCTGATCTCACTCACCTTGCCTTTTTTCCATTCCCCTTCAGCCTGGACACATGCAATCTACCCACCCTCACTCTGTCCCCCTGTTAGCCTTGGGCCCAGGCCTACTCCAATTCCTCTACCTCAGATCTCCCTGACTCAGAATAGCTAAATCCTCTAGCCCAGTTTATTAAGACCCTACACAAGTAGTCTCCACCGCCACCTTCCCCTGGAATCTTGATCTGCCTGACATAGACCCATTCTTCTACTACCCTGACCCACTAACTATCCAGACCAGCCTACTACCCTGCAAGAACCTGAAGCACAAATCAATTAATTTTTTCATACGTGAGCATAAAGCAGCCAAGCTACATAAACAATATAAACAGAACCAAAATTCAAACAAACAAAGGCTGAATAGAATTTCCAACTGGACACACAACCAACAGCAACAAAAAATCATATGTCCAAGTGGCAATGCAAAAACACAAATAATATGAAAAACCAAGAGAATATATCTCCAACAAAATCCACCAGTCCTATAGAAGTGTACTACAATGGGAATGAGATAAACAATATAGTCATAATCCTACACGCTCCATTTGTTGTCTATTTTTTAATATAAAATTTGGAGAAATATTGGCACTAGTTTAAATGTCAGTTATGAAATCTCCCTTTACCTGAGAGTCCAAATGAGTTTAGGAGGCCACAATAGCAACAGCAATTTATCTTCTAGGTCATGTAAAATATTTCGTTAATGAACATCATGCTTGGGGTATTTCTTTTTTATATTACTATAAAGTCATCATTTTATTCAATTTTTTGTATTTCATGCAGAATATCTGAAACAACCTTAATCGCCTTTATACCCCTGTCCCATAACCTCCCCTCCCCCACTGGAGCCTATGTACTTTATCATCCTCGTTAAGGCCCACTGTATCAAGTCAGTGTCCCAGTGCAAGTCCATCCACTGAGGTCTAGTCAGCCCATTTAGAGTCCCTTGTTTTAGGAAGATCAGTTCATCTTCACCAAGCAGTAATCAGTTACCAATATTTCTCAAGCTAATATTGGGGTCTGCTGTTCATTTTTCCAGTTCTATGCTGGGGTTTGTCTGCCTGAGTTTGCATGGGACTTGGGTATGCTAACAACATTTCCATAGAATCATATAAGCAGGGTTACAGGAACTTGTAGAACTATATTTCCATATGATCATGCAACTCCTCCCTAGCTCTTGGAATCTTTCTGTCCCCTCTTCAGCTATATAATTGGACTAAAAGCCCACTCAGTGGGAGGAAACTCAAGAGTAGTACTATAAATATAACCAAATACAAGGCTGGAGTAGTCATAGATCTTAGAGAAAACCCAGACCGTCTCACCCCTAGACTAATGTAATTTCTTACTCTGTGCAAAATATGTATTCTTATATTTACAGACAAATATCCTACTCATCATTCATCAAAGAAGCTTATTTTGCACCAGTTGAAGACTATTACCACATACCACAACTAGTCAGATGCAGACATTGTCTATAAATTGTCCAGGCCTAAGCAATACATCTACAATGCAATCTCTACACCTAAGGCGAATGGATAAAGAAGAGGACACTAATGAATTTCTCAATTTTCATTAATGAAGCTCCCTCATGCAACAGAGGGCCAGGAATACAAAAGGTCACAAATGGCCAAAACATAGAGATTCACAGTCTGTAGAATGCTGGTCTTTGGACAGGACTCGTATATTATTAAACTTCACCTGCCAGGGCTCAAGAACTGTCACTTAGAGTATTTCTAATTGCAGACTGAGGTGATCAGCCATCATTTTCAGGACTTCACGATTTCCTACTTTGGCAGAATTCTACTTTCTAGGGTTCACTTCCTATGTATGCATCAAAAGTCTGCTTGTTGTCCACTGTGTCCATTATGCCATTTTCATTTGGCCTTCACACGTGTTGTCTTTTTGTGACAGGTACCATGATATGCCGTCCTAGCTCCTCTTGTAAAATCCAAGCAGTGAAATACCTGAAGACCAGTGACCCAGACCAGAGACACCAGCCAGGGAAAAGCTATAACCAAGAGCTTGGAGGGAGTCCTGATTTCATCAGGTCCAAAAGCAACTTGGGGAGGAAAGGATTTATTTAACCTTTCAGGTTACAATCCATCCTTGAAGAACATCATAGCAAGAACTTGAAGGAGCTGGAGGCAGGAACCTGGTGATAGGAACTAAAGCAGAGACACTGGAGGGTCCCTGCTTAGTAACTTGCTCCTTCTGGGTCATAATCAGTCAGCTTTTTCATACAACTCAGGACCACATCCCCAGGGATAGCATGGCCCACAATGGGCTGGACCCTCCGACATCAATCAACTATCCAGAAAATGTCCCACAGCCATGCCCACAGGCCAGGTTATCAGGGCAATCCCCCAACTGAGACTCCCTCAGATAACGCTGGGCTGTGTTCTGACGCTAACTAGGAGAGAGAGGAAGGACAAGTCAAGCTAACTCAGCAACAGATTTTGTGAATAATTTCTGGCCACACATTCCCAACAAAATATCTTTGGAACTCCTCCTATAGTGTTAAGTGAGTCCTTGCTTCAGCACCAATGAGAAAAAAGTGGATTCATTATACGTATTCTAAGGGAAATGGGAGGAAGAAGCCTACACAGAGAGGAGGGCTCTAGAACTTTCTCAGTAGTTTAAATGACTTTGGCTAAGTCATTTAATGCCTCTGGGGCTTCCACACTTCTGTGTCTTGGCAGCTGTTTTCTGGAATTCCCTGACCTCTTTAACAGGCAAACTTTTACTCATCATTAGCACTGGGCTTGGTATCTTCTCTTAGAATCATGTACTGAGTCCCCCCACCCACGCCTGAACAGGGGGTGCCTCTTCCTGTGTGGGACCTTAATGACATGCACGTTCTTCTCCTACTTAGCTGCCTTCCCTACCCCTCCTCTGCTGTGTAGACTAGAAGCTCCCAGCAGATTCAAAAAGTCTTTCCTCTGTGTTTGCACCTGCCATATGGTTTGTGTGTTGAAGTGAAGGAAGGAACTTGCAAGATTGAGTGTTTCCGTCTTTTAAATAATGGAAAAACCACGGTTTTTTTTTTTCAGTTAAATTATTACTTTAAATTTTTTATGTGTATGAATGCTTTACCTGCATCTGTGTATGTAAGTGCACCCATGTTGCACAATGCCAGAGGAGGGCAGAGCTGGAGTTACAGAAGGTCAGTTGCCACGTTGGTGCTGGGAACCGAACCTGTGCCCTCCAGAAAAGCAGCCAGTGCTTAAAACCACTGAACCATCTCTCCAGTACCCAGTAAATTATTTTTAATTCTGTATGTGTGTGCACGCACGTGTGTGCATGCGTATGCATGTGTCTGTGTGTGTGTGTGTGTCTATGTGTATGTCTGTGTGCACATCTGTGTGTGAGCATGGAGACCAAGGGTCAACATGAGTTTCTTTCTGTCTTTCCATCTTAATTTTGACATAGGGTCTCTCAGTGAACCTGGAACTTGCTGTTTCAGCTAGACTGCCTTGCAAAGTATCCCCTAGAATCGGCCTGTCTCTGTCCATCTTCCTCTAACACTGGGGTTATAGATGTACATTGCCTCGCTTTTTATGGGAGAACTTGGAATTTGAACTTTGGTCCTCACACTTGTGTAGGCAGTGCTTTATTCACTGAGACATCTCTCCAGCCCCTTGAGTTAAAAATTGAAGAGAAAGACCAATAGATTATGAAAAAAAAAGAAAACATTGCTTGTTTGTGGAATGGAATTCCAGATACCTGTCCACTTGACTTTCCGTCTTCGACCACAGCCCTAGTAGTTGAAGCAGCACAGTTAAAACACTCTAACCCAGAATGAAGATGATTAATTCCCCTTCCAGTTGCAAAATTGTCAGTCTGTCAAATTTACTACTTTAAGCATCAACTTTTTAAAATTCGAACATTTTTGATGGAATTTTTTCTCAAACATGAAAATACTGACCTGGTTCCCTGAGAGGCAGAACAGAGGCTCCAGTCGGCAACTCCCTCGTTAATGACCCAGGCCCTTATTAGGAACACTGCCTCAACTGTGCCGAATTCACAAAGGAGTTGTTATGACATGTTTATTTTCCTGTATTTTCCTTGTCTGTCAGCTGCCATTTCTCCTGCTGTCATTTTTACTGACCTAACAACTCCCTTAGCTATTCTCATCTCCTCAAAGCTCCTGCACCCTAAATTTTCCTCTTCTAAGATACCTGGCGTGAAAACAGTAGAAAATAAAGTTTTGTTTTTTTTTTTCAACTGGTCTACTGTCACAAAAGAACAAACAGAATGTGAGAATGTATGTAGTTTTTAGTGATACTTTGTGAAGGATGTGGAAGGTATTTGAAATTTTCAGATTATTTCCTGGCTTCCAGGTCCTTGGGTTTGGAGATCACTAAAGTCGTGGCTATGTATAAATGAAGCATGTATATTCTCTAGAAAAACCACATTGGTGCAATCTGAGGATGACTCTCTGAAGTTAGGTGCCTTTAAGTATTTAAAACACTTAAGTTGATAGTTTAAAAAAATTATTAATTAGGTGTGTTGGTGTGGGCAGGCATGTGCATGCCATAGCAGTACTGTGCAAAGAACAACTTTCTGGAGTCAGTTCTCTCCTCCCACCGTGGTTGAAGTTCACGCTTGGTGGCAAGTACTTTTACCCTATGAACCATCTTGTCTGCCCTAAGTCACTTGATTTTAAAAAACAACTGATGAAATGTTTGAATATGACCCCTCTTCATATGTGTTCAATTATAAATTATACCTGAGTGCTCATAGTACTAATATGCCCTACACCCTATAATACTCTATATAATTATACAAAAACAAGTGTACATGCTCATTTTAATATTTTATGCTTCCACTGCACTCCTCTTAGATACAAACACAATTAAAATATCACTCTACTTATAGAACTCTGATTTAGATACATATATGGGGATATTAACTATGATGCAAGGTAGGCGCATAAACCTCTGTCCAAGTAAAGCTGATTTTCAAATGTTAAGTTTATTTCCAAAGCCTTAGGTATAACCTAGGTGCACAAGAAATGCTTCATGAATATATAATGAGTAAATGATGAGGACTAAGCAGTCCCTAGGATGTTTCACAACACCATTTTCCTGGTTCAAGTAGACCATTTCACACTGTGTTCATGTATTATAGTATAAGCATTAGATTTTTACATCACTCATGAGGAATTTTTACAAGGCACTCTGGATGTCAAAGGCAGGAGGTTTTGATCCAGGATTAAGGTGTTACATTCCAGTGGACAGCTTGTCCTGTGGAAGGTTTCCACCAATTCAGATTATTATAGTGTAAGACATGGAAAACTTGGGCATAACAAAGACCAACCAGACATATTTGGAATAGAAAGTGGGGCACTGGCATGAGTGGTGCCTAAGTACTGATGGTTTTCTAAGCCAGGCAATAATCACAATACTAGGAAGGCAGTAGAGAAAAAGACAAACCAGCATGGTCATATTTTAATTGATGGCATAGCTGTTTCTTAACGTTCTCTGGTACAACTCTGTATATTTACCTTGGGCTCTCTTGTAACCTCCCAACTAGTAAATTGCCAGAAATGCATAGGTATTCTAGATGCATGTCCAGAAACCCACTGGGCAGTTCAGGCAAAACATATTGCAAGTCCTATGTGGTTCGTATGGTTAACTATGCCTGCTTCTCTGATTGGTGCCATCTCAGTAGGTGTTATCGCCATCTACCTCAACACAGAAACCTGGAGGTTCCCTTTATTCCTCTAGCCCTCAGCTTTACCTCTATTTGCCTCGATTTTTTGTTATCAGTACTTTTCCTTCCAATTGAACACTCCAATGCATCCAAATCATTTTATGCAACAAACCAGGGTGATTTTTTTTAAAAAAAGCTATTTTAATTTTGTGTGTATGAGTGTTTTGTGTGCTTGTATATAGAGGCCAGAAAAAGAAGTTAGAATCCCTGGAGCTGGAGTTACAAATGGATGTGAGTTAACTTTGGGGGCTAGGAATAGAACTCAGATTCTCTGTAAGACCAGCCAGTGCTCTTAACCACTGAGCCATCTCACCAGCCCACCAGAGTGATCCTTAAAAACAGTTTTAGGGCCAGTAGGACTGATCAGATGGTAAAAAGCATTTGCCACTAAGCCTGACATCTGAATTCCATTCCTTGACCCACATGATGGAAGGAGAGATCCGACTCACACAAGTTGTCGTCTGACCCCCATGTGTGCATCATGACAAGTAACCATACACACACAAATAAATAGATGCAATAACACCACAATTTACATAGTATACACCCCTGCTTGGTCTAAATGTTTGTGTTCTCCCACATTTCTTTTGATGAATGCTAATCATCAAGGTGATAGAAATAGATAGAAAATAGGGTCTTTGGGAGGTGAATTGTTTCTGCTATGACAAAATAAGCTGTTTTGTGTCTTTTTTCCCTCACAACAAGTATTTAATTATAATCAAGGAATTGAATTAAAAAATCAATAAGAACGTGAAAATTATCAAATACATGGAATAAACTGCATGGTACTAAAACATTTATGGATAAACGAAAACATGGAAGAAAAACAGAAGCATTTCTTTTTTGAGTATTTTATTTATTATTTTTATTTTATGTGTATGCATGTATTGCCTGCATGTATGTCTGTGCACCCATGTAATGTGATGCCCGTGGAGGACAGAGTGACTGTTGGATCCCCTGGAACTGGAGTTACAGACAGTTGTTAGCTGGCATGTGGGTGCTGGGATTTGAACCCAGGTCTTCTGCAAGAACAACCAGTGTTCTTAACCACTGAGCCATTTCTCCAGCCCCAGAAGCATTTCTTAATAAATAAAATTGGCTTTGCATGTTTTTATAAGGACACTAATATAATGACCTAATAACTCTTCACACCACCACACAGAGGATTAAGATTTCAACATACAAATTGTAGGGAAATATAAACACCCTATGACCCTGAATGAAAGAATAAGATGTGAGCACAGGCTCATCATCAGGGGCCAAGCTAAGTGGTCAGAATGAACAAACGTATTAAAAAGTGAAGAGAAGGTAAACTTGGAACTCTCAGAAACACACACCTAACTCCTGGAGTTTAATATGCTCGGTTATGGCATAAGACCCTATCCTAGTTTGCTTTCAATTGCTGTAATAAAGCACTAACCAAACCAACTTGGGGAGGAAAGGGTATATTTTTTCTTACATCTCCAAGTCACAGCTCCCAAGCCAAAGCAGGAACTCAGGGGAGGAATCTGGAGCACAGACCATGAAGGGATGCTGCTTACTGGCTTGCTCCTCTGGCCTGTGCTCTGACTGCTTTCTTTTTTTCTTCCTTTTTTAAAAAAAATTTAATAACTACATGATTAGAAGAAGACTTTCATTACAGCTTTAACATATACAGTAACACACTCCAGCACAAGAGTACATCTCTTTCACAAGTGGCTGTAAGTTTCTAGGTTCACAATTGAATTAATACAGTTATACAATATTGAACTCAATATAAGCTCTGTAAGACATAAAATTGAATGAGTTTTTAACCTTTAAAAAAGATCTCCATTTCATTTTAGAATATATTTTTCCTTGCAGAAAGACTCATTTTTTTGCTACTAACATTGGGGTGTTGGCACAGGCATCTCTAATCTATATGTATCTATTAATAGTCATAATCTGTTGTATTTGGATCCTTAATGCCTGTGTATGTCTATAAAGTCATTGGATAGACTTCAATGCTAATGTTTATTACCTCTAGTAATTAACATGATGTAAATTTCCATGCTTCCTCCTCAAATATAATACATTTCTAAAAAAATTGTTGATTTCTTTTGTGTGTGTGTGTGTGTGTTTATCACACAGAACATCCTAAACCATCTTATTCAACTATACGCCCATTTCCCAGATGTAACCCTCCCATAGCCTCCCTCCCCTCACTAGAGCCCTTATACTCTGGTATCCCTGCTACTGTCTGCTGTGTTTTCAGCACCCCCAGCCATTCCCCACTACTTGTCCAACTGGTGAATCTAGTCAGGCTATCTAGAGGTCTTTGTTTTAGGAAGGTCAGTTGTTTCACAGCTAGCAGCAATCAGTTGTCAATATTCCTTTAGATAAGATTGGGGTCTGCTGTTCATTTTCCCAGTTCTATGCTGGATTACTATCTGGGAGTCCCCTTGGACACTCTGGCCAACAACTCAAAAGAAGGTATCTCTTTTCAGGCATTGTTGCTTGTTATGTAGCCTCTAGCTATGCATATGGACTCTTAAAAAATTATATTGGCAACCAGGCGTGGTGGCGCACGCCTTTAATCCCAGCACTTGGGAGGCAGAAACAGGTGGATCTCTGTGAGATCAAGGCCAGCCTGGTCTACATAGTGAGCTCCAGGACAGCGGGGGCTACAGGAAACCCTGTCTCAAAAAGACCAAAAACAAAATTATATTGGCCCCTTTAATCTTTGGTTATACTTTCCTTTTGGGTGTTTAAGGCCATACAGTTGGCCCAGATAAACCAATTTATTTTTACTCTTAAGGTCATTTGAGGAACTGTACCTGATGGGTCACATGGGCTTGGGAGGAGCTCCTGGTTCCTTTCTTTTACCAGTTCTTCCTAGGTGAAAATAAGTCAAAGATCCCACTCAACCATGGCTGCCTATGCATAGAAGCATGAAGGAAATGATTCCTCTGTGTTGACCCTACTCTTTGTAGACTGGACATTGGTTCAAGTACATATGGGAGGGGGGGGGTCTCCTAGGCCTCCTTGATCAAGAGGGTAGGTGACCTACCACAATTACAGGACATTTTGAGAGATGCTCATAGTCCCCTGGAACTAGTTGACCTAGGAGGGCAAGGAGCAAAAACTGTCCTTTATGTCCCTCTGACCAAATTATTGCAGGCCTCAAAGTATGTCTGTTAAACATCCAAGAAGGTTAGTGCCACCAATCTGGTACTTTTAATTACTGTGTGTCATTAGATAAATCTTGGGCAAAGATCAATTGTTGTCAGATAAACCTTACCTAGACATAATTCTTGATCTGCTGTGTATAAATTGTCAGTAGGTTATTGGAGTAATATGGTCCCCTTTGGTTTCTAGAATGACTTAGGCATTGTTTACCTCTTGATTTGTCTCACTCCGCCATCATGGTTTTCCCACTTAAGATGCCCCCATTATCAAGTACTGATATTTGACAAAGGGGCCAAGAATATACACTGGAGGAAAGAGCATGTTCAGCAAATGGTGCTGGCAAAACTGGATCTCCACATGAAGAAGAATGAAAATATATCCTTATCTTTCATCCTGCTCAAAAGTCAATTCCAAATGGATCAAAGACCTCAATGTAAAGCATGAAACTCTGAAAGTGTTAGAAGAAAACACTGGGAAAAACCTATAAGATATAGGTGTAGGAAAGGATTTTCTAAACCAGACATCAATTGCTCACAAAAGGGCAACAATTAACAAATTCCCCACATCACCTCCAAGATTTGGTATCAATTTTTCTCTTGATTATAGCCAGTCTGACTGGGATAAGATGAAATCTTAAAGTGGTTTTAATTTGCACTTCCCTAATTATTAGTAATGTTGAACATTACTGATGTTTGGGGTAATGGGTAATTATTTGAGGTAGTATCATTACTTCTTCTTTCTCTTTATCTCCTGGGTTACTTGTATACCCTTCCCTCTTCACTCCCTTACACTAACCCAATTTTATCCATATCTCCCTTATTAAGGCCTGTTTCCTACTGTTCTTCTTTTTCAGGTTCTTTCTTTCCTTTACCTCTGTGTTTCCTATTATCCTGGTTCCTGTAGTTATGTCTGGATACATACTCACTTGTCAGGGTTTGGTGCTAGGATCTACATGTGAGGGAGAACATACATCGATTTTCTTTTTCTGAGTCTGTGTTACTTCACTTAGTATAATAGTTTCTAGTTCCATGCATTTACATGCAAATTTCATGATTTCATCTTTCTTTACTGCTGAGTAAAACTCCATCATATAAATGAACCACATTTAGGTTGCCTCCATCTCTTAGCTATTGTGAAAAGAGTGGGAACAAACACGGATATACAAGTGTCTCTGCAATAGGATGAGTTCTTTGGATATATGCCAAGGGGTGCTATAACTGGGTCAAATGATAAGTTCATTTGTAGTTTTTAAGAGTTCTCCACACTGCTTTCCATAGGGGTTGAAAAGTTTGCAGGCCCACCAGCAGTGGATGAGTGTTTCCTTTTCCCCACATCCTCTCCAACATATGGCATCACTTGTTCTCTTGATCATAGCCAGTCTGACTGGGATAAGATGAAATCTTAAAGTGGTTTTATTTCCCTAATTATTAGTAACATTGAACATATTTTAAAATGTTTTATATGCATCTTTACTTCTTCTTTTGAGAACTCATGTTCAGCTCCTTAGCCCATCTTTTAATTAAGTTAATTCTTGTCTTGATTCTCTGTTTTTTGAGTTTGATATATACTCTGGATATTAAACCTCTGTCAGATGTGTCGCTGGTGAAAATTTTCTCCCATTCTGTGGGTTTTCTGTTCACTTCTCTGGTTAGCTCCTTTGATGTACAGAAGCTTTTTAGTTTAATGAGGTCCCGTTTCTTATTTCTTGCCCTTCTTTCATGAGCAATTGATGTCTGGTTTAGAAAATCCTTTCCTGCATCTATATCTTGTAGGTTTTTCCTAATGTTTTCTTCTAGCACTTTCAGAGTTTCAGGCTTTACATTGAGGTCTTTGATCCATTTGGAATTGACTTTTGAGCAGGGTGAAAGATAGGGGTATAGTTTCATTCTTTTACAGGTGGAGATCCAGTTTTGCCAGCACCATTTCCTGAACATGCTGTCTTTCCTCCAGTGAATATTCTTGGCCCCTTTGTCAAATATCAGGTGGCTGAAATTGCATTTACTCATATTTGGGACTTCAATTTTGTTCCATTGATCTATGGGCCTATTTTTTGTGCCAGTACCATGTTGTTTTTGTAACTATACCTCTGTAATACAGCTTAAAATCTGGTACAGCAATACCCCCAGCATTGCTCTTAGTGCTCAGGGTTGCTTTGGCTATCTGAGGTCTTCTGTGCTTCCACATGAATCTTAGGATGTTTTTTTCCAATTCTGCGAAAAATGTAATGGCTATTTGGATTGGCATTGTATTGAATCTATAAATGACTTTTGGAAGGATGGTCATTTTCACAATATTAATTTTTTCAATCCATGAGCATGGGAGGTCCTTCCATCTTCTGATGTCTTCTTCAATCTCTTTCTTTAAAGATTTAAATTTTTCATTGTAGAGCTCTTTAATGTCTTTGGTCAGGTTTATTCCAAGATATTTCATTTTATTTTATTTTATTTTTCCAGATATTGTGCAGTGGAGTGTTTCCATGTGCTCTTTCTCTGATTGCTTGTTATTGGTATACAGAAAGGCTACAGATTTTGTAGGTTAATTTTGTAACCTGCCACTTTACTGAACATGTTAATAATTTCTAGCAGTTTTCTGGTGGAATTTTTGGTGTCTCTTAGATATAATATCACATCATCTGTGTAAAGGAATAATTTGATTTCTTCTTTTCCAATTATTACTCCTTTAACTTCCTGCCTTTGCAAGAGTTTCAAGCACTGTGTTAAAGAGTGTTGGAGATAGTGGACAGCCTTGTCTGGTTCCTGATTTCAATGGGAATGCTTCCAGTTTTTCTCCATTTAGAATGATGTTAGCTGTGGGTTTGTTATTTATGGCTTCAATTATGTTGAGGTATGTTCCCTCCAGTCCAATTCTCTCTAGGACTTTGAAGATAAATGCGTGTTGAAATTTGTCAAAAGGCTTCTCTATTGAGATGACCATGTGGTACTTGTCTTTGAGCCCATTTATATGATTTATGATGTTTATTGACTTAGGCATATTGAACCATCCTTGCATCTCTAGGATACAGCCAACTTGATCATGGTGGATGATCTTTTGCTGTGTGTCTTTATGTGGTTTGCAAGTATCTTGTTAAGAATTTTGCATCTATGTTCATTAAGGATATAGGTCTATAGTTCTCTTTTTTGGTTGTATCTTTACCTCACTTTGGTATTAGAGTGATGCTGGATTCATAGAATGAATTTGGAAGTTCTCCCTCCATTTCTATCTTTTTGAATAAATTATTATTGGATGTAGATCTTCTTTAAATGTTTGATAGAATTCTCCTGTAAATCCATCTGGTTCTGGGTGTTTTTAGTCAGTAGGTTTTGTATTACTGTTTCAATTTCTTTTTGTGTTATGGGTCTGTTTAAGCTGTTAATATCTTCTTGGTTTAGTTTTGGGAGTTCCCATGCCTTTGGATATCTGTCCATTTCTTTTAGGTTTTCAAATTTTGTAGCATAAAAGTTTTTAAAGTATTCCCTTATAATGTTCTGTATGCTTCTGGTGTCTGTTGTGATAGTTCCCCTTTCATCTCTGATTTTATTGATTTGGAGGTGCTCTTTCTTTCTTTTGGTTAACTGGGCTAGTGGTCTGTCAATCTCGTTTATCTTTTCAAAGAACCAGTTCTTGGAGTTGTTGATTTCATTCATTTCTGCCCTAATTTTTGTTATTTCTTCTTATCTTCTGCGTTTGGTTTTCATTTATTGTTGCTTTTCAAGTGTCTTGAGTTGCAATGTTAAGTCGTTTATTTGTGTTCTTTCCAATTTTTGATGTAGGCACTTAGAGCTATAAATTTCCCTCTAAGAACGGCTTTCAGCATGTCCCAGAGGTTTTTTTGTGTTGTATTGTTCTTTCATTTAGTTCCAGGAATACTTTTATGTCTTTCTTCATTTCTCTTTTGACCCATTCATCATTCAAGAGTGTGTTGTTTAATCTCCATGTGGTGATTAGGGCTTCTTCCAGTGTTGATTGTAAGCTTTATTGCCTTGTGGGCTGTTAGAATATGTGGAATTATTTCAATCTTTTTATATTTGTTGAGGTTTGTTTTGTGCCACAGTATATGGTCAATTTTGGAAAAGGTTCCATGGGGTGCTGAGTAGAAAATATGTCCTTTGGTGCTTGGGTGGAATACTCGGTAGATGTCTGTTAAGTTCATTTGATATTTGTTATTGTTCAATTCAGATATGTCTCTGTTAACTCTTTGCCATGTTGACCTATCTAATGGAGAAAATGGGGTACTGATGTCCCCTGGTATTAATGAGGTGGGATTAATCTGTGTTTAAAGTCCTGTAGTATTGTTTTTATGAAGTTGTGTGTACAAGAGTTTGGTGAATATATGTTCATGATTGTAGTATCTTCTTGATTTATTGTTCCTTTGATTCGACAAGTGGCTCTCTTTATCTCTTCTGATTAGTTTTAGTTTAAAGTCTACTTTGTCACATATAAGAATTGCTATGCCTGCTTTTTTTTTAGTACCATTTGCTTAGTATATTTTTTTTCCATCCTTTCACTTTGAAATAGTGTCTGTCCTTGAATGTGAGATGAGTTTCTTGTGGACAATAAAAAGATGATTTTTTTTCTTAATCCATTCACCTAGTCTATGTCTTTTGACTGTGGATTTCAGTCTGCTAATATGTAAAGTTATTAATGAAAGATGAGTATTGAATCCTGTCATTTTTAATTCTGTTTACGTTCTTGATATAGCTGTAATTTACCACAGTTGTACGTTCATTGAATTTCTTTCTGCAACTCCTTGGGTAAAGTCATTCCTTTTTTTCAGCTCTTTGTATTGCTTCCAGAACTCTCTGAAGGGCTGCTTTTGTGGACATGAAGTCCTTCAGCCTATTTATGTCATAGAAGATTTTTCCTTCCCCTTCAACTATAATAGATATTTTGGCTGGGTATAGGAATGTGGGCTGGTGTCTGTGGTCATTTAAAAAGTGGGAATACTTTGGTCCAGGCTCTTCTGGCTTACATAGTTTGCACTGAAAAGTCAGCTGTAATCCTAATGGGTTTTCCTTTATATGTGACTTGTTGTTTCTCTTTAGCCATTTTCAGTATTGTCTCTTTGTTTGTATGTTTAATGTTTTTACTATGATGTTCCATGGAGAGTTTCTTTTCTGGTCCTGTCTGTTTGGTGTTCTATATGCTTCTTATATTTGTATGGGCATGTCTTTCTTTCATTTTGGAAAATTTTCTTCTATGATTGTGTTGAGGATCTGGTCCTTGCCATTATCTTGGAATTCTTCTCCTTCCTGTATGCCTATGATTGGTAAGTTTGGACTTTTTGTGGTGTCACACAATTCCTGCATATTCCATTCTTGTTATTTCTTAAATTTTTCATAATCTTTGTTTTAGTGGTCTAGTTCGTCCACTTTATCTTCCAGTCTTGATACTCATTCATCCTGTTGGTGAGGCTTTCTCTTGTCATTTGTAATTGGATTACTGAATGTTGTATTTCCTTCTTCATTTCAGCCTGAGTATTCTCCAATATTTCTAACTCTTCTCTGAATTCATTCATTAGTTTATCCCTATCTTCCTTCAGTTTTATGATTTCTTTGTGTGTTCTTTAAATTCACTGAATTCTTTTGTCATATTTTTAATTGTTCTTTTGAGTTCCATGTCCTATATTATCTCTAGGGGGTTTTCATTGTACTCCTCTAGAGGACTATTGGTATTTGGTGGGGACATGTTTTTTTGGTTTTTCATGTTATTTTTTTTTTTCTGTGATTTTTGCTTGTTAATTTTTTTTTTTTTTTTTTTTTTTTTCTGAATCTTGTGTGAGACTCAAGTCTTCAAGTTTAGGTCTGCTTCTTTTTGTAAACTTTATGTGTTTGTGGTTTACTTTTTCAACATGAAAAGCTGGTTTGTCTAAGCTTCCAGTTCTCTCTTTTGATTTTATATTGGAGTGGCCAGATTGCTTTTGTCTTCAGGAGTTCCCACAGAGGCCCAAGTCAGATGAGGATCAGATGCTCTCAGGCTTTTTCCTAAGGTCTGGATCCCTCCAGCAAAGATTTTGGCCTCAGGAATTTGGGGGTTGGACTGGCCTGTGAGCCTGGCCCAGAAACGATGTTGGCCTGTGGCTGCTGTTGGCCTGCCACCCTGAGATGCAAAGGAAGATGGGGGCAGGAAGTGGCCCCAAGGGCTCCTGGGGACTGTACTGAGGAGCTGGTTTGGTCTGGATGCAAAGGATTAGGAAGAAGAAAGGTCAGCCCTTGGGTCCAGAAAAGAGGCCTGTGGGTTGTGCAGGCCCAGGGAAGCAGTGGTAGGTGAGGGCCGGGCCAGGCCGGAGTGCTCCTGGGAACCAAAGAAGGAACTGGGTTGGTCTGGATGCAAAGGATCAGGAAGCAATGGTGGTTCCCCAGGTGTCTGGGGCACCAAGACAAGGAATGGGACAGGACCCAGGCTAGGAGGAGAGATGGGTGGGGAAGGTGGGAGCATGAAGGAGGTTGGGGGAGTCAAGGCTTGGAGGGCAGGACAGACCCACCCTGGAGAGGGGCCTGAGGGTTGGAGAGAGCTTTTCTTTCTTTTTGAAAAATATTTTATTATTTGTATTTTATGTGCATGAGTGGATTTCCTGCATGTGTGTAAATGTATCAGATGCCCTGTAACTGGAGTTACAGACAGGTGTTAGCCACCATGTGGGTGCTAGAAATCTATCCTGGGTCCTCCACAAGAGCAGCCAGTGCTATTAACTGCTGAGCCATCTCTCTACCCCTGTTTGTTTTTTTTTGTTGTTGTTGTTTTGTTTCTTTTCGAGACAGTGTCTTACTTGCTAGGGTGTCTGGCAGTGAGCCTCAGGGATCTATTTGCCCTCTTCTTAGGCGTTACAAGAGCAGTCAATCATACTTGACTCTTAACATGTATTCTGGGAATTTAACTCACCAACTGAGCTACCTCTCTAGTCCATCACTTATTATTTTGATGTAACTACCTACTCAAGTTTATCCATGAAAAGGTTTCTGCTGTATCACAGAGATATGTTAATATTTAATTTTTATATTTAATTAATGTATACTATTTGTACATATGTATGGGCTATAACAAGATATTTCAATACATGTTTGCAATCCATTACAATCAGATTGGCATATCCATCATCGTGAGCACATATCATTCCTTGGTCTTGGGTATATTCAACATCCTCTTTACCTGCTAATTTAAGTATAGAATTGATTTTTGTCAATCATATTTACCCTATTGTGATAGGGTAAATATGTCAATCATATTTACCCTATTACAGCATTATAAGTTATTACTCTTATCTGCTGTGCTCTACCCATTAACTATGTTCTCTCTATCCTTCCTCAATCACCGTATGCTAATCATTGGTCTACTCTCTTCTTCTCTGAGACAAATAGTTAATAATTTTGGGCATTTTCCACATTTCTGCTATTCTTCCAAATGTGATAAGGATATATCTTACTAAGTCCTCCTTATTAAGTTCTCATAAGGATGTTCTCTTATCATTCTCCCCTTATGAGGCAACCAGAGCATGGAGTGTTTGATTGACATACCCAAAGTCACAAAAAAACAAAACACAGCTTTTGACCAACTTGATACTACAATACAGCTCCCATTTGTTCCTATTGTGTTTATTTCAATTATATTTCTTTTCTATTAAAGATGCTTATATTTAATTCAGAGTAGTTAACTGAGGTCAATATTTCAAATACATGCCTTGGTACCACACCAGAAAAGTTAGGCATTATATACTATGGATAAATTAAGTATGATATGAAACTCAGTTGACAAGTATTTATTGGGTTGGCAAGATGGCTCAGTAAAAGTGTGAGGCCCTGAGTTTGAAACGCAGATGTGTAGCCTGTACTTACAGCACTCCCACAGGGAACTGGGAAATAGAGACAGGGAAATACCTAGAAGTTCATCAGCCAGCTAGCTTAGCCTACACAGTCAGGAACAGTAAAGAGACCATGTTTTAAACATGGTGGAAGGCGAGAACTGGCACCAGAAGTCATCCTCTGACCTTCACACATGCGTCATAGCACATGTGCATCCCTCAATAAATTTTATTTTATTTTTGTTTTTTGTTTTTTTTTTTTGATACAGAGTCTCCCTTTAGCCCCAGGTGGCTTGGAATTCCCTATGTAGACCAGGCTGGCTTCAATCTCAGAGAGATCTGTCTGCCTCTACTTCCAGAATGTGGGATTAAAGACATGCTTTACCATGCCCACCCCAAATGAATGCTTTTTTAAAAATCACTATGACACTCTAGACACAAGCTGTTAACTTCTAGATATTCCTGAATATTCACATCTTTGTGAATGTAGTAAAGAGATAAACAGTAAGGGATAAAGCAGAATTGTCCAGAGCCTTCTCCTGTGTGGACTGTGCCATTTAGAGCATGAGTTTCCTATTCTCTTGAATGTTAATGTTGTCTTCCTCAGAACTGACTTGCTTCCAGCAAATAAATTCTAAATAGTCCAGGCCCTAGACAAGGTTTCAGGAGAGTGAAGTCACTTAAAACATCAGCTATCAAAGCTCCAAATTGAAAAAACACAAAGGTGTGTGTGTATGTGTGTGTGTGTGTGTGTGTGTGTGTGTGTGTGTGTGTGTGTGTGTGTGTGTGTGTGTGTGTAGGCATGTCTGCTAACTAGATGTCATTAAGTAAATTGCCATTTGTCTTTCTTGAAGCATAGTCCAAATGCCTGTCTTGAGAACACTTGAAGGATGAATTTTTCTTTCAAGGTGATTGAAAGCAAGTTTGAATGAACTGATTCTTTAATGTTTTTAAAAGATATTTAATTATTTTTATTTTATGTGTATGAGTGTTTTGCATGCATGTATGTAAGTGCACCACATATGTGCAATGCCCGCAAGGCAAGAAAAGGATGCTGGATTTCCCTGGAACCGGAATTGTGACAGTTGTAGTTGCCATGTGGGTGCTGGGAATCCAACCCAGATTCTCTGGAAGAACAGCCAAATGTTCTTAAGCACTGAATTATCTCTTCAGCCCCATGCACTGATGCTTTAAAGGTAAAAAATGTTTGCCAGGAATGGTGCTCCATGTTTTTAGATACAGCACTTGGGAGGTAGAGGCAGGTGGATCTCTGTGAGCCTCCAGGTAGCCTGGTCTCCATGGTGAGTTCCAGGCCAACTGAACTCCACGAAATTCCTGGTGTACTGCTAATGATACAGCCAGAAAGAAGGTGAATCCTTGTGTTCATCAGTTTTGATAACATTTCCATGATTCTTCTTGCCGTAGACAATCTATAGGTGAGTTCTTCTGAGACTTCCTCAAATGAATTCTGAAATTCACTCAAGGGCAGAAGTCATACAAAAAATGAACTCATCCAGACATTAAAGATCCTTACACCTACAAATTATACTTGTTCTTTGCTCATTAGAATCAGTCACAATCAGACTGTATCATTTATAAACCTACAGCTGGCCAGCTTCTTCTGACCACAAGTTTGTCTTCCCGTAGATGCTATAGGTTGCCAAGCATTCAGCCAGTAACAGGTCAGAGATTCACAAGGGTGTTTACCCTGTGTGCCTGGGTGCTTTCAGTGGACCACGCAACTGCAACTGGTTTTACCTGACCTGGGATCCTGTTTAACGAAATAAACAGGTGAAAAATATGGCCAAGATGAAGAGATTATATGCATATTTGGGAACAAGGTTTTAAGTACATGTATTCTCACGGCACCATTAAAGTTAGAAGGGCAAACACACGTTTCAAAGGCTGTGTTTCCCTGAGGTATTCTTATAAATTCAGTTCTTTGGAGAACAGGATTGAAAGTGGAGTGGGAAGAACTTTCCCAGCCAGGTCTGGAGGCTTCTGAGCCTCCAGGGTCAGTTCCTTCTCTCGGTTTCCACAGACCTTGGTGGGTGTTCGGCTCTGGCGAGGAGCCTGCATCAGGCCTGTCCAGCTCTGGCCTCCTGACCCAGAGAGCTCCCAAGAGCACTGCCAAGCCTGGGTCGCGCCGCACCCAGACGCGGGTGCCCTCTGCCAAGAGTTCAAGGCCACCCTAATCCGGATATGATGAAAAGGAGCCACAGAGAGAGGTGTTTGAGGAGTGTAGGAGTGGCGAGAGGGGGAAAGAGAGGCACGCGGGGGCCCAAAGTCCTTCAGGAGTGAAGCTGGCCGGAGTGAGCTGGCTGGAGTGAGGGGGCGGAGTGCAGGGCTGAGCTGGCGCTGTCACAGTCCCGGCCACTGAAGCATCTGGGCTGAGCCCTGGGAGGCGGGCGGGACGTGCGGGGGCCGCCGCGGTCGTCAGGCCACCCGGCGCGATGGGGCCGTGCCCGCAGCCCCGCTGACTTGGCCGGCGGAAGAGGAGGACCGGGCTCGGAGCGGCCCAGTAGGGGGATGCCCAGGTAGGTGGAGGTTGCGGGGCTGGAAGGGCTTGGGGTCCCATCCCAGGCCGATCGCTCCGCTTCGGCGATCCCCGCGCGTCCCCTCCGGGCTCCCCTCCCGTCCGCTCCGCCCGGCGCCCAGCTCGCACGGTTCTCCTTTCTGCTTTCAAATCCAAACTTCCCCGGGGTGGAGTTGGAGGAGGGACGCCGAGGGGGAGGGAATGGCCCGCCGCGGTGGCGTGCTCCTCTCTGAAAACAGTTTGTCCTGCTTTTCCTTTTGCTTTTCCCGCCAGAAGCCGTCAGTTTCCTACACCCAACACCTAAGCAGCGGGGGTCCGAGCGCCCCGCGGGTGGCGGCAGGCGGCGCGGGCTGGAGAGCGGCCCATGTCCGGCGCGGGCGAAGCGCTTGCTCCCGGGCCCGCGGGGCCGCAGCGCGCGGAGGAGGCGGGCGGCGGCCGGCCGGGAGTCCCGGGCCATGGTGAGTGAGGCTTGCGAGTTGCGAGCTTCTTTAGTAAGGTTGCATTGGGGAATTTGCTCCATCTTCGGACTGGGGGAGTTAGTGGTGGTGGTGGTGCTTGGAGGACCGAGTCCCACCTGGTAGTTGTGAACTTTTGCTCACTTTGCGTTACTCAAGCAAGTTTGCCCAAGGATCCCTGCCCCAGATCAACAACCGGATAGGAGGGCGGGATCCGCGGGGCGCTCCACTCCCCCTTCCTCTGGTTGTGAGAAACAAGACTAACTGGATGGCTTCCTCCTCCTGGCTGTGTGGTTCTGGGCTTGTGACCCAGAGGTGTGGGGTCCGCCGGGCTCTCTAGGTCTCTTAAGTTCTGTCTCTTCTCACTGGGCGGGCTGTCTCTGCTCTCTGAATAAGCATGTGCTCTCCCATCTTTCTGGTTCTTGAGGAGTATTCTGTATCAGGTGGATCTTGGAGGTTTCTGAGATCAGGTTTCTGCGATCAGTTGCTTTTGGAATGGCCCCTGCATATGTTTTCAATAGCTTTTGTTTTGAAATAAACACGTTTTAAAAGAAATACATTTCAAGAAGAGTTAGCTCTTTTATGTTCTTCCAACTGTGAAACAACATTTTTATCTGGGGAATTTACAGGACAAGCTTGTTAGATAGTTGGACAGTATCTTGAAGGTAGTAAATCTCAGCCGTTCATTGATGGCAGAGCCAGGGTCTTACATTTCAATGAGAAGAGTTCGGAATGATAGGCACTAGATAACTTTCTAGGGCTCAAAAACCCACTGCCTACCCGTGATTTTAAGCATATCGAAAATCTGTCTTCCCCCTCAAAATATATTGAGTTTCTTGATTTTTTCTTTCTTTTTTTTTTTTTTTTTTTTTTAAACAGGCTTCAGGGAATCCAGGGAAACCAGTGGGAGCCACATAACGCTGGGGTCTTTGTTGTTTCTATTCCTTATGGAGGAAAGGGACGGCAGCAAGAAAATGGTAAAGAAGTTAATGTTCTAACCACAGTAGATAAAAGCAGAAAACATCCATGCTTAAATTGAAATGTTCTGGCATCCGGGCCTGTTAAATTGAATTATGTTTATCATTTTGTTTAAAAGAGTGACTCATTTCTTTTCCTAAGCAGAGAAATACAAACGATTAGCTGCACAAAAGCGAAGAACTAGAATGATAAACATATGTTTTCCCAGAAGCAGCCGGTGTTCCACACATTGTATTGTCAACACAATCATTTTCCTGTCATTAGGCTTGCCCTTGGTAGTCATATCGACTCATTGATGGGCTGTTTATACTCCCACTTGAGCTGTTAATCACTATTGTGAAACAATGCTTATGTCAAAAATCAGCATCAGACACCCAAGGAAAACCATTTGATTTGGAAATAGCGAATATGAACAATATTCAGCGTTAATAGTATGTAGTTTGAAAATCAGCTGGAAGAATGTGCAGTGATGCTTGACGCACCTGCGCAGTACAAAGCTGCTGGGCATCACGTGATGCGAGAAGACGCAGCAGCGCTTCTGAAAGGGCCTGAAGTTGAATGCTGGCTACATGTAACACATTTTAGAGCTGTGTAAAATCTGGCCAGTGTTGTAACTGAAAATTACCTTAGCTTCATTACTTCAAAAAATTTTAACTTTCACGTAACTTTCTTTGGATAGGAATCATTTTAATTATATGTGAAATATGAAGTTAATTTTTAAAAAAGAAAACCTTCAGGATCTTGTTAAAATATTGCCTTCCAAACAGGTAGATTACATAAAGTGTATTGAAAGTGTATTTAATTAAAAACTTTTTAAAATAAAAAGGAAAATGCTTCAAGAGATACCTTCCCAATATCAGGTTGGTTTTATCAGGACACAGCTGTAAGGAGTTTTTCTTTAAGCCATTCTACTCTTAAACCCTCCCCTATTGGACAGGCACTAGTCTTTAATCCCAGCACTCTGGGGGTAGAGGGTGGTGGATCTCTGTGAGACTGAGGCCAGCCTGGTCTACATAGGGAGCTCCAGGCTAGCTGGGGCTACATAGTGAGACTCTGTCTCAAAAATCCCCAACAACAACAAAAAAAATCCCAGAGAAACAAAAACCAACTCCTCATCCTCAAATTCTTAAATCTTCTGCCCCTGTCCTTGGGTTCTTTATCATTCTTTCTGCTGGAGAACAAAATACACCTTTGAAACACAGTAAGACATTGCTACTTAGTGGAAACTAAATTTTAAAATTCTTTAATGTTAGTCACTAATGTTTTAGGGAAGTTAACAGAAGATGACATTTGTGCAGAAATATATGAATAAGTGTTCTGCAAAGTTAAGCATATGTATTATTTTTACAGTATGTACATATATGTGACACCATATATATATTAGTGTGTACAAAGTGAGCTATCAATATGTTAACCAAAGGTATAGCACCTTAAAATTGGCAGTAATTTTAGGGCTCTTTATTAGCTTGAACTCTCCAATCAAATTTTGGAATCAATTCTAGATCACATTAGGTAGTTTTAGAAATCATAATGTATCCCATTGCATTTTTCAACACTGAGTTAGAAAGGTTTTCTGTATTGAGATAGCCAAAAATGTTTGCCTTTCTCTTATGATTCTGTGAGCTGTTCTACTGCTTTGAAAGTGTTACAGAATTATAGATAGTGGAACTACTTCTTGTGTGCTTTGAAAATTGTTCCAGAGGAAGGACATGAGTTCATATTGCTGTAAAGAAGAACCAGGACAGGTATCAGACAATAAGCTTGAGTGGAATTCCAGGGACCTGGAGAACTCATAGGCCAGAAGGCAGCACTGCTTAAGGTCCAGGGTTGACATCTTTTGATGTTTCAGGAGTGGTGGAAATCTATATGTTAATGTACCATGTCATCACTTTATGGTAACAAATTAAGTACAGTTTTATGTCCAGGCCACAGAAAACAACAACACCTGTAGACTGGATGTGACCTCTGAGTCACTGATTTGCTAATCTTCTTTTGAAAATAGAAATTAAACCCATGATTTAAAACAATTTCCCTGTTTATGGCCAACTTCTTAAATATGGAGTATGGTCTCATGTCATGTTCCTTTATAGAATGCCTTGATAAGTGAATGGCAACTTGGGCCCTTCTTGTTTGTTTTAAGAGGGAATAGGTTTGTGTATGTGATTCTTCAAATTGTCATTTTGTTTTCTTTTTTGATTAAGCATATAAAAGTTCTTTGTGTTATGAAACAAGATTGAAAACTGATTCTTAGTGCAATAGTTATAAGAATCCATATAATTGAAAGAGCCTTTTAATTAAATGCTTCATTCAAAAAATTTTGATCTATAAGTAGCGTACTCTTTAGAAGCGATTTATTTCAACCTGTTCATTTTTAGATGGAGGAAAAGACTTGCAAAGAATTTAAGTGGCTTGCCCAAGGTCCCCCACACAGCGATTAACAAGAAATCAGGTGGCGCACAAATTGTAAAATATATGTCATTGTGATAAATGTGGTTGATGTAGAGAATCAATACAACCTTTTCACACAGGGTAGATGCATTGAAGTTAATAGACTCTAGATATTGTGAATCGCTGGAGCCTGTTTCCATCCCAGCCCCCAAATCATTGCACTTGCCAAGATGTGGACTGTTGGACTCAGTGCTGGAGTATACTTTAATGTGATAATGTGTGATTTAATGTATTCTTCTCTCTAGGGAGAGTCCTCTGAGACTATTAGGCGGAGTTTTCATAGTAGGATGCAAATGCCAGTTAAGTTAATTAAAAATAATCTAAAATAGAAGCAAGGGAGAGGATCTTCAAGTTGAAATTGCATAAGAAGAACTTTGACTTAGAAGCTTAGCTGAGTTGTCAGGAGTTTATAGGGCTAATCAGATTTTCTTTGGGGGAAGTCTGTTTATTTCAATTTATAAAATATATGCTTGTTCATGTCTGTATTTTTCTACCCTTGTCATATTTTTTATCTTTTTTAAGGCTGGTATTTCTCATGATATGTTATCTTTGGATGGCTTCTGTCATTGGTTCATAATCAGGGATGATTTTGCCCTCAGGGAGCGATTTGTGTATATCTAGAGACATGTTTGATGGTTGTACCGTGGAATACAGTGTGTGTTACCAGCATCCAGTCAGTCGATGCCAAGGTCATTGCCCACTCAGCATCATACAGGGCACAGGACAGTACACGCCCACAAACAAAATATGACCTAGTCCCAAATGTCGGCAATACTCAGATGCAGAAAAGCCTGCTCTCTGCATTTATTGAGGACCAGGAGAAATTTTGTCTTCATTCAGGCTTATAGAATCAGTTTTTCTGTGTAGAAGACTGAAGAATCTGCATGTAAAGAAATTCTAGGTGCTACTTGATTCTAGGAGAGGCTTATTAATTTAGAAGACTTAATCTGTAAAATGACCTGTTATACTGATTTTAAGAACAAAATAATCTTCTATGGTGATGCTGGGAGGGGGTGGGGAAGTGGCAGTAATGTTAGAGCAGAGAATCTTCAAAGAACTGTAAAGACAAATCCTTTTCCAAGTTTCTAATTGAAATTCTGTTACTCCATGCAAACTCTTTAAGGATGTTTTCCAAAATTTTGATTATATACCTTAATCCATCCTCAAAGAAATTTTGTATTCTGAAAATGTATTTTAAGTATTTAAGGAGACAAATATAGAAGAGGGATCTTAAAAGCATGAGGCAATGAATAGGATTGAAATACTTCCTTCTGCCACAGCAGTCAGGATTCTTGCTGTTCTGTACATCTCTTTGAGGACCTAGTGTGTGGCAAGACAAAGAAAACAGATCTCAATGTTCACATGAATTCTTTTCATTTATATGTTGGCCTTTTGGAATCAAGATTATGCTTTTTCCTAAAACTTGTGATAGATTATATCTAGTTCTATAATAAATCTCTAAAGATTGTTGGAATTACATTTTGTTAAAATTTTCATGCTTTTAATGATCAGTCCCAGATAATGTCCTAGTAGCTTAGAACACTTTTTGTATGCAGGTGCTTGAGGAAACATAGGCTTAGTTAAGGACATAGGGAGAGACTGGTTTGAATTTGAAGGAGCTTTGGAAACACTTAAAAGTACCTTAATACTTACAGTCCTAATTCTTTTGTATGTACAAAGGAAGTAATGTTCATTTTCTAAATTTAGTTCTAGAAGGGCAAGGATTATCAGCATTGCGTTCATTGTCCTTTGCTAAGAAAAAGAGTCAAATGAGTGCTTCAGATAGATCATTGTGTGGGCTCCATGAAGAAGCAGAAAAATATATTAAGGATAAGGTACAGTCCACGCCAAGGGACTTGGATTGTCCTGCTGAGGAGCATGTGTAATTTTCTTGTTGGCATCAGTGAGCCATTGAAGGTTCTTGAGTAGGGGGAAATACAAGACACAATTTGTTTTTAGTAGAAAAAACCTGGTATGAGTTCAAAGGGTGATTTTGGAGAAAGGGGCAAGAGTGGAGGACACAGGCTGCAACAACATGGTAGATACTGAGAAAATGGATTTAAGAGTAACAGTGTAAGGCTGGGTGTGGTGGTGTAGCTTTAATTCCAGCACTAAGGAGGCAGAGGCAGGCAGATTTCTGTGAATTAGAGGCTCATCTGGTATGCTTAGTGAGTTCCAGGCCAGCGGGATCTACAGTGAGACCCTGTATTAAAAAGAAACAAAACCCAAACCACCACTGACAAAACAGGGTAAAGCTCTACACACCCTTGATAGCCCTTGAATTAAATGGGTATTGTGTAAAATACTTACTATGGGAAATGGTGAGAAGCTAGACGTTTAAGGCAGTCTATAGATTTGCCTTGTCTGGTAGCACAGTAGCAGGAGCTGTGGAGTCTTGTTTTGATTACACTGAGTTTGGGGAACTTAGCGCTGGTCATGATCACTAGTCGGTAGCTAGAAAAAGATTCTGTAAGTAGGTGGAGGTACGTGTCAGACTCACAGACCAAGAATCGTTACACCAGAGGTAGTGGATGGGCTCAGGACTCAGAGAGATGACCTAGGGCTAAATCTTGGGGAAGGGCTACATCTTGGAGGGGGAGATGCAAAAGAATTTAGAAAGAGTACCTAATGGCTCCTCAGAGAAGTGTTGAGCATTTAATGGTTATGGAAGGTCAGAGTTGTCATTTGGTAAAGGAGAAACGAAGTGCAAGGCAAGTTTCTTTCAGAAAGGTGGACTGAGTATTCTCACCACACACTAGTGGGAAGAGACCAAAGATAAGGAGTGGGCTGGTGGGCGGGGCGAGTGGTGTTGTGTTGAGAATTAGTACCTGAAAGAGTCAAATTCTAGCAAGGTTTTCAGAGCTTTGGGAATGTTTCTCTTTGATACAGAGTAGGAGAGAAGGATTAGGTGATAATCTAAAGAAAATTTATTATAAAAAGAGGCTACTGAGAGGCCTAGATCTTCTTTCAAGTAGATAGTAACATTTTCAGAGAGCAGGGGAAGTTAAAATGAGTCAAGACATTTGAGATGTGTGGGAAACTTTGAACGAGTGAAGAGTTCAATAGGGAATCAATCTGGTACAAACCAAAGGCTGTTCACTAACACCGAGGGCTTAGCTAAGAATGGCTGGCATGAGTTCTAGAGGGCATGGATCAGCACGGTTTGTTGCCTTTCTCAGAAAGGAGCATGTGGGAGCTTGGGAATAAAAGCAGAGAGAATGGATTTTGGAATTGGCATAGGACTGGAGATTGGCAGAGGTTCAGAAACAATGGGAGGACAAAGGATAAGTATCCTGCAAACATGGGGGGGAAAGAGAGAGAGAGAGGAGGGAGGGAGAGAGAGGAGGGAGGGAGAGAGAGGAGGGAGGGAGAGAGAGAGAGAGGGAGAGAGAGAGGTAGTTGCAGCAGGTGAAGACTTGAGCCAAATGAAGAGTGTGCCCCATTGCGTTGTTTGGTCAGTCTTTGTTCAGGGCTTTGACATATATATATATAATCTATGATCTATGACCGGCTGACTTTACAGAGCCACGAGGGGAGCTGTGGAATTTTTGGGTGTGTAAGGGCTTTTCCTGTTTCTTTCAACCTTATTTCCTGGATCTGGTTGAGATGATTTCATGGAAAGAGGGCCAAATAACAGTGCACTTCACCAGTATTATATTTTTATAGAAATAAAAGGCTGGGGAAAAATAAGGAAACATAAACTGACATAATCTAAAGCTATGCCATTTACAAATGGAAAATTATTTAGAACAATAACAAAAAGAAGAGAAAAATTCCATCTAATTGCCTGAGATAGTATCAGAGGCGAAATCAGAGGTGATTTTTTTGTTCTAGTCTTAAGCATTTTTATTCATCTTTCATTTAAAAAAAAGACCGCTTATGTGCTGTCTGATTCTAGACTTTGGGTCGTTTAATACTGATGATTCATTGGGTGCAGACTGAAGGGGTTGCAACCTTCTACCTCCATGAGAGTTCTGTACATGAACTAGTATTTTAAGTCTTCTGCCTCCCTGCTCCCTCTCTTTCTCACCTCTTCTCCTCCCTTCCTTTCCCTCTGTCTGTACTTAAACTTTCAACTGTTTTTTACACGGTGTTTTTTTTACATGAACATACATGGTGAAAAAGAAAGAAAGCTCTTCAAACTAAGCTTTCAAAATCCTGTTGTGAGCTCTATCTTACAGAGTCTGCTTCTTGTTACTTAGAATCCAGTAAGTGGAACTATGAAAAGAGTTATTTTAGCATGATTTTAATTTCACTTGTGGTTTCAACTTGAAATCTACTTCTGTTTTCAGATTCACGCCCACATGATCTGAAGAAAGATGATTCATATACATGTGCCTTTCTGCTTGGTCCTTTTGTCCTTCCAGAAATAAAACAGAAATATGTTTTTATGCTAAGCTAGCACATACATTTAAGTGTTTAAATTTAAAAGGGAAAGCCCTTTCCCTAAATGTTTTGTGTGCTTGCTGTGCACAAGATTCCCTGAAGATAAAGAGTGGGTAAATGCATAGCTCTGCCTGTGAAGAATTTGTAAACTAGTTTAGGGAGGACAAGTGATGAATGTCTGCTGAAGTAAGTTGTTACCCTCATCTAGCCATCACTTAAAGATTGCAGCAGGAACACATGACAAGTTAGTTGATGCTGGTTGTCACCTGGCTGGTCGAATTCTGGAGTTTACAACATTTACAGATTGAGAGAGACTATCAGGATGACAACAGGCATTCATTTTGCTGGGGTTGTGCTGCTAGTTACCTCAGCTGAAGAATATACAATACAGATCTTAAGATTGGTTTTTGTTTGTTTGTTTGACTTATGCAGACTTGAGCACTAAAAACTAAGGCAGTTTGTGGTCGAACAGGTGTCAGGTACTCTGGGACCAGGTGGCCAGGTGGCAGAGTGCCAAGGAACCAGCTTCCCCTCTTTACTGTCTCTACTCCATAGAATACCTTTCCTATACTTTGTCATGGTGGCCCAGCCTCTGGTCATTAGAACAGCTATGGACATGGACCTGCTCTGTTCCTTTGTTACCCAAGCGATATGCAGGATCCTTAGTAAGCTTCTTCTGAGAGGTTTCACTTTATTTCTCAATGAGAAGCAAGATGAAAGTATAGGCATGGGAGTTTACAACACTAAAGTACGCACAATGTCAAAATAACTCAGTTCTTGATCTAAGAAATAATGCATTCGGTTTTTCTGAGAGAAAATTATTTCTGGTTGAGAAGGAAGGAGATGGAGGCACTGGTAGTACCCATAGATTTGTGAGAAGTTGGGGGTTGCAACTAGCAGAATCTGATAACTGATTAATGTTAGAATGGAACAGAAGTGTAGAGTTTCTGATGATTCTGCATCTGTTTTTGCCCAAGATTCAGACTTTAGTTAGAGAAACATACAGGAAGTTGAGAGAGAGTGGTAGGCAATTTGGGAAAATGCTGAGTCTCAGTTACTAAGACCAAGTAGAATATCTAGAATAAAGGATCCACACATTCTGGTCCTGTACCTGCTGGAGTGGTAGAAGTTAAAGAGATGTCAAAGATTGCAGAGGGAGACTGAAATGGGCTGATGGACTTTAAAGGCAAATCCAACAAGTATATCATTCCACAGCTAGAAAAGAGTGTCCTGAAGGTGAGAGACTTATATGAGAGGTTTCTAGTTGGAGCATTTATGAGAATTAACAGAGAAACCCTCTGACTTCAAATCTTATCTGTATCTATCATTTAGAATTCAAAGATATCAACTTTAGTATACCTCTATTCATGTCAGCAACTTGTTTGTGTCTTTACCATGACTCGAAATGCTTTGTCTTCTCTTATTTATTTACTTCAAAATCAGACTCCTTAGCTTCAAAATGCTGTTACAGATTTTTAAAACCCCTTTGGCTTTTTGTTGAGTTCCACTGGCCTTCATTCTTATAAAAGTAACAAATAAGGGTATGTTGTGTAACCAGAGAGCCAGGGAAAAGAATATATTCTTAAGGAAATAACTAGGATTTATGAGAAAAGAGTTTAATACTAAGACCCTTGTAAGAGTGATTCTAAAGTTATATAATGTATATGAATGAAAGTGTCACAACCAGTATGCACTAATAATAATTTAAAAAAAGGAAACCAATAAATGTAATCCTGCTTAAAGACTAAAGATGAGTGCGTGTATCATCATGTTGATAGGGGGAGATGCCGAATATTCCATTTTGTTCTGTGGTGGTTGCAGTCTGCTAAGTAAGGGTGCTGTTGTCACTGTGGTGTCTGTGAATCTCAGCAGTTACAGAAGCTCCTGACAGGAAGCCTTGGAGGAAAGACTGTTGTGCTGGCAAGAGGGTCAAGAATACAAGGCCTCTGACAAACCAGTGAATCAGCTGAGGGTATTTCGTGCAGAGAAGAGAGAAGAATATGAGATATTTTTTAACACAGCACTGCCAGGCAGGGGAGGATTGGTCTGTTTACTTTGTAAACAACAAAATATAAATCTGTGAAAATGATATGGAAGTAGATGTTAGCCAGACATAAGGAAGGCCTTTGAGTCAAGTGATTCCAAACCGGAGTACACTGCTTCTTCTGAGGCCGGTTCCCAACCCTGAAGCACTCATGTCCCTGTCTTTCGCTAGGTCTTGGGGAAATTGAGTATTGAACATTTTCATCTGAATTCATGTTATGAGTAGTTCAGAAGATCTCTAAGGGAGTCATGCCAAATTCCATGAGCCTTGGAATGTCTGGCTGCTGTGTCTGTGTTCCTGTTTGTTGTGTAAATATTGTTGAACTTGAATTTGAGGAAGTAAGAAATTCTGTGTTTCAGGGTCAAATATCTTGAAAATATATTCTTAGGGTTAGATGTGCAAAGGCGCTGGGGATTAAGATGAACTAAGCCACTGTGTTCTCTTCTCTAGCATCAAATTGTTCTTTCTATTCTTTCTACCCTTTTTCAAGAGTCAAAAGTATAAAATTCCTCCCCCCTTTCTGATTTATCTAGAGCCCTAATCTACTGAGATATATTTTAAACTGTTTATTATTTTAAATCTTTCATAGTTATGTTCAAGTGCATATTTCTATTTTTTGTAAATATTTTCTACTTTACTTTGTGTATTTTCTCTGCCTATCCTACCTGTAAACTGTTTGAGTCAACATATTCCTTTAAATTTTTTTCCATTCATTAGAATCTAATGATATTATAGGCGTCTGAATCCTTCAGAGGCCCTTTGAAGGAATGTATTTTAGTTCTTGCTTAGAAGTCTTGCCATTTTTCAAGATATTGATAATAATGAATTAATTAAATTTATATAAACATTCAATTCAGTTTACAAAAATTTATAATGTATCTGTGATTACATAACACCTTTTTTGTATTTGTAAAATAATGAAAGTTTATGTAATATGCTCTTTTGTGTATTAAAATTCTTTTATGATCATAACATGACTTTTGGGCAAGTAGATTTTAATCCATTTGAGAATGTTAGACAAAGTAAGTTAGGTTTGCATTGTTCTGTAAAGGTCATTAGGCTTGAGGGGTTTTTCCTTTTGGATCAGTGAAAAAGTGAAATTCCAGGCCCCAGGTCTTCCTGAAAGCTGCCTTATCTTTGGTTCTTTTAAAGGTTACATTTGGGGAGCATGTCCAGAATTTCCACATTATTCTGAGCCTCTGGGAAAATACAGTCACAGGTTTTTTTTTTTTTTTTTTCTTTCCCAAAGATTTTAGTCTCAGATTGCTTAAGATTTTATTAACTAGAATACATGTAAATTGCCTATATATGATAATGCCAGATTTTGAATGGAAGAACGAAAATGAAATTGTTCAAGACAAATTTCATACATAAAAGACGTAAGAATATAGAATTTTGAACAGTGACAATATGCATATTTTGGAAATTGTATCTGTTATACATCATTATCAAATATGTAATTGAAGTGTATGAGGCCTGACCTGTAAAAGCCCCTAAGATTATGCACAGAGAGGTATGCATCATCCTTTCTGTAAAAATATAAGTATTTTATGCTGATTAAGGTTTATAAGGGTTTGTAAAGATGTCTTCAACACCATCATTTACACATTCTTTTGCTAAGTAAGCAAATAAAACAGATAACAAGTGGGAAATGTGTTTGATAATTGTTTTGTGAATTTACAGATGTTTTTTGCCTAATTTAACAGACTATTTGAGGTGGCTTATGAGAATACATTCAAAGAAAAGACTAAAACAGAGTAATAGAAAATATAGTTAGTCTCTGACAGCAAAGCTTGACAAAAATCCAGAAGGTACAGTTACAGCTACAGACTGCTGGGACTGGTGCAGGTATTCAGTTTTGTTCATGAATTTAACTTAAGGAGAAAACTTTTTCTTCCCCTTAGATAGACCTTCCTTGTCCACAAGGGGGGATAAAAATGACAACTTCTCAGAGGACACAGTATATTACCTTATTCAATCTACAGATTATTTGCATGGATTTTTATAAAGGCATTACCAAATGTATAATGCCCTCCATAGCCTCCTCATGATACCTTCAGAGCAGGATTTTGAATGATGGTTATTGTAAAACAGCACAGTAATAGCCACTGTGAATGAGCTCTTGCTATAAACCAGAAACTCCGCTGTCTAGGCATGATTCCACTTATTTTAACATCTACCTTGTACTGTAGATATTGTTATTGTCCCCATTTTAAAGATAAGAATCTTAACAATGAATAACTTTCCCAGAGTCCACATTATTAGTGGGGGTCCTAGTTGCATGGCATACTGATTTTAAACCTTTGCTTCTAAGTATTTCTCTAGTACAGAGTACTACTTAGTGGTTATCTCTGTCCCAGTTACTCTAATCTCCTGTATTTAGCAGGAAGCATTCAAATATGTAAGCTTTCAAATGATAGCATTATCTTTCATTCCTGGAAGATTGTTGTATGTTATAGTGTCTTAAAGTTTAGTCAAGCATCTATCTATAATAACTTTGCCAAGCTCATTTCATCATGAAGCATCCTTAAGTGTTCTTTTATTATTATTGTATATTGAAAACATTCAATTCCCAGGGGTGGGGAAATTACTCAGTGAGTAAGGTGCTTGCTGTGTTAGCATGAGGACCTGAGTTCAGATCTTCTGAACCCATGTAACACATGGGAATTGGGGGAGGGGTGCATGTATGTAACCCCAGGGCCCACTGCAGAACTGTGGAAAGGAATATCTCAGAGGTTCACTGGTTAGCAAAACAGTGAGTTTCAGGTTCAGTGAGATAACCTGTCTCAGAAAAAAATTAAAATAAGGCAGAGAAGTGACTGAGGAAAGTCATCCAAATGTCAGCCTCTGGCCTCTACATACACACATGTGGATGAGCACATCCACAATGTACAAGCACACAAGCATATAACATATACATGCGCAGAATACAAAATTCAATTATTAGAATGATATATTTGCTTGGTGGAAACAAGCAAACCAATCGACGGAAACATCTTTAATACTTTGAATAATTGTCTAATAGAAAAATTTGAGGGCTGGAGAGGTCAGCAGTTAAGAGCTCTGGTTTCTCTTCCAGAAGATCCTGTTTCAAATCCCAGCACCCACACAGTGGCTAACAACTGTCCATAACTCCAGTTTCAGGGGATCCAAGACCTCCAAAACCTCCTCTGTCCTTCAAGGGCCCTGCACAACATGGTGCACTTACATATAAGCAGGCATTAGCTCTCATACACATAAAATAAAAATAAAGAGAAACAAAGGTGAGCTCAGTAGTTCTACTTACAAAAGAAAGAACTAAAACTAATTATAAATTACCTGATAACATATTTATGTTCAAAATAAAGATGAGCTAAGTGACTTACCAAGCTAACTAGGGGTAGACTACATTCCCATATATGGTACTGTTGCGTACAGTTTTGGAGATGCACCGAATGTAGCACTGAGCTTTCTTTACTGGGTAGGTTATGAAATTAACTGAACAATAAAATCCTTTTTACCTCTGTGTTTTATAATCCTAGTTCCACTTGATTATCAGACTCTGAGATATGTTGTCCTCTCATCAGTAAAACTGAACTAATATTTTCTTCTTAATTACATCACTGATGGGGCAGAAGATCAACTAAATACTATATATTAAAGTCCCCTGAAAACTTCTGTACTATAATTGTAGAAATTCATTTACTTTTATTTTCAACGAAGAGAAGCATTTTTATCTTTCTCCCTTTCTCTTTGGTAAAATCTTACATATCAAGTGAGTGGCTGCTATATGGCCTATATAAATTTTACCTAAATTATTAGCCAACTTATTTAATGATCTTAGATTTTTTTCTCTTGCTATTCACTGTTCAATTATTTGATTCCCAAACTCTCTGAGGAAAATATTATTATCAAGGTTTGAAGTTTGGATAATGTCACCTAGGCAAAATATTATAGAATTTTAAATTAAGTGGAAATTCTATTTACTTGACCCTTTCCCATCTCCCTCAGCAGGAATAATCAAGACTGGAGAGGACACTTGTCACTGTTCATTCTCTACTTTAGAGAAGTAACAAAAACACAAAGGGCATTGATTATGGACGATAGTCATTTTAGAGGAGGACATACTGCATTTAAATTGATCGCTTACAACCATTATTTTTCTCCCTTTGACTTTTTCTTTTGCTTAATTCATGCTTGTCACTTTCTTGGAGAATTAACTCAAATCCAATGCCTCACAAAGACTTTTCTGTGATTTGCTCAACTCCATTCCAAACATGCTTCAGCGTGTATGAGAGATTTTGGTTTTATTGTTCAGCCCTGTGCAGAGTCAGATTTACAGAATCCGAGTGTTTGAAGCACTTGGCAGACATGCGGGGGTAGTACCTTCATTTCTCCATCGAGGAGGAGGAGAATAAGGCCTTGCCATCAACATTCAAAACAGAATTCTGAACCTGGACAGTTTCATTGCCTTCTGTTTTACATGTGCTTGATTGTTTCACTTGAGTGTCTGGTCTCCCTGGCTAAAAGATTTGCTCTCAAGAGCTAGTCTTTATGGTCACCCAAAGACCGTTTTCCACTTCTCTGTCAAGACTGGGCACACTAGAATGCTAAGGGCCTAGACCTTTGTGGGCACGCCCAAAATTATATCATAATTCTTCACTGCACTGCTATTTAAAAGGCCTTCAATTGTTATTTTAACATCTAAAACATTTCTTTTACTCTATGAGTAGAACTGAATAGTATTCTGAATAATTCAGGTTTTGTATTCTCAGCATTGTCCTGACAAGGAGACAGAACTCTATCTCAGGGTTCTCTAAAGAAACACAACTGGTAAAATGAATATTTACAGGGATTTATCAGAATAGCTCACAGGATAGAGTCTGAGTAGTCTAACAATGGCTGCATCACACTGGAGAGGCTGAGAATCCAGTAGTCTCTCAGTCCACGAGGCTGGATGTTTCAGAAGTCCCAATCGGGCGCTGAAGGTCTGATGTCCAAATGATTGGCTAGTCTTCAGTCTACAGCAGCAAGATGAACTTACCAGTGAGAGAGATGGCAAGCAGCAAAAAGCAAGCTCTCTCCCCTGCCATGGCCTTTATACAGGCTACCATCAGAAGGTAACATCCACATTCCAGCTTCAGATGATCCAATCAAGAAGATTTCTCTCATTTCAGTTAATCCCAGATCCAGTCAAGTTGACACCCAGGATTAGCCATCACAAGTTCACCTTTTGTCAACTTGACACCCAATAGCATCTCTCTATGTCATGCTTAATTTTCAAGTGAAAACAATGGTGAGGTCATAATTTCACCTAACATGATATGACTATCCCATCATACAATGACCAATGCGTTATATATCTTAGAATAGGTGATAAGGTCATTGAGGAATACTTACTCCTTTAGTATCTCATAACCTAATATGATTATATAGGTTCACAACATTTAACCATTTAACACTTACATCGATTACACATTGAAAAAAGAACAATACAAGTATGTGCTTAACATATGTGTATATATGCACAAGCCTATTCTTAACCAAATAGGACAAAAACACTCATGTCAATTACAAGCTACATCTCTGCAACTGGTCGCATGGCCTAAGCTGATATTTATAACTACCTTCCTCTACCACCCATTATGTATTTCCTCCACCATCAGCAGGTCTTGGCTCTTTCCCTGGAGGAGTGACCCATACTTTCATCCCTGAAGGATCTGGGCCATTTGTTGTCCTGTCTGGATTGTGTTGCAGTTTCCCAATGACCTTAATCACAGGTCATGGTAACACCAAAAGTTGCCCTAAGGAATCTCCTGCCTTCCAGATATATTCTTCATTACCTGCATTGTGGAGAACCAGTGCAATTTCCCCTGGTAGACTGGGTCAAGTACCCCTCCTAATACTGTTATTGCTTTCTTAGCCTGTTGACTTAAGGGCATCAGAAGCCCAAAGTGGCCAGGGGGAAGTCTTAGCTTCCAGTTCAATGGAATGTTTTTTGTCTCTCGTGGCAGAAGCACTCCCTCCTCTGGAACCAAAACTTCTAAGCCAGCAGAGTACAAAGTTGTGGGTACAGGAAGCAAAAATTTTCCTAGTGGGTCACTAGGGATGGTAGTGAGAGGAATCATTCCCACTTCCACCCCTTGATTCCTGGACCCCGTAAATCCTGGCTATAGGATAAACAGTACCATGTATTGGACTCTGATTCAAAGCATATACTACCTTCTGGAGGACCCTGTCCCAGCCCTCCAAGCTATTGCCACCTAATTGGCGCTGTAACTGTGTCTTTAAGAGGCCACTTCATCACCCTATCAAGCCAACTGCTTCAAGATGGTGGGGAACATGGTAAGACCAGTGGATTCCCTGACCATGGGCCCATTGTCACACTCCTTTGGCTGTGAAATGAGTTACATGATCAGAAGCGATGTTGTGTGGAATACCATGATGGTGGATGAGACATTTTGTAAGTCCCTGGATGGTAGTTTTGGCAGAAGCATTATATGCAGGAAAGGCAAATCTATAGCCAGAATAAATGTCTGTACCTGTAAGGACAATGCACTGTCCCCTCCAAGATGGAAGTGGTCCAATGTAGTCAACCTGCCAGCAACTTATTGGCTGGTCACCATGGGGAACAGTGCCATATCGGAGGCTCAGTGCTGGTCTCTGCTGTTGGCAGATCTGGCACTCAGCAGCAGCTCTAGCCAGGTCAGCTTTTGCGAGTGGGAGTCCCTGCTGTCGAGCCCATCTCTTTATCCAGAGATTCTAGAAGTAACAAGCCAGCATCATTTTTCTTATTTTTTCACAAATTGTCAAATATTTTATGTATAACATATGTATCACTAAATTCCTTGCTCCTCACAAGAAGTTAGTTAAAAGACTCAAATGTGTTATCTTCATAATTGTGTCAAATAGTCTACACCATGGATTTTCAGTGCTCGCCATGCTACCTGAAGACTCTGAGTTGGAGAGCCTGCTCCAGATACCAACAAGCCCATTAAAGAAATACATCCTTTCAATTCTATTTCTCTAAAACCACTCCTGGTACCACAGAATCTGTATTAGGGTTCTCTAAAGAAACAGAACCGGTAGAATGAATATATGTATCAGATTAGCTCACAGGATAGCTTCTGAGTAGTCCAACAATGGCTGCACCATACGGGAGAGGCTGAGAATCCATAGGTGCTCAGTCCACAAGGTTAGATGTCTCAGCAGTCCCAATCTGGTGCTGAAGGTCTGATGTCCAAATGATTGGCTAGTCTTCAGTCTACAGCAGCAAGATGAACTCACCAGTGAGAGAGAAGGCAAGCAGCAAAAAGCAGGCACTCTACTCTGCCATGGCCTATAAAAGGCTGCCATCAGAAGATAACACCCACATTTAGGGTGTGTCTTCCAGCTTCAGATAATACAATCAAGAAGATCTCTCTCATTTCAGTTAATCCCAGATCCAGTCAAGTTGACACCCAGGATTAATCATCACACAGAACTAAACACCCCTGAATTAATTAGAAAAAAAATTCATTTTCTTGGAATCCTGTGATAAGGAGATAGATGTATAGCAAGATGTGTACTTCAATGTGTATTGTGCTTTTCTACATTTTCTCAGAATAGTTATGTTGTATAGGAGAAGAACTTACAAACAGCTGCTCAGACCTGGCCACTTAGCTTGCTGTTGTCACCATTCTGTTCACTAAAAAGTGTCCGGAATTGGGACTTCTCAGGTTTGGGCCTGTGCGGCTATATGGGGAAAGAGCTTTATCGATGGTTCTGACCCAGTCTAAATGAGAGAACCACAACTTAGAACAGTGAACTGCTATCCTGAGGAGGAGAATCCATTAGGTACAGGCAGAAAATCTTATAGATAGCTACAAACTGATATCATACATCAGTGAAATCACCTGTTTGCTTGTGGTCTCTGTCTTAGGCCCACACAGTAGCTGAATTGCAACAAAAAATCTTCATGTGTCTATCCATAATGGAATGACGTAAACCAAGACTGAGCTCTCAGTCTGCTCCCCAGTCCAGAAGTGACCCAGCAAGTCTACATTGGTAACTGAAACCTGTTGTTAGGATGACATTTTGCCATCTTCATAAGAAGTTTCTGGCACAGTCAGTCGAAAAGTTGTGCTGAGGTTGGTTTTGTGTTTGAATATCATGGTACCTCCCATATGATTATCACAGTTAAATCCCTTTTTCGTCTTTGTATTCCTTCAGTGTATATGTATAAATGCCCACTGCTGTACGGTACTCGGTTAAACTGAAAAACCACACAACCATACAGAGAAAATAGTGTATAAAAAAGTCACAGAGCAATCAAATAGTCACAAGAGTTTAGTTTATGTAAAAGACAACTTACTTTTCTTGGAGTGTTTCTGAGCCTTGTTTTGGGCTGGGTGCTATGGATCTCAGTAAAAGTAAGAGTCTAGCTTTTGAGCCAAGGCATTTAGTTTTCTAAGAAAGCAAAGTTGGATGGATGATGACTGTGATGTCATAGGAATTATACAGAATTTATTACCTTTTGAATATAATAAGACAGAAAATGGTAGTTCTCCTTTCTTTCACTTCAGAAGAACACCAGGGATCAACAAGATCTAGAATTTCCAGATAAAGAAACTTCTTTTTTTTTTTTTTAAGTAGGATAAACTGCCTCCTTATAGGAATTTGGAGTAGGAATAACTCTATATCCCTCAGACATGAGTTACATTATTGTAAATCCAGGTATAGATGGACCACATAGCATTGTCATTTATTCAGTGGAGAGTCGAGAGGGTCTGTGCTTAGCACTCAAATATTGGACATGATTCAAATATGCGTCAAGTGTGTCTGGCAGCTTTATTCATACCTATTTTCTTCTAGTCAGCAATGCTTCATAATGCCTTGGTTTCATGAATTAATTTTAATGGAATTAAACTTGAACAGCTCAAAATTATATAATTAATTTCATTCAGCTTCAATTAAAGTTACTAATTGAATCAAGCCTACTAGCATGACACCTGGCGGCAGTCAGTTACATAACAGTGTGAGCATGTAGGAGGACTTGGCTGATGAGCTAGTTCACGGATGCTAGCAAGTTTGTATAAAAATCTCTTTTACTGATACTCTCAGAAAGGCCTGAGTTGATGATAGCAGTAAAGATTTCTGGATTTGTTTAAGAAAGTAAAGATTTTAATTGAAACTAACACATCTCATGAAGATTACATCTCCCCTATGATAAAGTTGAGTAAATGTTACATAGATCTAGAACATATTGGTTAGCATGCTTTTACTTTATATTTTACTGGTTTTGAAAATGGTTTTGCTCTCTAAAATGCTTAGAATTGAAGGCCCTCTTTTTTCTAGAGATCTTAGTCTCTGGGTTTTAATCCTTAATTCACATCCATCTATTTTTCATGTGTTGAAGTGTTTTTCATGGCAGAACTGTTCATTTGTTTTGAAATCTCCATGATTCATGAGAAATTTTTGCACGTGCAGAAACTTTTCCTTCCAGTGGAAATGTTAACATGGATTGACTAACAACTTCTGTTTGAGTCTCTTTTCTTTCTTTGCTTCCTTGACTTGACATCGTGTTGCTCCTCTGACTCCTTGCTAATGGTACAGTATTTTATTTTAATATAGTCACTCTTCTGATGAGTTAATTGCAAATGTTTCAGCAGTGAAGTTTAGAAAGATGACTATTACTAGCTATACTTTTTTCTCTGGCTTGAAAATTCAAATGCTCAGTACTGAACTCATCTAGACCATAAACTACACAAAGGCCTGGGCAATGTTAATGGTACTCATATTGCCTAATACAATGTATATTCCATATGCGTTATATGTACGCAATGAGTAAATTGTTCTCCTAATCTTCAGATTTTTTTCCCCAAGTCAAATCTAGATTATGAGCTTGGTCAACCCAGTCTCCTTACCTGTGTAGACCTCTAATTAGTTTCTCACATTTATTCCCTTTTCTGTCATGTCATTCATTTTAGCTCTCATCAATGTCTATATACATCTTGCTAAGTTTCCATTTCAGTGTCTGTATTAGTTACTTCTCTATTGCTATGATAATATACCCCGGGGGAAAAAATTCAGGTAGAAAAAGGTTATTTCCACAGGGATATAGTCCATGATGGCATGGAGGCAGGACAGCAGGCAGGGAAGACATGGTGGCAGGAAGCTGGCTGGTCACATTGCATCCACACTTAGGAAGCAGAGAGTGAGCAGGAAGTGAAGTGCTGTAAAACCTCAAGGCCTACCCCAAGTTACCCACTTCCTCCAAAGAGGCTCTAACTTCTGAAGTTTCCACAGGTCTTCCAAAAAACTCTACCAGCTGAGGACCAGCTGTTCACACATGTGAGCCAATGGGGGGCATTTAACATTCAAACACAGCAATGTCCCTTTCTTTTCTCTCTCTTAGAAGTGTCAATTCTCCAGTGATTTTTAAGCACATAGGAACAGTGGAATCACCTGTTGCCAACCTTCTTCCCCAAATGAAATAGAATTATTGATGATGGGGCCCAGGAATCTTCTTTTTCCAAAGAGTTTTCTAAGTTTATTAAATTTCAGGTAGGATTGAGAAGCACTGGTGTACAGAGTTCATAACTCTTCTTAATAGGCTGCTTTGCTTAGGTGTTTCGTGAGCTTTAATGGCTACTTTGATTTGTTTGTCTTGTTTTTGAATTAGGTCCAAGTTTATTGTGTTGGCATTCAAATATCCACATTATGTCTTCATCAAAACTTTACATTCCTACGTCCTAATATCTCTCTGAAAGCCACTTCATAGCCTAGAGCTGGGACCTTTGCCTAAGTTTCGGCTTTTGGAGTTTTCCCACGCTGTTCTTCCATCTTTCTCCCATGAATACTTTTTGAAGTCCTTCTAATCTTTAGAAACCATCCAACGTGTTCCCTTCTCTATAGTGCTTTCTTGATCTCTGAAACCTGATGAGACTTTTTTCCCTTTCTTTTGAACCTCTTTAGTGCTCTGGACCTTTCATAGCATACATTTTACCTTGTGTTATAGGTTGTATGTTGTTTGACTTATTCTCCCAACAAGACATTACGTTTCCTTACATGTTAGCTTTCCACCTAAGAACTCATAACACTACGTGTCAACCTCTCATCCTAAATACTTCCCCTGTACTTATTTCCTACATCCTCACTACCCAGTCATCATTCAACTGCAGTTTGACTTTCATCTCCATCAATCATTGGAGTCGCTTCTCCTTTGATGCCTTTTCTGTCTCACCTACCCCCCACCTATATGGACTCATTCATTTTCATCCTTGTTGTAACCTTTTTACATTTCTCTATGATGGAAGATAACTTACTGTGCTAAAATTTATTTACTATATTCTTAATAGATTCTTTATGGTTTTTTTTTAGTGCCGAGATGACAGGTACTCAATAAGTGTTGTTGAGGCAATAGCACATACAGTAGTCAATAATGGTATACTTCTATTTCCTTAAACAAGTCTTTGGAAGCATTAAGAAAAAAATTAAGCCAGATGTAGTGATGCATGTTTAGAATTCTAGCTAGCAATTGGGAGGCAGAGGCAGAAGGATCAGGAGTTTAAGGTCATCAGCTACATAGTGAGTTCCAGTTCTAGGTTCCATGACAAAACAAAACCAACCAACAAAAGGGGGAAAAAAATCAAACAGAATTGTAAACTAAAAAACACACAAAACCTGCAGTAGTCATCATATAATAAATATCTATTCTTTTTCAGAAAAATGTAATAAAGATGATACTGAGAGGGATATCACCCAGGCTACCAGTAGCCACTTCACATGTGGACAGATCCAAGACCAGTCCATTTGGGGAAATCCTTCAGATGGTGAGCTCATCAGAAGTAAGTACTTTTAGATAGAAAATTATAGTGATTTTGGGATATGACTGTGATAAGAGAGCTTCAGTTACTTGTCCCAAGTGGTAGTGCTACAAATGTATCTGAGGGTTTTCATTGGTACTTAAACAGCAGAGGTAAATAGTGCTGTCAGTTTCCATACTTTGATTACGAAGGAAGAATGGAGAGATGAATTAATATTCTTTCCATCTCCTGTTTCCCTATGTTCCCTGAGCCTTAGGTATAGAGGTTTCATTGTAAGTATGTCACATAGGAATGGATCCCTCACAGATACTTTGTTTTTGTATTTGACAAGTTGTGGAACTTTGTAATAGCTTCCAACTATTGCAGAAAAAGTGTCTTTGATGAGTGCTGTGAGGTATGCTTCTCTGTAAATATGAGGGTACATATTTAGAAGTAATGTTGGTCTAGGGATGTGACAAAGGTAGGTTTTTCTCTAGGATCTATGACCTCTCCAGCCATTTGTACTTGGCTATGTTTACAGTAATACACGTGAGTTCCCTCCCATTGACTGGGCCTTAAGTTCAATTAGATAGTTGTTGATTACCCCCAAGATAAAAGAGCCACTACTGCACCAGTAGAGAATATTTGCTGGTCCAGTCATTGTTGTGGTTCATAGACTTTACAACTAGATGTGATCATTGATTGTTTTTATCCCTTGACATTTTGAATAGTATCTTCTGATACTATGGGAGCTGTCTTCAAGGAGGAGGCTTCCAGATCAGTTTCAGCTCCATTGTTCCAAGTCCTGTGTCTGGTTTGACTTGTCTTCAGCAATAGGGTCTTACCTTCAAGTTTTGGGAGGCAATAAAGGGCTGTGACAGTAGCCTGTGTTATTTTGAGAATCCCTTGGGACTACCCTGACCAACAACTGGAAGGGAACAAACCTTCCTTCCTCATGGAACAGATTGTGCTCAACTCAGAAAGTCACAATTGCCCAAACAGCAGAGAGTAAGAGACTGCAGAGTACTTATTCTTGAATATGACACCTATATCAATCCTCTGCCACCCAAAGCTCAGGGAAAATGGTGGAAGAAGGGGTGGAAAGATTGTAAGAGCCAGGGATCATTGATTACCTCAAGGAAACAAGAGTTTTCCAGACAGCTGAGAATTTATTCATCTAAACTTGCAGCAATAATAACAGCATACACAAGACCTATGTATGTACAAACCAGACAAAATCCCAGCATAGAAGTGGAAGGGAGTAAGAAGCCCCAATCTTAGCTGAGGAACTATTGGCAACTGATAACTTCTGGGGAAGGAGAGTTGGTTTTCTTTAATGGTGTGGTGCTAAATAGATTAACCATGCTCCAGTGGATGGGCACATACCAAAGGACATTTGGGAACACAAACCTGACTTGATAGACATTAATATATATGACAGAGTGCATGAAATCCATGGGGGGTGCTATAAGGAGGGTGCATGTAGGGGAGGAGTTCTAAATATGATCAAAATATGAAAATACAATCAAAGCCAAAGGTCAAGTTGTATCATGGTAATACTCTTGCAGTCCTTACTCTTTTGGTCAAGTGATTTCAAATTCGTTTTTATTTTACAATTTGTTTGTTTGTTGTGATGCTCTTCTTCCCACTAAGATTTCTTTGTAGAGCATTTACAAAAGCATTGTATTGGGAATGCCCTGTAATGCCAGCTTCTTTTAGGTAATGTTCAGAATGTGAATTCTGTAAGAGGTTCTGCCTTAGGCCTTCTGGAGCTTTCTGTTCTTGTTCTTTTGCCTGCCCCCCAAGAGGGTTCAAGATGAATTTTCAGTAAAAAGAATATAGCAAATGTGCAGGGTAAAGGGGCCACACCTGGAAGAGCATAGGAGACCTTTTAAATTCTTATTCATGGCCACTGAATCACTGTATTTCGTTTTCAGTGTCTTAGATTGGACAGAGAATATATTTTTCAGAATCAAGTGTTGTTTTATCAAATTTACATTTAATCTACTACTTCACATGATTCATAATACAGACCCTTTCTTGTGTTCTATTCTGAACTTTGAAACTTTTAACATTCTTTTTTTTCTCTAGCATGCTTAACGTCTGGCTCTGAAAATTAGAAAGAGACCAACTTAGTAGAAAATAAACAATAACAGTACAGATGAGGGACATTTCCAGTTATCAAACTAAAGCTCTAAAAAGGAGTTTGCTTTTATTTAATTTTAGATTTTTAGACACTTTTGTCTAGAAATGAGTAGGAAGGAAGGAAATGTAACTCATAAATTATGAGAAACAAGATTTATGTAGCTTTTCCCAAAGAATCAAATAAACATTAGTTCAAGTAAACATTTATCCCTGAATGTGTATTGAATATCTTTTATCTAACATTGACTCTGCCATTTTGAAACTTCAGGTTTGGTAAGATGTTGGTATATTTTGTCTGTGATTTCCTAGCAACTAGAGTTAGTGAGCATGAAGCTACAGTGGAGATGACTTTAACTCCACTTATTGGGCAATATGAGAGGTTTTTTTTTTAATTTTTTACTTCTATTTTTGTAGTAAAATAATTCGTGTTTCATTTATTTGAGTTATTTCTTCAATTTCCTTTCCCAAAGTCCACGTGAAAAACGTGAATACAAACTCAGGACAAAAAATAAAACAAGATACAAACATTGTTGCATAATGATACAAAGAATTAGGTGGAGGTATTGAATTTGTTTGTGGTATTTGGTGAAGCTCATGTTAGTCACAGAATTCATTCTGTGAAATATACTGAATTTAAAGTGAATTGCTCTCCACTTGTCTTTACTGGCTAAGTGGACACTGACAGAAAATATGGCAAGAAAGCGTTTCTTAGTGAGCTAATGATGTAATGTGTCTTGTGGGACACTGGAACATTTGGGAGCAAATGTTTAGTTTCGTACTAAAACTCACAGAAAGAATGCAGAGATATGGAGTTTTATCACCTCCTCTGAGAGGGCTGCTGGGAACAGTGGTGTGTGAATGGGAAAGCAAAGATAATGACTAAAGTCTGTAATCCTGCTGGAAACCTGAGCTGGCAAACATTTCCAAATATTTGTGGGTGACATCTAACTCCAAATTAGGCTAAAAAATTTCAAAACCTTTTATTTCTTCTCTTTTTCCCAGTCACACTTTTCTAGACCAAGGCTAGTTTGTTGGATCTACCAGCAAGAAAAATTGGGTATCTGGATTTGCAGAAGTGGAACATTTTATTTCATTCTAATCTGACTTCATTCAGCTTAGAATGAAAGCTTGCTACTGTATACATCTGTACTTCCATCTCCCTGCTAATAAATTCTATGTAGCTGTCTGCTTTTTCCTCTTGGCCTTCCTCACAAACTCCTCGGCTATTTCTGCCTAATTTAATATCTGCCCCAAACATTAGGTTCTCACCTAATTTTCTTCTTGCTTTACCATCTAGAACATTTCAGAGGCTCAGCAAATCTTTTGCAATAATTTTAAGCCTTGGAAAGTGATACTGTGGCTCAGAACTCCACGGGACTGGAGGGGAACATCTGTGGTGAGTCAGGCCTGGCTGGGTCCTGTTCCAGGAGCCCTGTGTGGCTCCCTGAGCACCATGGAGGAATGGGACAGCTGGCTCGCACGGAATTGAAGTGAGTGTTCCCACTGTAGTCCTAGGTTGGCTGGATGAAGGGATCATCAGCAAAATGAGGCTGGCTGGGGTGTGGGAACATTTTCAAAATGCACAACCCACTCTTTTTTTTTCCAATCTTCCATGGGGCAGTTCAGCTGCAGAAGTCAAAAGTGCAGGAGAGTAGCTGTTGAATCTGTCAGCTTTTTCTTTATCTGTTCTTGAGAGTGGTTACTGAGAACTGGTGGCTCATGTGTTGTCTGTTGTCCTAGACGCCAGCTGCCTTCTTTGTTGGATGTTTAAAGGATAATTTATTGGGGACTGTTAGCTGGTGGCATGACAAAATTGTTTGAATTTTCTTTGTTGAGAATAAAACTTAGCTCTGGAAAGTTAAGGGAGTGGTTGCTTTGGAAATTGCATTCTAATTAGAGGGTGTATTCTCAGGCTTCATAAATGAGATCCAAGCTGGGAATAATTTCTAAATTATTCCATGAACTTTAACCCTGACCTCCGTGGACCACCCGCTTGTGGCTCACACGTGGTTCATGTTGCACATGGAAGTTTGAGCTTTTCTGTATTCCTTGGTACTTCTAAAAGATACATGGCAGGTGGCAGGCATAGGGTACTATGATTTGAAGGAATGCATTTCAAATTGGTTGCCCCTGAGTTGCTAACTTATTAGAGAAAATCCTTTCTGGAAGTAATAAATAAAAGAGGAGAAATCCATATGGAATGGAGCGTTTGGAATAAATAGGCCACACAGAGTCTAGTGAGAGAATGTACCTTGTGAATCCCTTTCTTATGAAATTTAAATAGAAAACAGAGAGACAGCTCTAGCCACTTAAGTTTGTTAAAAAATCAAATCAAATTAGCAAATAATTAAAAACACAATTGAGGTTTTGTGAGGAAATTTTATAATTGGAAAGTTTCTTTTCTATTTTTATGATTCAAACCCATTTTTATAGTTTTAAAAGCTTTCATATTCTGAGAAAAATATTTTAGTGTATAAATTAATTTTTGGGAAAGACTTTAAATTTTGGGAATTTATGAATTTTTTTTGTGTGAGAACATGTGCTCAGAATTTGGCTTTTCTCCCTAGAAGAACATATATATGGGATGGTGTGTAATTCAAAATAATGCCTCTATAGCACTTTTCTCCAATACCATTGCTCTGACTTCATAAAACAAATGTTACAGTTAAGTGACTCACACACTTAATATTAATTTCCCTATTTAATGTGTAATATCCATAAACAAATAACAGGCAATAAGCAGCATTGTGTGTTTTACCTGGAGTAGAAACAGAGCAGAAATAACATTTCAGTCTCAGTTTCAGGGGATTTCTAAGGTTGGAAGGAGGGTGCATGTGGATGTGTGTGTATGTGCAGATGCCTATGTGTGCATGTGTGTACATGTATGTACATGTACGTGTGTGTTTATGTGGGCTTATATGTGCAAGTGTGTGTGCATGGTTTCCCCTACTCATACCAGGCATGTGTGTGTAATGTTTTGCTTTAATTTAGGTCAAATTCTACTATCCTAATTATTTCCTATAAAGAGCTTACATTTTTCTTTGTTCCTCTTTATAAAGTGCCTAAGGTCTCTATCATGGATTTTTCTAGGTCTTTCTGAAAATACTTATTACTTACTTTATCCATGGACATTGCTTTTTGCATAAATGCCTCCTAATTCTAAATGTCATTACTTAACTCCAGAAATTTTCCTCAGCTTCTCTTCTGAAATAAATTTCCCATTAAATCAAACTGTTTGGCTCAGCTAATTCTCTCCTTTGTGATTTTATAGAATTCCCATGATCTGAAGCAAAGTTAGAATGCTCTACTTAAATGGTAATCCCCATTCTGTTTAACCCATTTATTCATTTTGAAGAGTTTTTAGCTCTCATAATAGTAAGCACTTAATTGGCAGGAGAATGCACGCTGCTCTCTAATTCACACTCTCCCACCCTTACGGGGCTGTTGCTCAGTGCATTTCCACTCACCCTCCTACTCAAAGCCTTCCTCTTGGCATCATCTCAGTCTCCTTTCCACATCAACAGGCTCTGCTGCTATGAACTCTATTATTTCTTTTCTGAACCTTTGCCAACTTAGAGCAGATCACCCTTTAATGAACATCATTCTGTCACTTCAAGGAATGTGGCCTGTGTGTAAAACACTGAAAGAAATGCAGGTACTCCGGTATACTGTTTAAATACTTAGAGCTTTTCTTATTTGGTGATAAGGAAGGAGCATCAAGAAGTTTCCATTTAAATTTCCTACACAGCACTCTTGTTGGAATGTACATTTCAACAGGTATTTGGATTTCTCTAGAGTTCACTTTATATCAAAGAAGCAAAAAATAACCCCCTATAAGTTGCACCCAGTGAAGACTTAGTAGTTTTTATGTTATGCTTCTTAACATTCCGAGGTTTTTCCTAATACAGCCTGCTCATTCTTGCTTCAGACCAGTGCTGGGATCAAGTCATTGTGACTCTTGTTCAGTGACTTGCCCTCTTCCCTTCAGCTGTCACAAAAGCTCTGTTTTTTCAATGTTCTGACCAAATGGTTAAGTTGTACTTAAGAGCTCAGATGCTTTTATCTTTGACCTAGAGCAAAATCTTTAATTAGGAGTTATTCTAAAATGAAATTAATGGTTTAGTTTCCAGGCTGGGTGTGTAATACTGAGTCATTTTTGATGGAGTAGTGTGTTTGCCTTGCTGTTTAATGGCAGCCATGAGGTTGTGTTCCAGAGTGGAGCTGAAGTTTCTTGACATAATTCCTTCTCAAGGTGGATTACACCATGGTTACCTGGCTTCTTCCCAAGAGAATGGAGAGAAACATTGTCCATCTTTTGTGTTGAAACATCTTAAAATCAGGGGTCAGGAGGCCAATGGAAACAACTGCCAGAAACAGGGTGTCTGAGTACTACTCATGTTAGGTAACCTCTGCAAACTAATTTTTCATTTTATGTGGAGCTGCTAACATCTGACGCCCCATTGTGTTATTTTGAGAATCATACAAGAGAATGCATGTTGCAGACTTAGCATAGAGCTAAGTGAGGGAGTGTTGGATGAGTTCACTAATGTACATTAGTAGTATCCTCAACTTGAACTATCAATTTTGTCTTTTTTTTTTTTAACTTAGCATGGTTCCATTGAGTTTTCTTCTTTTTTTTTCATTTTCTAGATCCTTTAGCTAATGACTAGATAAGTACTTAGAGTTGTTTATGTGAATATGGTATGGCAATACTTTAAAGTTCTTTGTGTTGTATAAAACATAATTCATGTGATTATTGTTATTTGGGTACTACTAATATTCTTATTTATTACTTTATATGTTACCATATAGTACAACTTTATTTATGTATTTATTTTTTATCTATTTATTTATTCAATTTTTTGAGGCATGGTCTCCCTTAACCCCACCTGGCCTGAAACTTGCTATGTATACCAGGCTGGCCTCAGCCAACAGAGATCTATCTGCCTCTGCCTCCTAAATGCTGGCATCAAAGGACCTCACATTTTACTTTTAGTATATGTCTTACTACTTTTTTACCCCAAGGTTTTTGCTTTCTTTCTGATATTCTTATACTCTTTTGGTCTTCACTCAGGGAGGTAACATTGTTCTGAAGGGCAGGTGGGGGAAGAGAGCTGATTTGGGACCCTAGATTTAGTTCTTTCACATTTGGGAATTCCTCAGGCCTTCAGGAGGAGCTGAGGCCTGGGAATTAGCTAAAAGAACATCTCAAAAATGGTAACCACTGAAGAAGTAAATAATATTTAATGATAAAGACCACAAATGCTGTGGTCTAGATAATTTTAGTCTGAAACCTCAAACTTCCTGGATCATTCTGAGAACTTGAACAGAATTTTTTTTTTTGGAGGGGGGGGCGTATGCTATTGTGTTGAACTTTTGGAATTAGGGATTAAAATATAAATTTGAAAACTGAACATAGAAAACATTCCGATTGAATGCTTAATTTCCTGATGTGCAGTTATAGTGGTGATCAAGTAATGAACAGTGCAGCTGTGGCTTCAACATTTGAGATTTGTGATCTTGTGGGCCAGGCAGACAGTTTCCCTTGAGATGATTGCCTGGGTTAGCAATGTCCCAGGGGGAAGTGCATGCTACAGTGTATTTGTATGGGAAAGGGCACCAGAGAGAACTTTCTGGATGAAACTGTGTGTGTTGAGGGGGTAGGGGGCAGAATACAGCACAAAATATAACTCACCTGTAGACCTAGCATAGGAGAGGACAGGGCTAGCTTGAACAGAGTCATAGAAATTCTGTATAAGCTTGAGTATAAAAGAGTTGATTAGAGGTAGAGATGAAAAATTTTGCTAGAGGGGTAAGTGGAGACCAAGGATGTTGGAGTTGCTACCTCATCAGGTTTATATTTTAATTGGGACATATTTTGGGATAATTGATCTTGCAGGAGCTTGGGAAAAAAAATGAAAATCAGAAGTACTGAAGTCAGTAGCAGACCAATGCTAAGACTGTTGTTTTAATCTACATATGAAAGGCAGGTATATGGTCTATGATAATGCAGATAATGTCAAAGATTACAGGAAGGGAAAAGTACATTCATGTCTCTCCTTCTCTTGAGACAGGGTGTCACCCTGTAGCACAGGCTGACCTAAAACTCATTATGTAGTCTAGGTTGGCCTCAAACTCCTGCCTCAGTCCTCCTGCCTCAGCCTCCTACATTCTGGGCTTACAGATGTGAGCTAGCACATCTGGCTGGGATTCATCATTTTATGGGGTGCAATCAGTCAGACATATGGAGTAGAGAACAACAGATGTGGGAATGAGGCTGGGGTGTTTTTGTTTGGATGAATGACAGTTGTGGTACAAGGACAATGGGGGAAACAGTGAGGGACTTGTCAACACAGGGCTTAGAGTGATGGGTTAAGAATATAAGAGAAAGAAGTAAATACATGAGGGGTCTTACAAATACAAAATGAAAGGCCTCTGTTGTATAAGAAACAAAACAAGACCAGCTGTAGTAGGAAATAGGAACCGTGGAAAGACAGAACATGATATGAAAAATATGGCATTAAAGTCTGTAGGTGGAGCCAACTCAGATGAGCCTAAGATGTCGTCATGAGGATGAATAACTGTAATAGTTCTTCCGAAACCCAGAGTGCTGGATTTCAAAGAAGCTTTGGAGGCATTGTGAAAAATGCCACAGTAGCTAGTTGGAGAAACAGGCATAATAGATGTTTATTTCCTTCAGCATGTTCAGGAAGAGGCAAAGCTGAGCCTTTAACTATTTCTTAAGTTCCACCTGGGTTCCATGTTGAGCCTTTGTGTGGTGTAGTGAATCAGCCATTCAGTTATAGCCAATGCTGTGCTACTTTGTCCTAAAGTTTGCTATGGGTAGATCCAGAGTAGCATGATATTCCTAAGACTGTGTTTTTTTGAAATGGTGGGAAATAATATAGAACATTCTAGCTGCTAATCTTTTATTTATTTATAATATTATTATAAGACTCGATGGAGTTCTCTATCCTCTCCAGTACAAAACTGGAATGGGAAAAAAGGGCAGGATAAATATTTCCTTCAAGTATATCGACAACTATATCTATCTATCATCTATCTATCTGTCTGTCATCTAAACTATCTATATATCAAATTACATATATAACATTTCCATAGTCCAGGATTTAGGTCCATCTGTTATAATAGTTTCCTCCAGGAAGTTCTATGAAAGCGAGGGAAGACAGGAGTGAAGAGGATTTCTACTTAGTAGCCTCTGTATTCATCGCATTGCTAATCACCCTAGGTGAATTATTTTAACACATTAAATGGAATAATAGTTTTAAAAAAGTTCTTCCATATAGCACAAATCTCAGGGTAAGGACCAGCTTCCCAAAGCATCACAGAGTCCACCTAATCACCCATAATGCACACTTCAGGTTACAGGTAGACTAGGAAATTTGACTTCTTTCAAGTTCTGCAGAAAGCAGGAACTGCTGTACAATTTGGGAAATTCAAGAGAACACAGCAGAGCACTAAATTCAATGTTGAGCTTTTTAAAGTACTGGATTTGCTGAAAGCACCGATGTAGGTCAGTGAAGCTGGGCCCGGATGGAGGCCTTGAAAGAAGGGGGATCCCTGTTTTGCTAAGCATTAAGCAATACTTTATCCTAATTCTACAACTTATTTCTCAATAAGTTCCTTCAGTTCTGGATGAAGGCATTTTTTCTGGGCTTCGGCAAATCAGTTGATCTATTAGTCACAACCCTGAGTGGCTGGTTTAGCTGATGGAGGAGCTGACATGGCAAGCTCCACCGTCAGCATCCACAGCCAGTAGAAGAGTGCGCATTGCTTCTAGTTTTATCCGTGGCTTGGAACAGAGGGTCAGGTGTATCAAAGTGAGGGGATATTGGAAATCCTTTTTACTCCTTTCAGGAGCTCTGTTTCCTCTTTGCCATAGCACAGCTGAGAATCACAGCTAAGAATCAATTTGTCCTATTTCAAAGTCCTCAGGAGTTGGTGACAATTCTCCACTATACAGTGTTCCACCAGAAGCTGGACTCTTCCCAGGTCTTGAGTTCAGAAGCAGGATACACAAAAAATCAAGGGAAATTCCTTTTAAAATACTCAAATGATGGCATTAGAGGGTGAAAATTACATTAAGTGAAACATAGAAGCAAGTGGGTAGGGAAATGTGTTCTGCTTTGGAACATTATTTAATCAAATACATTTGCCATGGCTCTTGAGAACTTGTGAGAATTTGGACTGGAAAATTTAAGAAATAGAGATCCCCAGCATCTCAAATTGTCACGAATAATTGATTCATGCCAGTTTAATCAGAAAGTGGCCATCAGCTCCTCTTTAGATGCTGCCTGCCAGCTCTTGTCTTCAGTCTCACTTAGTGGAGGCCCGCCTGCCTTCGCAGGTTGTCCTCCAGCACACCATTGCTTTGACATTGCAAAGCTGCTGACATAGGCACAGACGCTCCTGACAACCAACAGCACATGTAGCTACTGGTGTGTCTTTTCCCTACTTTTGCTTGTGATTGAGTCTTTTTATTTGTACATCTCCCATATTCAGTAGATCCTTAAAAGCCTTATGCAAGCAAATAATTCCATATGCATTTTTACTGGAAGTATAAAACTAAATACATCTTCTACATTCAAGTTTCCAAACTTAAGCTAAATTATGATGGTTGATTTTTTTCTGACTTTTTAAAGATCAATATTGTTGGCTTAGATGTGTACAGCTTACCTCTTAGTTCTTTTAATAACATCAATCATTTATAAACATTTTAATTTTCAAAGCTTATGGTCCAAGGAAATAAAAATACGTGTAATCATTAAACTCTCCTTTTAAAACATGACTTGAACTGGAAATGTCCGAATTTGTTTAATCATTAAAGGCAGACTGAACATGTTTATGCACAGAATCTTACTGTTTCAATGCTTTTAAATTTGAGATTAGTTGTGCATCTGGTCCCCGTGTAGCTAATGTGAGGGATTCTCATGTGACAGCAGAAATCAGAAGACCGAAGCTACTGAGTCATAGAGTGTGGCCTGACTAGGACTGTATATATGCCTTCTGCTCTACCTTTGGCTTATAGGTGACATATCACCCCTTAACTATCATCCCATTTCACTTCTGAGCCATTGCACTCCAGTGTTGGACTGGTAGAGAGTATCTTTTAATGTGTATGAAATGACATAGATTCTTCACTTCCTTAAGGACTTGACTTCTGTAATCTTACAAATATAGACATACCTTGGACGTTATTAGCTCTGAAATCTGTTCCATCTACAAATTTGAAATAAGAAATCCACTTTCTTATTTCCTCATTCTTTGCCTTAGCAATAAATATGCCTAATCGCTTGTGTATTGTTCTGTTTTCTCCATAGTACCTCTTCTCCTTGACTTTACCAGATTAATTTTCATGACTAGCTGGAACTGGCAAATGATTCCTCACTGTGCCCTTAAATTCCCTGGCCCTGTGCCACAGCTGCCAGGCTCGCACTGACCCACAACATCATCACGCCCAAAGTCTTCTCACATTCAGCTTCCAGGACTGTGGATAAGACAGGAAGAATCTCACGTTATTGAAGAATTGGCTGTCATACAAATGTGTTCTCCATTTCAATTAACAGTCTCTGTTTCTCAGTTCCTGGTTCCATTTTTTAAATGTATTCCTGCCCTTTAATTTTCGGGCACTTACTGGTCTACTAGGGCTCAGATTATAATCTAGTTCTTCATCACTGGGATACTTCAGGGTTTTGCTAAGCAACAACTGCTGATGTTCAAACCCATTTCTGGTCTTTATGGCTGATACCATAACCCATTTTGGTCTCTGTCCTGTGAGGGTTAAATAGTTACTACACTAAACTCTTCTGTGATTGGTGGTCACTTTCCAGTAGCCTCATTTCTGATCTTATCCTTTCTGCAGTGTTGGATAGGACATACCTCCTGGTAGACGTTTCCTGCCTCTTGGCCACTTTTCTGACTGTCAGCCTCTGTAGGAGCCTGGCTCTCCCTCCCTTCTCTCAGGTGCCTATGAAATCCTTACTGATGCAGGGCTTTTCCACGCAGGCCTTCCAAGACCTTCCCAGACAGCCTCCTCTTTCCTTTTCAGCCATTGCCACAACTTGTGACTTTTTTTGTGCAAGTTCTTGTCTTCTGACTCCAGGCTCTAAGTTACATCCACAGCAATTAGCATAATTCTGAGACCACAATAAACTTTCAAGGAATGACTTTGGATGAATGAGTCTAGGACCAAAATCAGTTTTGCTTTTCATTTCACTATTTCCCTGCATGAACTTTCGCCATTGTGAAGACGTGCTACAGGCTCTCCCTTCCTCCAGGCTTCTTTTGTGCTGCTTTCACATCTCCAACCATTTAGCAATGCCCGGGCCTTTCCCCCATCATCAGGACAGTACTTATCTGCTTGGCTTCTGAAGGACTCACTGATTTCAAAATTGAAGTCCACTTACATGTGACCCTCTTTTCTACTGCTGGGCTGAGGCCTCAGACCCTAAGGACAGAGTTGGCATCTCAGTCAACTTTGAAGCCCTTAGTGCACATAGCCCAGGATCAAGCACAGAGTTTGTTCCCATTATTTCTGTGCTCATTTTAAATAAAAGAATGTTTTTACATTTTTGAGGATATTTGAGGGACTCTCTATGTGAGACTCACAGCTTTGAATTAGATGAGTTGCAGTAATATTATAATTAATTTCTTAAATGTGAATTAATTTTATTTTTCTTAAAGACTGAATTTTCTCAGACTATGGTTCATACATGTTATGCAGTGTTTTATATTTATAATATTAACAGTGTTTTACTACAGCTTTTTATAGTTAATGCTTTTTAATAAGTATTGGTGATCTAGGTTGGTTTATCAGCACCTCTATCAAGCAGGTAGGAAATTTGCTGTCTATAGATAAGACAGCTCAGTAAAGTCAAGCTACTGTCCCAGAGCTACATACCTGAGGTCTTGATTTCTAACTCGCAGCTCTTTAGAGGGATTCTCAGGTAGGTTATGGTAGGGGTCAGAGCAAAGTGTTGGGATTGTGTATGTTTAGTGCTCTCTAGAGATTACATTAAAATCACTAAGGAGAGGATTTTTTCCAAATTACAACTATTCCAAACCCAGATTCCAGTTTACTTCGTTAGTTAAAAAAAAAAAAAAAAAAACTGCTGTTTTACCATTACTACTGATGAGACTTTAACTCTGTGTTTGTATTGGGTCAGAAAAAATAAGTTGAAAAAACTGCCATGAGCTATATGCTTTTCACATTTCATCTTTGTTGTAATAAATTCAAGACATTTCCTGGGTTTAATATAAACAGCATCTTAAAAAAAAAAAAAGACTTCTTTAGTTTTCAAGACTACTTGCTCTTTGCCTTTGGAACTTGGTCTCATTCCCAGGGTAAGTAAGAACCTTAACATGTGCCACTTAGTTTTTTGAAATGATTTTCCATTTGCAATAAAGAGGAATCTTGAAAATTGAAGCTAAAGCTACAGATGAGGCAGGAATTAGATTGTGTGGTCATATCCCTCTGAGGGAAGCAGTGTTCTCCACTTTTCATGTTAGCTTAACAAACATGCAGTTTTCCAGGTCCCACCCAAACCAATTAACACAGAATCATGTGGGAGTACAACTTAGCATCCTTGAGCTCCACAGGTAATTCCAGTATTCAGAGAAGCCAGTAAGGTTTTGCATTGCCTGTACTGCCCCAGAATGCTTAAATTTGTAGAATAATCTGAGCATTAGTCATCTATTTGAACATTTGCCCTCTATAAGAAGTAGTTTCTTAGGATTGGTAACCCCAAATTCCCATCTGTGTGGTTGTCCAGGAGAGCCTGGGTACTGACTTCTTGTTTTAACCTGTAACCCTTTGGGGAAGCTGTTTTCTCTAATAATGTTCAAACCTTATTCTTACTTTTCATGTCACTATGTAGCACTTGTCAGCCTTACCAAATTGGAAAAGAGCTGTTTAATTTGCATGCCTTGTTAAATGGTACAATGAAAGGACTTCAGAACTTTTTAGATGTAATCATAAGAAATTATTTGATTATCTTAGTATTCTTGATGTATTAAATAAGAATCAAAGTTTATCTTATATATGAGGAAATTTTTAAGGATGAAACCATTCATCTGTTTTTCTAAAGAATTTCACACACCTGGCTCTTTCATCTTCCTTTGATAATGCCTTGAATTGGAGTAAGCTTTCTCTTTCAGTTCAAAATGTCTGGAATAAGCAATGTCTAATCAAGTGTTTTAGATATATTGGAAAGAATATCTTCCTAACTATTATAGCTGGAGTTTATTCTTGGAGTAAAGCAAAGTCTCTTCTAATAGAGATACAGTTTACCTAAGAGTCATATTAATAAGAAAAAAATCAGCTTTTTGAATAATATATGAATTTGTATGGTATCAGTGGTATCTAGGCATTTGGGACAATAAATAATTAGTTTCAATTCCCTTTGAGAGAAAGATGTGGATGTTAAAATAAATTGCCGATGAAGCATAAACTTTGGAGAACAGTGTATTTCAAAACTTTGTGCAATATCAGCTATTTCTTTCAATGGTGTGGAAGTTATAGCATAAGACTGAGAAGATTTATTAGGGGCAGTTTTAAAACATTCTTACCATATAAAAGTTCATACTTTGCTTATTTAAGATAGGGATTAAAACAAGGATCATAGCAAATGTTTATAGACCCAGTGGGAAAACACTGCTTCTGTATGACTTCTGGTACCATTATCTGTGGCCAGTGAAGTAATAATAATCATCTGCTTGTATGCAAACTATGCTATGGCAACATTTAAGCATTAAAAAGGACCTGGTTATTTAATTATCAAGGATGTTCTTTTATAAGTCACTGAACAATGGACTTCATAGAGTCAGTATGCAGAGTAAGAAAACAGAATGATGAAGTAAACAGTGAGGAAGAGAGGAAGAAGAGAAGTTGTAACCAGCTGGTTTTATTAAGTGAAAATGAAGGAACTGATTTTGTTACTGGGAATAAAAATTCTGAAATACACTTTTCTTGCCTGGAAGGATTTTGAATTATCTTCACGTGATGGGAGATCCTGTAAACAGTTCCATTTCATTGTGGAAGCAAACAAGGCTACAAGATGCACAGTACAGACAAACTATATGCAAGTGTAGTTTTCTATTTACTCCCCCCCCTTTTTTTTTGGTCTTTAAATTTTTTTTTTAATTTAATAACCACATGATTAGAAGACACATTTCATTAGAGCTTTAACACAGTCAGTAACACATTCCAGAGCAAGGATACATCTCTTTCAAAGGTGGCTGTAAATTTTTAGGTTCACAGTTGAATTAATATAGTCATACAATGTTGAACTCAGTATAAACCCTGTAAGACATAAAATTGATTGAGTTTTTACCCTCTAAAGAAATCTCTATTTCATTTTAAGATATTCTGTTTCCTACATTTTAATGCTACTAACACATGTTTGCATATGTGTCTTTAATCTCTATGTATCTGATTATTACTAGTCACAGTTGGGTACATTTGGATCCTTGGCACCTGAGTCTGGATATAAAGTCATCAGGTAGATTTCCATGGCAATGTTTTTCACCTCTACTAATTAATACGAAGCAAATTTTTATGCTTCTTCCTCAAATATAGCTCTGTTTTCTTTTCTTTAGAAGAAGCAGTTCATTACTACTTTAACATATTCAGTAACAATTTCCAGAGCAAAGATACATCTCTTTCACAAGTGGTTGCAAGTTTCTAGGTTCACAGTTGAATTAATACAGTTATACAATTTAGAACTCAGTATAAGCCCTGTAATACATAAAATTGAATGAGTTTTTAACCTTTAAAAAAATCTCCATTTCATTTTAAAATATACTCTTTCTTACAGAAAGACTCATTGTTTTTGCTACTAACACTGAGATGTTGGGTACATGCATCTCTAATCTGTATGCATCTAATTATTACTAGTTATAATCGGTTATGCTTGGATCCTTGGCGCCTGTGTATGTCTATAAAATCATTGGGTAGATTTCAATGGTAATGTTTATCATCTCAACTAATTAACATGATGTAAATTTCCATGCTTCCTCCTCAAATATATTTTAAAAAAATTGATTTTTTTGTATATATATATATCACAGAACATCCCAAACCATCTTATTCAACTATACACCCATTTCCCAGATGGCACCCTCCCATAGCCTCCCTCCCCCCACTAGAGCTCTTATACCCTGATATCCTTACTACTGTCTGCTGTGTTGTCGGCACCTCCAGCCATTCCCCACTACTTGCCCTTCTGGTGAATCTAGTCAGCCTATCTAAAGGTCTTTATTTTAGGAGGGTCAGCTCTTCCTCATCTAGCAGCAATCAGTTGTCAATATTCTTTAGATAAGATTGGGGTCTGCTGTTCATTTTCCCAGTTCTATGCTGGGAGTCCCTTGGGCCACCTTGGCCAACAACACAAAAGAAGGTATCGCCTGTCTGGCATTGTTGCTTGTTATGTAGCCTTTAGCTATGTATATCGACTCCTAAGAAATTATATAGGCCCCTTTAATCTTTGGTTATACTTTCCTTTTGGGTGTTTAAGGCCATACAGTTGGCCCAGATAAACCAATTGATTTTTACTCTTAAGGTCATTTGAGGATCTGTTCCTCAGGGGTCACATGGGCTTGGGAGGAGCCCATGGCTCCTTTCTTTTACCAGTTCCACCTATGTGAAGGTAAGTCAAAGGTTCTGCTTGACCATGGCTGGCTTCACTTGGAAGCCAGGAGGAAATGATTCCTCTGTGTTGACCCTCCTCTTTGTAGACTGGACACTGGTTCAAGTCCATCTGGTAGGGTCTCCTCGGCCTACTTGATCAAGGTGACCCACCACAATTACAGGATATTTGGGGAGATGCTCATAGTTCCCTGGAACTAGTCGACTTAGGAGGGTGGAACTAACCTCTTCGGATGTTTAACAGATATACTTTGAAGCCTATAATAATTTGGTCAGAGGGACATAAAGACAGTTTTCACTCCCCCTTTTAAGGGACAGAAACAAAATACTGCACTTTCTCCTCTTTTGCTGTAACTTTTTTTATGTACCCAAGTAGCATCCTTTATAATCCAAACTTCACATAGTGTAGAATGGGTGAATAAATTGTGGCATAGGCAAGGTTGGTGCATAATAGTAAATACTATGTACCAAAAAAAGTAATATGTGAATATTTTCATGAATATTCACAAATATTTCTGGATGTTCCATAGATATAGTAAAATTCCACAAAAATGAATGTCTATGAAGTACTGGAACTTAAATTTTTTTCAATTTATATTTATTTTTAGTTGTGTATGTGTGGAGCACACAAGCAGGTATGTGCACATGAGTACAGATGCCTGTTGAAACTGGGGGCATCAGATTTGTAAGAGCTGGAGTTATAGACAGCTGTGTGCCACCCAGCATGCTTTCTGGGAATTGAACTCAAGTTTTCTGGAAAAGCAGTATGTGTTCTTATCTTCTGAGCCATCTCTCCTGCCGATTATCATTTTTTTCAATATATATTTTTATTGAATTTTTGTGCATTTCATACATCTTAATCATATTTAGACTCCCTCCCCATCTACACCTCCTATAACGCCCCCCCGTGGAATTTCCTGCATTTTGTCATATTGGCTTATCAAATCAAGTTTGTGTCCCCAGATGTCCCCAGGTGTCCCTAGGTAGAAGGATTGTAAGAGCCAGGGATGGCGAATAACCAGAAGGAAACAGTTTTCCAGGCTTCTGGGTACTTGCTCATATGAACTTACATCAATGGAAACAGCATGCACCGGACCTATGTAACCTCAATATATGTAACTTTTTAAAGTCTGTACTCTGTAGCTAGTGTGAGTTATCATCATGATGTTCAATAACACAGTTTTCTTGCTGAGAAATGGAACCCCATACATCACTCTGCCCATCACTCCTTGGCCCTCATCTCACTCACCCTTACTTGTATGGGTAAGCCTTGAGTTCATGATCGGTTCCTAGTTCTCATCAAGCTTAAAGAAAATGAGGGACTTGTAACACAGCCTGGGGAGAAGTCTTCAGTTTAGTTTGTTTCCTGATGACAGTGTTAAAGTAAAAATACTTGAATGGTAGAGTTTAGAGTCTGTACTTAACATGCACAAGTGGGAGCAGTCATTTTCTTCAGGTTTTTTTTTTTTTTTTTTTAACCTAAAAACAAAGGCCAGCCACACTACATTTTGAGACTAAAAAACCAAAATCGGATAACTAAGCTCTCAGAGAACAGAATATACAGATCTGGCAGGACTGAATGGGTCCGATTACAGCCTGGTCAGTAATAATGACAGATTATAGTGTCCATTTTAGTGTGTGAAACACTAAATTACAGTGGATTGAAAAATGGGAAGTTTGTAGTCCTAGAATAGCATTTCTTAGGGGGCAGAGACATCCTTTAGAGATGGTTTTATTCTACTTCCTCTTAACTGAAGGTGTCATGTTAACTTTCAGTTTTAAATCATGATCTACCCGATGACTTTATATCATTACACAGGTGCCAAGGATCCAAGTACAACCAACCGATCATGACTAGTATTAATCAGATACATACAGATTAGAGATGCATGTGCCAACATCTAAGTGGTATTAGCAAAAACAATGAGTCTTTCTGTAAGAAACAGTATATTTTAAAATGAAATGGCGATCTTTTTTAAAGGTTAAAAACTCATTCAATTTTATATCTTACAGGGTTTATACTGAGTTCAATATTGTATAACTGCGTTAATTCAACTGTGAACCTAAAAATTTTGTAGCCACTTTTGAAATAGATATATCTTTGCTCTGGAAATTATGGAAATTATTATCGAGTATGTTAAAGCGGTAATGAAATGTTTCTTCTAAAAAAATAAAAATAAAAAAATGAAGAAAAATAAACAAAAGAACAACGCAGGCACTCATGTTCCACCACTCAGATTTAATATGATGTATCATTTTGTCAAATTACTTGATTTTTTTATTTTTTAAAAATTAAAACATTACATTCAGTACACTAGGTTAAACATGTGTTCTGTACCTTTGGGGGAAAAATCACACCTACATGATCACAAATCAATAATAAGTTTTTAAAAAACATATATTTAAAGAAAAAGAACAGACTGTAGGCATCAATAGATGAATTATGTCAAGAACTTTCTAGAAGATGGTAGACAGAGAAAGAAATAGTAACTGATTTTGTATCACCGAAAAGCAGGAACTGGAATCAGTATAAGCACAAAGGGTTCAAGATTTGTAGATATCATGGCCCGTGAAAGCTGAGGTGACATTTGAGAAGAATGTCCAGGGTTAGACCATTAGGTTTGCCCCTTACTCCCACCCTTGCCTATCTCTGGAAAGCAGTCAAAATAGGACATGAGAGAGTGCCCTGAGGAACAAAGGGATTTCTGGGAAATCACTCCGTGAAGGATGGGACACCCTCCCTACTCCGCTGTGACATACATTGTCCTCCCCTCCTTCCCTGCTAAACACTGGCGTCCATGAACCAGATATCGTAAACCAGAGAGAGAAGTTGTTTGTTTTCATAGTCTCTTTTGTTCAGTAGTTTTCCAACTGGAACAACAACCACAAAAGGCAGAGTTGTAATCTTGCCTCCTGCTGATTGCCATTGTCAGTTCAGCAGCCTTGAGAGCAGGGAAATGTGATGTTTGTTCAGGTAATAATTGGTGGTGGTAGGTATTTTGAAAACCTTACTCACGCAAAGTTAATTTTGCTCCCAAACACTATTTCTAGATAAGATTTTGTACCTGCCAGCCTTTTCTTTTTCTAGGAAAAGAAGAAAAGTTAAATAATTTCATTGATGGATATTATTTAGGTGGCTTATACTCAAAATTGCAATGTCCTTCTAGATGATTTTCTGGATGTATTGTCATGTGCATATTATGTATGTACATCTTGACAGTGAACTTCAGATCTCTGCTCTTGTATTATTATGGACAGAGGAAATGCCATAAGAATCAGTGTGTTTGACCCATGTTTTTCAGTTGATATACTGAAGCCGAAAGATGTAAGCAGTTGTCCAAGAATTCTTCTCCAAGGGAGCGCTGTATGTAATTCTTGATAATGAGCTTTGTTTATTGATGAGATTATGTAGTAATCACTTATAATTCGTAAACCACAAAGTGGGATTTGAAAAGCTGTATTAAGAGGAAAGAATTACTAGAAACTAATATGAATTTTTAGGGCCCTAGGTAGATAAACTTACTCAAATCACTGTCAAATTGTCTGTCGTTCCTCTGGGAGTTTGGCTTTCAGAGAAATCACTCTTAGTCAGCATTCTGACAATTTATGGTCCTGTGTTAGAACTGTCCTACTCCAATGGGTGACCACTGCTTCAAGAGATGAGACAGTCTAAGAAATGGATGTACTGGATAGCTTTAGTTGTCAACTTGAGACACCTGGGTTGAGGGAACCTCAATTAGGGAATTGTCTTCATTGGACTGGCCTATGGTCACGTCTGTGGGGTATTTTCTTGATTTTTGAATGATGTGGGAGGACTCATCCCATTGTATACAAGGCCGCCCCTGGGAAGATTGTTCTGTATTATATAAGAAAGCAGGCTGAGCATGGGCCCAGGGAGCAAGCCAGTAAGCAGTGCCCTTCCACAGCCTGTGCTCCAGCTCCTACATTTAGGTCCCTGCCCTGAGTTCTTACTTTGTGCTCCCTGATGAATTGTGACCCTGGAGATGTGAGTCAATACATCCTTTCCTCCCCAAGTTGGTATTGGTCAGAGTATTTTGTCACAGCAATGGAGAAACAAACTAGAACACTAGAGCAGGAATGACATGAAGTAAATATGCTGCTCAATATGTGGCTTTCTTACAATTTTCATTTAGTTGCTAAAGAACATCATGTCATTCTTGTTCTATCTAGCCTGAGAGCAGTTCTCGCTGAATTTCAGTATAAATTAGTCCATTTCATAGAAATGGATGTGCTTTGTTTTTGGAAAGTAATTAAAGTATAAGATTTCTGTAAATGTTTCCTAATATTCTAAGCTGTGGCTTTGTTTCACATTTATATAGCATCCTGTGGTTTTTGTAACTTCCTAAGAGCTCTTTTGTTGGGAGTGTCTTGAATCAAATCAAAGTAATAAACCCAACTTTTTGTCAGTGACAGTGGTCTTGTAAGTGAATAATTTATTATGGTAATGGACTGTATGACAAAGAAGCACAATATCTAGAAGAATATTGCCCGGAAGGTTTATGGAAACACATTCTGCGTTTTTTTTTCCAGCATATTCCTTAATGTTTATAGTTTGAATTAGGTGATAAATAGATGGCCCAAAGGGCAGTGTGTAAATTCCCCAGCCACACTGGCTTCTTCTCAGGTCAGCAAAAGTGCTGAGGTCTGTTCTGCCTCAGGCTTTGCCCAGATTGTCAGTTTGCCTGTAGCCTTTCCTCCTCCTCTTTGTGAGGCCCTGTCCTTTCAGCTCTTTGTTGAATTGCCCTTTGTGACTCTCTGAAAGAAAATACTGTTTTCTTGTAATGGGGAAAATACTGTTTCTAGTAGTATTTTTCCTTTATGGCAGTTATCATAATTTACAATTGTATAGTTTTGTATGTATTTGCATACTTAATTTTTGTTTCTCACCTCTATTTCACTAGCCTTAGCGTTGTGTCTGGTATATAACAGATGCACAATAAGCATTTGGTGAAGGAATGCAAAACACTAAAAACCAAACCCCATAAACAAACATTTCTACCAACTGTTTATCTCCAAATACAAACATTTTTTGTTGTTTCATTTTTTAATTAGCTCTAGATATTATTTATTATTTCTTTTCCATTGTTGGAATACATGTTAATGACTTTTAATGCGAAATTAACATGAGGTTCATAGTGATACATAAACTTGACATTTTCTTTTTCCCAGTTCATTTTAATAAGAAATAATGACAGACCTGATGAATTATGGGGTGTTGTTGGCTGGTTGTGGGAAGTTAGAGGATTCAGATACTATATAGGTGCTACACATCAGCAAGCCAAAAAATCAAATGATGTCAGGAAGCTGTAGGGAAAGACAATTCTGCTTAGATTTTCCTTATTTTCCAAAAGAGCACTATATGCCTCTTATGGTTTTACTTAAATGGTAAATTGGGAGCTGCAGAAGAATGCTATTGCGTCCATCTATTTATGGCATTTTTCTAGCATCCTCTGTTCTAAGTGTTGGAGCAAGGACTAAATGTAACATTGTAGACATACAGCATGTACACATGACTCTAAACAGTAACTGTACGGGGACATGGATGGTAGGATTCTTGCTGCAAAGCAGCATGCAGTTTGGTGAAGAGGGCATACCGTTAAACAAATTTTGTTCTTAACCCCCTAGAGGAGGGAACCCAGATATCTCAGCAGGACCGTTAACTAAAGTGGAGAATAGATAACGTGCAAGCTCAGCTTCAAATAAGAGCCGTGGAAAGCATTCCTAGGAGATGAGTAGCAAGAGAATGGAACAAAGGCATGGGAATTTATGATGTTTCAGAAGCAGGACAAGTTCCATACTGGGCATGGGAAGATATAAGAAAAATGACAGGGCATGAGATGGAGGCAGTATTAGGAAGGTTCTGGTAAAGTTATCATTTTATCATAAAGATTAGATAGATAGGGAAGCTTTCATCCAGGACCCAAAAGATTTTGATTTTGTCTTTGTTTCATTGTTTGCATCTTTTTGTAGTCATATGGGAAATGGGCTGGAGCCGGGGAGTTCCTAGGAGACCATGGTCAACTTCGTGAAGGAATGACAAGGACTTAAGCTGATGTTGCCAGGGCTGGAGGAAGGATGGAAAGCACAGGTGGCATCTGACAGAGCTTTGCAAGACACAACTCTGTTGGTAGGAAACAGGTGGTGTGGGATCCTCAGAGAAGTCCAGTTCGGTAATCTGCCATTGTCTTTCAGATCTGTTCTCTCTTCTTTCTTCTTCTCTTCCTTTTTTATCTCTCATTCTGTTGTATTTTTTAATGATTTCATTTTTTCCCTTATTTACTGACAGTTTCCCTGTTTGTTTTTTTTCCTTTCAAGAGTATTTTAATTTAAACATAACTATACACCCACATAAAAATAACATACGTCTGTGCAATGTTGCTTCTGATGATATTTTTTATATGTACATTTGCAAACGATGCTGCATCTAAGGAGATTGTGCCAAGTTATATATCTGAAAGGGTTTTTATTTCCTTCCTGTAACAAAGGCAAAGTCAACTTCCTGTTAAAGTCAAGCTCAAATATCCTTATGAACAGAAAATGCACATGAAGGACCAGTTGAAATGCTGGGAATTAGTTGGAGGAACCTGTATGTTTCTCACTGTGATATGTGGGTTTCAAGGCCATTTTGATAGTTTGGTTATTTTATTCACTATTTTTTAATCCTTACCTTTAATGACATTAAAATGTGAAAGTAATGGGACTGGATAGATGGCTCAGCAGTTTAGAGCACTGACTGTTCTTGCAAAGGACTTGGGTTTGGGTCCCAGCACCCACATGGTGGCTAACAATCATTTGTAACTCCAGTTCTAGGAACTCTCATGCCCTCTTATGAGTTCTGCAGGCATTGTATGCACCAATGCATTTACATGCAGGCAAAACACTCATACAATAAAATATATATAAAAAAATTTAAGATGTGAAATTAACAATAGTCGCTGCTGTCTTTGGATTTGTTGTTATCTGAGATAACAAATAACCCTAAGCTCTATGGCAGTCAAGCGTTTGTAAATTTGTTCCTTGTAATATTCTTGTCTTTAGAACATTGCCTGGAACCATAGCATGTAATGACAAATATGTTATAATGAGTTATTGAAGTAATTTTGCAACCAAAGTGACTTTCATAGATTTAGTGTTTTTTAATGGAGAAATGAGGAGATGAACCATTAGTGGAAATGGTCTTCATCCGTGACTCTGCAAGTTTGGCTAACAGGTTTGTCCCTTCATAGGTAGCCATTTGGTGATGATTACATTTTAAGTAGTATTTTATTCTGCCAAGGAATACTGTAATTTGATGAAGAGAAGAATTTAAATTTACATTGGCCCAAATTAGGATCCAAAAATTAAAGAATCCGCATAAAATAGGTAAGATTTTTAACCTCAGGAGGAGGAGAGATGAGAATGAGGAAAGAGCTACTTTTCCTTATTCATAAGCACATTTAATTTTTCCATTATGTATCATCTAGAATCTGCTGCATACATATAAAATTTAAATCTACATAGTGAACCTGCTTCCGCAGGCTTGAGAAGCTTTGCTGCACATTTTTGTGAAGACGTTGTCAGTTCTATAGGACAAGCAGGTTGCGGTTGCTTCCTCGTAGAGGAAGATTGTCAGAAAATTCTGAAGGAGTTGGACATGATTAAAGAGCCCGATTAACCTTTGAGCCAATCTTTAGAACTTTTCTTTCAGTCCCAAATTTTGGAATTATATCAGAGAGAATATCATCTATAAGAGAACTCTCATTAAAGCTAAAGTGCAGAGGTTTCCTCGTCTCTTGTTTTGGGCTACAGTTTTAGGGAGTTTATGGAATCTCTCCCATAGCAACAACTCACTAGTGAGCCTGGGCTTTGGGGGCTCTGTTAAAGCTTGGGGGTGGGGGATTTATAATAATAGGATTTGTTTTTCTTTTATTTTATGTAAGCTGCCAGAAATACACTTAAACACTTAAATTGCTTAGTTAGTAATCCATGGTTCGTTTCCCAGATTCCATGTGTCTTAACTGGTTCTTCATTTGTGTTTCTATTGCCCTGTGCTCAAGGAAATACTGGCTTCACTTGTACAGTGACTTGAGTTTGCTTTTATTATAGGAAGGAAAAAAAATCTTTGAGGTATATAACGTGGCTTGAATTTTCTTATGCTATTTTTCAGAAAGGTTACTTAGCCCGTATTTTCGATGCATTTGTACACATATCCTGTGATATCTGTAACTGAATCTTTAATTCCCTTGTTATAACAGAATTTCTTGAATTCTTGCTACAGTTTTACCATCCTTATATTGTGCTTTTACAGCAATTCCCTAGACTCAAGAAGGTGAAGGATGAAGTTTATAATGGTACTGAATACCAAACTGTTGCTTGATTTATTCAGGAAGGTTATTATATGCTGGGATCAAGTGACAGCTTAAAAGCAAGTATAATTCATCATCATCAGCTAATTTTCACTGGGTGTCCACTGGGTGCTGAACATCACACAAGATTCTTTGTCAGCATGTGTGTGCCTGATAAGGTTGATGGAATTCTAAGAATATGGAATCCGGTCCTTAAGGAATGCTCTGCTGTCAGTGGAAGTCAGCAAAGACCAGAATTGTCAAACTCTGTGTACAAATGCATGTAACTAAAGGACTTCATTGTTGCAAAAAGTTCATGTCACTAAACTGAGATCCTGTTCTCATTAATATCTATATTATTGCCCGGAAATCAGGGAGATGTTCAATAGACAAGTATAGGGTGGTGTTTTCCCTGGTGTGGACATTAGCCCATCGGAATTTGGAATTTTATGTACAGGACAAGTGATTATTTTTATCCTATACATAGAATTCCACATTGTTTTTACTTCATGATATCCATTCACCCCTCTCCCAACCACATATGCACTTCGTCTTTCCTCACGAGAAGCAAATCAGTGACTAAGTGCCATCCTGTTATTTAGATCTCTAGGTAATGTGTATTCTGGAATGATTTAAAAACCCACCCTTGATCAGATTTGGTGTAACATTCTGCAGCTTGTGGATTAAGACATGGTGAAGGTGGTAGAAGATAGCCCAGAACAGGTGAAGAAGAGAACAGGTCTAGGGACTGGATTGTAGTAAGTAGGGTATGAGTAGGCCTATGTGCTTGTTGAGTTTTTTTCCCAGACCTGGGCCTGTGTTCTATGCTCAGTGACTTTGTTTGCTTCAGGACTCTCTGCTAAGATTTCCTTGTTTGGTATCCATTATGGCTCTTTCTGAGAAAAGGGCTTCAGTGAGGATTCCCTTAGAGGGGGCCTTAACGTTTCTTCTCCAGTTGCTAACAAATATTTAGATTAAAGGATTACCTCAGAGAAAAGTCCGAGAGATTTTATAGCAATCCGAGTTCTTTCTTTTTTTGTCGAGGACCTCATTTTTATGGTGCCTTGCCACATTTGTTTTTGATATTTAGTTACAATTTAATAGGTTCCTGTCACCAGCCCTACCTCTGATGGTAGTGAGAGCTTGTTCCAGGAGCGTCTCTCCTCCTCTGCCATCCCCTAACTCCTGAGTCGCAGGCTTTTTCTAATAGAGTCCATTCTCTGAACTACTGGGCAGGAAGTAGGGAGCTACTTACAGGGGCAGGGCGGAGGAGGGCAGGGGGCAGGAGGCAGGTGTTCTTTCTCTTCCTCAGTATCTCCTATTCCATTTTAAAGCACTTTATTCAGCACAGTACATTGAGACAATAACAACTTAATTTATCCGTTGCAATTTAGCTAACATATGTGATAATCTGGACTTCAGTGATCACAGATCATTGAGTCATTCCTTCTGGTCTTATATCTGTGAATGGCCACCAGCCTTTCTTCTACTCACCAAGACTTGACCTCTGGGCAGAGTGGCTTTTTGAAATTTGTCTATATAGAAAGGCATAAAGTATTTATACCATAGCAGGTTTATTTTCATATTTTTATCAGTGACTGTGTTCTTCCAATTGAAACAACTTTTAATAAAGCTGTTTTTTGTACTTGGCTTTCATATCACACAGTTTATCATTTCAGTGTTTTAACTGTAGAGGACCATAAATCCAGGATACCTGTGTTCATTAGGTTCCTTAAAACTGTCCCAAGTCATGAGAAGTTTTATTCAGAGTGCTGTAACACTTTAGCCTTAAAGCAACACAAGTTCTGCATCCCAAGAACTGATGGAAACTTTTTTGAGATTTACTGTCTCATTACTACTTATTACTGACTGCTAAGTCTCAGCAAGGATGGGTGATGTCCTTGCTTCCAATATTGCCCTTATTTAGTCAGCTTCACTTGTCAACAAGTGACTCCTCATGCAGGTTTTGATACTGGGTCAGAAATCTTAGTTTAAAATTTTGGACTTGAATCCACTCCTTGTCCCAAAAGTCTATAAGGCACAGAGAGCTAAGGACGCCAAAGCAGGGCTTAGGTCTAGGACCTACATGACAAAGCCGTTCTGCATCTGTCCGAATGTCAATGTGTCTGTTAGGTTGAAGCCCAAGAGTACTCCAGGCTTCAGGAGACCTTGCTGGCTATGTGTTCCTTGAATGTTATCATTAGTGTGGAAAGTCTCCGGGTAAACTCTGAAGTTTCAACTATATGATGTTTTAGGCTTGTGTCTCATTATTTCCCACTAGTTATAACTATGTTCACTCTCATTTTCCTGTGGCACATTGCATAATGTTTATAAATGTTAAATTTGGCTAAGTGATATAGTTCCAAAATATGAAATAGAAGATGATATTTTCCTATCTTGTTGTGGTAAAGCACTAAGTCCTTTTTAAAATGATCATGTACAAAAACAACTCCTAATAATGACTTTAAAAAATCTCCTGAATACTTTTGGAGAAGCATTGACTAAAGAAATGTTTCTCTTATGATATCCTGATCAAAATATGAAGTAGTAGCCACCTGTAGTTATTGCTTTGCTGTTCATTTGAGATTTCTCAGTAAAGCTTTTGTTTGCTAAAATATAACATAACAGCAGTTGGGCTTTTCAGACTTCTTGTCCATTAGTTGATTCTTCAAAAATATAAATGTGCTTTATATCTTTTTTAAAAAAGCAGAGGTCTATTGATCTTAAGTGTGCCCAATATTGACTATTAGAAAACTCAGGGATGATTATCTTAAACAAGTGAAGACAGTGTTCTTTGTCAAGCTACCTGTCATCTTATACAACTTTCAGTATGTAAAATAGATTTCAAAAAATCATACCTATACGGTAATTTTTATTGAATCAATAGTTCTATTATATACAATACGGTTTATTTTATTTCTTCTAATTTATTTATAAATGCAGACACATTTATCTTCTTAGGAGCATTTACTATATAATTATTAATAATTATAGCTGGCAGTCACTTTTCTCAGTGACTCAAATGATAGAAGTACCTACTGAGCCAGGGAACAAAGAAATACCACAGCAAATACTATGTTGCTCTGAGATTGTCTAAGAAGATAATGTGATATTTTAAACACATGCATGAAGATTGTAGATGACAATCTATAATCATACTTGGTAATTTAGACTCTCAATCCATAAATGGTAGACTCATTATCCAGATAAGTTAAGTAGAAACTATAATGTGTGATGTAATATAAGGCCAATTTTGTTATTCATTTGAGTATAAAAATCAAGCAGTAGAGATAAAGCTATGGTTGGTGAGAATATAGTACTGCTATTTTGTTCTTCATTGATTTATGGCTGGGGACTTCTTGGTGATACCTACATGTCTTAAAAGAAAATATGTGTTATGTTTCCTAAGAATTATTATTTTAGTTATTATTTTTATTTCATTATATGAGTACATTGCTTGTGTGCATGTAAGTGCATCCTTGTCACGCAATGCCTGTAGAAGTCAGAAGAGGGTGTCAGATCCCCTGGAACTGGAGTTATGGATGGGTGTGACCACTATGTGGGTGCTGGGAACTGAACCTGGGTCTTCTGCAAGATCAGCCAGCACTCTTAATCACTGAGCCGTCTCTCCAGCCTTCCATATTGTTAGTTTTAAATTCATTTTTCTCTCGTTATAATTTTTTCTGAGAAATGTATGATTGTATTTGTATATATATGTGAAGCACACTTATTTGCAAAGAGGTTTTGGGTTGATTGGTAGGAAAACACAGAACTTAAAAGACAGAAGCCAAATAGTAAGTCCAAAAGAAATGTAAGAAAGTTATGTGGTGAATATGGGAAGGAGCAAACAAGATTATGAGACTAGGAAGTTAAGCCTCTCAGTACCCAGAAGGATTCATTCTTATCTGTCCTTTTGCAAAGTGAAGGTCCTGATCCCCACAGTGAGAGAAGGGACTTTCTCAAGACCAAAGCACTGAGAAATAATGTCATTCAAACCCTCATTTATCGTTTTCAGAATCTTCACATTATCCATGATATTTCGTAACTGGTGTCTTGTTTGGGAAAACCTGTATCTGTCGCAGATAAATTGTCCTTATATAAAAGTGACAAATTCATCTCATTTTAAACTAAAAGATCTTAGTCCTAGAGCCACCCTTAGTCCTGAGCAAACTGGTATGTTTCATCACCCTGAGTGTTATCTCCCTATCTGTGGTAAGGATGGAAGTTTGATAGAATTTGATAAACTTGTTTTTAAATGGTAAAGTGAGGGTAGAAAACAGCTTTTCCTATAAAGGTGCCTGGGATTTTTATTGTACCTCATTAATAATTAGACTTTGCTCTGTAAACACTGTGTATTTTACATAGGTCTTTCACTTACTACTGATAGTTTGTTATTGTGGCAGAACATCATGTAAACATTTTTTTCTTAAGAAATTTGGGGTGTTTTGAGTGATTTAGGCCAGAGGCCATTTCTGTACCTTATAAATACATTCAATCTGTTTGGTGGCCAGAGTGGAAGCCACCATGTGTCAGAATGAATCTTAGCATTGATGGTGGCTTCAATGGATCAGAGTTAACTTCTTGAATAATGATGGGAGATAAGTGTTCTCCTCCCTGCTCCTATGCCCATTCCTTGTGTTTGGCTCCATCAGTGTCCTTCAAGATAAATTTCTCAGTTGTGGTCAAAATTTGGTGACTATCAACCACAAAAAAAGAGAGGACACACCCAAACTCTCAAGTCCAGCCCTGGAAGGAGTGTGCAGAAGTAATTCTGCTCTCTGGGAATGGGCTGAATCTGCTTGCAAGGGAAGGTTGGTAAATGGAAGTAGATATCTGTCCTGAACAACAGGCAAATTAATTTGGGGGAAGATTTCAGCCCGTTTTCCATGCACTAAATATATTCTAAATGTTCTTTATGAAATGAGGAAAAAAAGAATTGCCTCCCCAAACAATTTTTAGCATTATGTCCTTTTACTTTGGCTAGAAATATCTCTTGTTCTTATCTAGTGATTTAGTTTATAATAGTTAAACTAAATGTAAAATGTACAAGAATTGTCTCCATCCTGTGACCTCCCATTCATGGGCCACAGAATCTGATTGGGATCTCAAACCCATCAATGTTTCAAAACCCATAAGAATTCCAAAATATATTACAATTTGTTAAATCTATACATTAAATAAAGTGAAGCGATAAATAAAATTTTCTGAAAGCCCTTGGAGGAGAGTAAATGAAGGTAGCACAGAAAATAGCAGGTGTCTCCAGCTGGGTGAGTTTTGGGGGTACAGTTTATACCCACTGTCTGCAAACCTAAAAAGCCATGGATCAGGCTGATAAAAGGGAGAGTTATCACCTTTATTTTAACTGACTTTACCTAAATTCCCATTCCTAGTGTGGATTTACTGAGAGTCATATTGAATAACATCTTTTCACCCATTTAAGGATATTATTGAATGTAAAGATAAGGTTTAGCGTTATGGTTATTGTTGCGGTTATGGTTGTATTTTAAAAATATGAAACTTGTTACATATACTCATATGCATCATTTCATATATAAAATCTATAGTTGCTCTGTGTATGTGGGGTGTGTGTGTGTGTGTGTGTGTGTGTGCTAGTAACCATAGAGTATACCCTACTGGACCCATAGTAGGAGCTTTGTAGCTGTTTCTGAGAAAAGTAATTTAGATTGATAAACAACTCATTTCCTGTCCCTCCATATTCTATATTAACTTGGTTGTTACTGACAATTTTAAATCTTAAACATTTAGATTTTTTTAATGTGTACATCAGCCATTTAAATTGGCTAAGTGGCATAAAGATTCCTTTGTAATTTTATTAAATCTGACTTGTGTAGAGACCAGCACTGGAGGTGATTCGCTCACGTTAATAGATTCTATGCTATAGTAAAATGTGACTTTCTATTGCTTCTTCAACAGCTGCGGTTTCAAGTATACTTATTGCTAGCTACAATATCACCTAGTTTAAAAAAATTATTAAAAGAAGTTCGTGCTATTGACTCATTTACTCCTATGCCTATTGTTCTCATTGAAAACCACTAGACCTAATTCTATTGGTTTCCTTCCTGATTGAAAACATTTGAACTTGGAAAGCACTGTAGTTCTTAAGACATTTGTAACTATTCATCATGGATATTAAAATTACAATCATGCTCTATTGTGTGAGCGGTGGTTTAAAAAGAAAATCTCTACACATATGGTGAGCGGGTGACCAGTACTATCCAAGCTTGAAGGTGCTGAATCTTCTAATAACTGGTATTTGAAATTTTGATGTGTATTGCATTCGTTCCTGAATACCAAGAATACATTTTTCGCTCATAGAGAGTAAATTTAAAATGGGGTCTTTTGTCAAAGCACCCATCCTGTTTAGAGTGATATAACAGATGCTGAATGTTCACATATCAAACAAAATGCCAGCTTTCTGTGGAAAAGAGGTGTCAAAAAGTTTCTTTGTACCTCTAACGCATGTGATTATGTAGTACAAAATGCAGAGTTTGTAAAAATTTCTTGAATATACAGGCAAAGAAATGAATAATTCAAAACAACTCCTAAGTTCTACATTCTATTGTCCCTTTATAACACAGGCAGAAGATAGCAGTGCGCTCCCAATAGAGCTGAACTTGCACAAGTTACACCTCTGAAAATGCCAGATGGTCTATGGTCTACTTTTGAGAGCTGTCACATATGTAAAGATTTGAAAAAGAAAGACAGCTGAATGAGAGCAGTGCATCATTAAAGCGAGAGTGAGGGTCCCCAGGCGTTGCTTGTGTTTTAAGAAGCATTGCGTCGTCTTCGTATTAGCAAGCTTTTTATTTTTTTAAAGCCATACACAAGTTCTGTGCAATAAGGAGAAGAGATCTCTTTTAAATCCACTAGTTGGGGTTTAATCAGTCAGATATTTTTGTTCTTCTTTTGAACCCCATGACAACTTGACCATAAGATTAAGATCATATTCATGGAAAAAGATCAATGCAGTTTAATTTGCTATCTATTAAAATAACTGAGGCAATAGTGCTAATCTAATTTTGATTTGACTTATTGCACATGTCTGGCATAATCATTCAACTAAAAGAAATGTTTTAATGTTAAAAATGGAAGCGAAGAGATAATACTTGGTTATCTAACTATAATACAAAACCATAGTAAAAATAATTAGGTAATAGTGAAAGAAAAAAATATGTGCTATCAGTTATGAAACCCTCAGAAATAGATACGATTTTGATGATTGAACTGTAGATACATCATTAAGGATGTATTATACTATCACTCTAGCTGTAACCCATAATTTGCAGAGTCAATTTGGTTAGTAGAAAAAAAGGTCAAGTCTGTCATTGTTTAGGATGTGGAGGCAGGACACAGTTGTCTTTTACCACTTGTATTTTTTACTTAATGAGACTGTTAAACTGTTACATAGTAATTCTCAAGTTATCTCGGACTGAGTGTGAGAAGACATTTTTGATTGATTGACAAAGCTTTCCCCTCACATTGGTCAATGACATTTCAAAGTAACCAAGTTCTCAGATTGCTTGAATTATTCTTTTTAAAGAAAAAGTAGCCCCAAACATTCCATTTATTTGAAGAGATTACTAGAAAGTGCTCTGAAAAGAACACTAAATTAGGTGTAACTGTCTTCGTTGGCATCTTTTAAAATGCATATGCATAACTAGCTCTGGTTCAATAGCAGTCATTAGGATGTCATTCTGGTTGATACAAGAAGCAGGGACAGATTATTCTTTAAATCAAATGATTGCACACCCATAAGAAATAGATCTCCTTTTTTAGATGAGTTGATTGTAGATGTTGGTCACAAGAAGTTCTTTTAATAACTAAGTGGGGATAGGAGACCTTTCTTTCAGGTTAATTTCTTTCTCTTCAGGTTAATTTAGGAGAACATCTTGGTACTTTTAAACAATTATTCCCCTTTGTTTATCACTATGGAACTGAGGAACCATGAGAGAATTTCATATGTTAATTTTGTAAATCAAGTACTGCCTTCAATGGATGACATAAAAGCATGATTTTCTTAACAAAACAAATTTTTAAAAAATTTTATTTACTGTTTTTATTTTTTATGTGTATGTGTGTAACAAATTTTTATAAGGAATCTTGAGACTGGAGAGAAAGCTCAGTGATTAAGAGTTCATACAGTTCTTCCAGAGACCTGAGTTCAATTCCCAGTACCAACATCACGTAGCCCACAACCATCTGTAACTCTAGCTCTAGGGAATACAGTGCCTCTGGCCTGCATGATGCCTGTACTCACATGCACAACCCCCCCCCCACACACACACACATACACACGATTAAAATAGAATAAATCTTTTAAAAAGTCTTTTTTGCTTAAAGTATGCACATTAATGAATAAAATATTTTGATAGACATTTTCCTTTATGATACATAGGAGCAAGAATGGTATGTTAAAGTTTACTCAGCTGTATACTGCTTTTTTGGTGGAGGAACAAAAAATATTACAATATTACCTAAACTATATCCTCAATCCCAGCCAGTCCCCAGAGGATACTTAGTCCTCTTTGGACACATATTAGCGTCATGTTCAACTGTGACAATGTGGCAAGTAGTACTTTTTCTAAATTGAAGAATTCTTAGCAGTCTTATTGAATTTATATTTCATATTTTTTGTAATCATAAGCATACTAGACTGCTATTTTGCATTTCTAAATTCTAAGAAATTATGAAATTATGAGATTTTCACATTTAGTGTTATTTGTTGATATTTCTGCTGAAGATCCATGACTTGTAGCTTTGCTTAAAATCTACCAGTCAAGATAAAAATTGTTTTAAGTACCTATTTGATGAGTATTAACAGATAAGTTGATTTTGTGGGAAGAGAGTAGGCACTTTTAGCTGCATAAATTGGGAATCTGCCTTGGCTAATTTAAGTAGGAAATGACTTTATTTGTAGCACATAGACTCAGAATCACACAGACTCTTAAGATTCACACAGCCAGGAGCTATACTGGTCCATTCAGTGGGACTTCTCTGGGAAACCTCACTGCAGCACCTAGGTCACTGGTCTGCCAGGAAGGGGACCACAGAGCTGCACCCCACAGCCAAGGCCAGTAAAAGCTCCTTTGTCCCCCTGCCTCCCTAGGTGACTGATACCTGGCACCTATAACTTTTTGGCACTTTCTTGGTGGAATTTAGCTAATGTACCCTTGAGCCACAGAGGACTTTAGAGATGGGACAAAGGGATTTATCTTTTCTAAGAGTGTGTTCAGAAATGCTGGTCAGCACATATGGTGACTGTTCACCTTGCTTGTTCAATGATTCATTGTCCAATGAATCAAATTAGTCCTTAGTAACATGCCATTAAAATTGTCTTTCTACTTTAAGCTGAAAAGTATTTCTTTTCATATCTAGGCATTTAGCTGGTCTGGAATTTATTTATATGGGCTTTGCTTCACATGCACATGTATGTGTACACACTTGCCTATATGTCTGGGAACTGATTGGTTGCCCCATTGCTTTATGTCTGTCTGTGTCCAAATACCACAGTGATTTACGTACTACACATTTCTATGGTGCGATTTCATCTCTGATTAAAATCTCGCCAAACCTCCATTTACTTTCCTAAACTTTCCTTGGTGGTTTTTCATTCCTGTTCTTTTTTGGGGAATCAGCTTTGTATGATCCATAAGCAAGCCCATTGGAAATACTAATAGGAGCTGAATTAACTAAAATAGAAAATAATTACCAACACATATAGGATTAACATATTTATACCCTTTATTTGGACTTCTTTCTTTTCCAAAATGTTTTGTAATTTTTTTTGCCATTCATAAGTATCTCTGTGCATACCTCTCTCCTTTAACTCTGGATCTTTATTAGGTTATCTGGAAGGGGCGGGTTTTCCTTTTTTCTTCCCTTCTGGTGAAGAGTTAATTTTTTCTTATGCCTTTGTTAACTGGTTCCTGTTGATGTTGCATACTGAGCCATAATTATATGGTTTATCCTGTGTAAGTCATTCCTTCTTTCTTTTGATTTCGTTTATTTGAGATAGGGTCTCCCTGTAACCCCAGCTGGCCTGGAACTGCTATTTAGACTAGGCTGTCCTCCATCTCACAAAGATCTACAAGCCTCTACCTCCCAAGTGCTGGGGTTAAAGGCATGTACCACACGGTACATCTTCCTTAATATTTACTGTCTCAGATTACTCCAGAACATCCATGTCTGTGCTCAACTTAACAATTTTGTCTTCTCTGTTCCAGAACTCTGATCATTTCTTTCCTGCCCCCTTGCCAGTTTTTGTTGTTGTATCTAGTTTCATGGTGAATAAGAGGAATGTGGGGATTCTTTGCCTGATCCTAACTCAAACAAGAGTTTCTTCTAAAGTGTTTCCATTTACATTTGGAAGCTATGTTGTATCAGATTAAAGGAGTTTTCTTTAAAATCAAATTAAGAAAATATACCAGAAAAGTCTTTTTTCTTTTTTTTTTTCAGGATTTAAATTGCTTTGTAGAAAATTGTATCTGTTTTCTTACTGTCCAGTTTTGAATGCCTGAGCCCATTATTCCTTTCATTTCAACGCATAATTTGTATAGGACTATTGGGAGATTACGCTTTTGTATCTACAGTATCTAGAAGAGATAGCGCCATCTAGACCATAAGCAAGTTTTGCTAAATGTGTTTCAAAATTCTAACTTAAATATTATTGAAAATTATAAAACTGCAATTTTTCCTCTACTTTTATATTCTTGTGTCAATTGACTTACTCTTATTTTTCTTACTAGTTTCTCTCCCTTCCTTCCTTCCTTCCTTCCTTCCTTCCTTCCTTCCTTCCTTCCTTCCTCCCTCCCTCCCTCCTTCCTTCCTTTCTTCCCTCCCTTCTTCTTTCCTCCCACCCACTCTTTTTCCTGAAACCTCCTTCTTCCTCCCCTCCCTACAAGCCTTCCTCCTTTCCTACCTGTCTTTCATCCCCTACCATCAGTTTTATTATTATGAGTAAAAACCTCAAATCCATATTTTTGAATGTATTTTTATTACTGCAAAGTGATAGTTCCTATTTCATAACTAGGTGAACTTTCTCTGTTCCCTAACTCAGCCCAACCTCAGCGGCTGCCTCAGCTACAGACTTCAGCACAGGAGCCCAGCGAGGAGGAAACAGGCAAGATGAAGAACGGAGGCCGAACCAGCACCAGTCTGAGCAATGGGAATGGAATTCACCATGGGACCAAACATGCATCTGCCGATAAGCGCAAAATTTCAGCTCCTGTTTCTCAAAAAATGCATAGAAAAATTCAGTCCAGCTTGTCTGTAAGCAATGACATCAGTAAGAAGAGTAAAGTAAATGCTGTCTTTTCCCAAAAGACAGGCTCTTCACCTGAAGGTAAGTGTGAGATAGATGCATATTTTTTTGACTTAATGTAAAATTATGTTCAATAGTAGTAATTTGATTAGGCAAATGTAAGTGAACATTCATGCCTTTCCATCAGATGAACATAAATTTCAGTAAAATCTGCTTAATTTTCTTCAAGGAAAGTACAGGATGGAAAAGGAAGATTTGCCAGCCAACACTCTGCTGTTAGATTATCATCTTCTCCAGTAACTACTCATTACTTTAAATATTTCAGGTTGAGTTTTTAAAATGATAGTTAAAAGTATGAATGCACCATTTTGGTGATATATTGGAGTTCACATATGTTTGTTCCCTTCCTGATGAGGTGTTACTCTGTGAAGCAGAGATAAAATTACCTACTTGTATTTTTGTCTTGCAAATCAGTTCTTAATATGCAAAGCTGAAATGAGAAAAAGATTTGTTAAGTTTCCTCCTCTTCTTGGAGAATGGACCAGGTGATCACTGTCCCCTGCTGAATGTCATCTTCTTCCAGCACCCAAGCTTGCCACTGTCCTGCCCACATCCACTCTGGCCCCTCCCAGCCTCTTTCCTTTGCTCTCAGAGACACTTGCCTATGGTCTCTGGCCTCTAGGAGCTATTGTTACTACTTCTTCATCTGCCCTTAGCTGGGTTAAAGTCATGTTAAAGGCTCTGAACCTCAGCAAGTTTTTCTTTATTATAAAACAAGCTTAATGTGATGACAACTTACAGACTCATTTTGTATGGTTCATTACATCATATTAAAGAAAAAACTCACTCCCTGTAGTTAAGGTTGTTGTAAGTTATTCTAAACCCATGCATGGCTCTGTTCTTCCTCCTTTCTGTATTTGCACATTTGCAGTTATCTAAAATCTTGAATCTGTCATTGAGATATATACATATGTATATATATATACATATATATATATATATATATATAAGAGTGTGTCAGATTCCCTGGAACTGGAGTTATGGATGGTTGTTAACGGCCATGTTGGTGCTGAGAACTGAACCTGGGTCTTCTTGGACAGCAGCC
>NW_008330314.1:236010-310695 GCF_000622305.1 Nannospalax galili
ATTCCCTTTACCTTTCTATTTTAATTGCCATGAATCTTACAGATTCTGTGGAATGCCTTGTAAAGTTAGCATGGCTACTGACAGTGATAAATTGAGTTGTAAATAGGGAATTGTACTGAGAGTTACCAGTAATGAGTGGGAGAAACGATATTACATTTTGGCTACAGGTGTCTTAAACTCAACTGAGGCAAAGTGTTAGGTTGATCAAATGATATGATAATAAATGGTTTGCATAGTTCCAGGTCGGTGACACTACTTTCCAAACTAATTAGATTGAAAGGGACATGATTGACATTTTAAAATGAGTTTGACATGTAAGCTGCATGGTCATCTCTGAAGTCTAGGTAGGCTGTTAACTAAACTGGCTCTCCAAGGAGTTGGAAGGCAATGCAATTTTCTTTAGAGAATCTTTACTTCTAGGTGATTGGGTGGAATAATTGAATGCAATTGAAACATACTTGTTTTATACATATGAATTTACTTATGTTTCTAAGCTTTTATTTTTGCTTTTAATATTTAATTCTTTTAGCATTTGAAGAGTGGTCACATTGGCATATCAGTCCAACTTGAAATAACTTATGGAGTTTTTCATTCTTGCATGTTTTTAATCATGCTTGGATGTATTTGTAATGTAAGAATGCAGCTTCATAAATAATATGGAGGAGAAAAATCAACAGTATTTGAATGAATATAATTTTCCTCTCTCCCTCCCTCCCTCCCTCCCTCCCTCCTTTTTCTCTCCCACTCCTTTATCTTGACTCTTCCTCTTTTTCTTTGCCCCTCCCCTAATTCTGTTTATGACAGACAACAAAGATTTGGTTAAGTGGAGTCACTTTTGATCCACACTTATCACAAAATACCATTTCACATTGACTTTGCAGCCTGAGGAAGATGAAATGAAAACGAAAGTGTCAAAAATATTGTACACAGTCCAATTCGTATCTTCACTGCCAGGCTGTAGAATTTAGGCAATTGCATCCTTTGTGATTATTTGAATCTAGATTGAAATTCTATTATCCTATTTCACATTTTCTCCAAGATAAATGTCTTCATGATTTTTGCCACTGTTTAAAGTTGTGCCTTTAAATTTTGTTTGTTTACTTTGTTTGAAGTTTTCTGTTTTTTAAATTTTTATGTGTATGAGTGTATTGCCTGCATCTGTGTAAGTGTACCCATGTCATGTGATGCCCACAGAGGTCAGAAGAAGATGTTGGATTCCCTGGAACTGGAGTTATGGATGGTTGTTAGCTGCCATGTGAGTGCTAGGAATCGAACCTTAGTCCTCTGCAAAAACAGCCAGTGCTCTTAACCTCTGAGCCAGTCCCTTTGTTTTGTTTTTTGAGACAGGGTCTTCCTGTAGCCCCAGCTGACCTGGAACTTCCTATGTAGACCAGGTTGACCTCAATGTCATAATGATCTGCCTGCCTCTCCTTCCAGAAAGCTGGAATTAAAAAAAGCGTGGACCACCACTCCCGGTCTTGACTTTCAGTTTGGCAGTTACTATATTCTCTGACAATATGCTACCAAAATAAATAAGTAACAAGCAAAGAAACAAATTCACTAAACCTATAGATGACAAACTAAACAGAAAAATCACAAATTTTAATAATTTTTTTTAAGGGTCTGGAGAGGTGGGTTAGTGGTTAAGGGCACTGGATGTTCTTGAACAGGACACGGATTCAATTCCCAGTACCCATATGGTGGTTAACAACCACTGTCTGTAACTCCAGTTCCAGGGAATCTGACTCCCTCTTCTGAATTCTGAGGGCATTGCATAACATGGGTGCACTAACATGCAGACAATGTACTCATACACATAAAATAAAAATCAATAAAATATTGAAAATTTTTTATAAAAGGGGGGACTGAAGAGATGGCTCCACATTTAAGAGCATTGGCTGTTCTTGCAAAGGACCCAAGCTTGACTCCTATTACCATCACAGTGGCTAACAACCATCTGTAACTCCAGTTTCATGGAATCCAACACCCTCTTCTCTTTGCTGTTGACTCTGCACCCATGTGGTGCACTTACATATATGCAGGCAAAAGACTCATGCACATAAAATAAAAATAAAAATGGATGAATAAATAATGTTTAAAAAGAAAATATCAAACTTGCAGAGGGACTTGGTCTCTTTTTCTCCTGCTTTTTATAGAAAATGAAAGGTTTTTTAAAAATCCTTTTTTTTTTTTTTTTTTTTTTTTTTGGTTTAATGACTTCCAGGCTAGATTTAAACAATTTTTTGTTTCTGTTTCTTTGTTTTGTTGGTCTTTCTCTTTTGGTTTTATGAAACAGAGCCTTCCTATGTAACCCTGGCTGGTCTGAAACTAGCTCTGTAGACTGAGCTGGCCTCAGACTTGTGGTGCTCCTCTTGTGCCCCTCCCACTCCTGCCTGCTGAGTAGTCACATTAAAGGGATGCAGTATTGGGCCCCATTTTTTGTTTCTGTTTCATATTTCCTTAAACCTTCATCATATATTCTGTTGTACATACAGCAAATTAGTAGGGAACTACAAAACAGCGTTATCTTAAAAACCTCAAAAACAACTCACCACACCCACTTTGACATCGTGCTCTCTTTTTGGTTACATGCTGCTGTGGCTGTGATTTTTATATTTTGTGTAAATAGTATTGATAACTTGAGAAATATCTTTCTGGCTCAACTGATAGAATTAAGCATATAACAATTTCATAGTGGTTCCTTAGGAAGATAAAGGGCCTCCACTGACCAGGTATGGAAACAACTTTATTGTTTGTACTTAGATGAGGATTGAACCAGTGCTTGGTTGAGTCTGTGGACTGGAGAGATCAACCTTAATGCACACAGGCAGACACGTCTTCAGTCTTCCAGCTGCCTTAGCTCATTTAGTTAGAGAGGGCCCGCTGTATACCTGAAACTTTCCCCAGTTTCGTTCATCTGTCATTCCTCCCAGCCACACTGTTGTTGCCTGCATTGCATGCAGTCATCAAATTATAAATGAGGGCACAGGCACAGAGTTGTTCAGTGAAGCCGCCTGTCAACAAGTTGCAGGTAAAGTTGAGCATCAAAAGCAGACATTCTGGTTCCACAGCTTGGCTGTTATGCTATTTGCTTTATTAAAGTCTCAGGGATCAGCCAAGGAGGTACATGTTAAATTCTTAGTACTCAGAAGGCTGAGGCAGGAGAATCCTGAGTTAGAGACCAGTATGGTCTACATAGTGAGCTACTGTTTCAGAGAATCACAGTAACTGAATGAATGAATGAATGAATGAATGAATGAATGAAATGTGAAATAAATCTGAGATTATGGTAATGTGCTTCGCATTCCAACATCATATCACCTGTGACTGACAATACAGCTGTAGGGGAGACATGGATCTTCTTAGTGTACACTACTACTTCCTCCTTCTCCTCCTCCTCTTCTTCCTTCCCCTCCTCCTCCTCTTCCTCCTCTCCTTCTCCTCCTCTCCTCCTCTTCTCTTCCTCCTCGTCCTCCTTCTCCTCCTGCTTCTCCTTCTCCTTTTTGAGATTGGGTCTCCCTGTAGTCCCAACTAGCCTAGAATTCTCTAGGTAGACCAGTCTGGCCTAGATCTCACAGAGATCCACCTGCCTCTGCAGCTGAAGTGCTGGCTGGATTTGAAGGGACCAAAGGCGTGTACCACCATACTCAGCTTCACATTCACCTTTTAAATCCCTTTCTGTGAAGATTTTTAAAAGCAAGTCCCATACTGAAATGCTGTGTTTTCTTTCCTTCCAAAACTGAATCCCCGAAAGTGCAGGGTGGGATCTGACTGTGTTTTGTGTATACAGTGGTGCCTTGCACAACAGCTTCACAGTTTGTCCTGTATTACCAAGTGATGCATTGCTTTATCCTAAAACCACTATATTCCACATTTCCTCAAAACTAACTTTGAAAAGCAAATGTGTGCTCATACCCACTAAAAAAATGTTCTTCTAAAATGTTCATTGTTGCAGTGGAGGGAAAGAATTACTTACATGGGAAGACTCCACATTTTACTTAAAGGTTATTAGATTAGCAAATTTCTTCTTATTTTGTATAATTAAATATTTTCATACATACTTAAATTTTCTGATTGCATCACCCAGGTGGAGAGTTTTAAGACTAAGTGTTTAAGATTCTTGACCTTTAAAATAATTATAGTATAATTTAGTATCATATAATATTCAAATTGCCAAGGGTTTTCATTAGTCCTGAAGACATTTTTTCTTATCATAAGGATGGTAAATCCTAATAGGTTTTAGGTGTGCCAGTTGGGGCTATACTTTTTGTAAAAATTAGGTTTCAGCAAAAATAGATTTTTTTTTTTTACTTTTCAGGAATATTTGATAGTTAATTTGTATTTCACTCTTCATAGTCTAAAATTAACATTTACAGAGAAGTACACATTGAATTTTAACAGCTCTTTGGATGTCAGTGCTAAGAAAGGCTGAAGAATATTGGATACACAGCAGTAACTGGGGGCATCTCATTCTTAATCATGTAGACACAGTGTAGTCTGATGTTGCCATTTAGAGCAGAAATTCTGGAACCAGATGACTCAAATTCACAGCTCCACCCCTGACCATGATGCATCTGTGGGTGGTTATTTAGCCTGCTTTTGCTGCAGTGTCTTATCTGGAAAATGGGGACATTAGTCCCCAAATCATAGGATTATTATTAAAAAGATACTGCATAGTGTTTGGGGCCATCCCAACTGAAGTATTCAACTTCAGCTGCTGTCACAGTCATCATTACTGAGGTGCACAGAGGGGTCAGGAAGCTATGTTTCCTGAAATGGGCAGTGATGCATAGGACTTGAAAGAACAGAGTTAGATTAGAGGGTTGAGAGTATACAGTCCTAGTTTCATTTGTGTTACTCTGATAAAGTACCCTGACATAAGCAACTTATGGTGTAAAAGATTTTATTTTAGCTCACAGTTCCAAATGCAGAGTCCATCATAGCAAGGAAGTCAAGGCAGGAACTTAAAAAAGCTAGTCATAGCCCATTCACAGTGAAGAGCAGAGATAAATAAATGTGTGCATACATACTTACTGCTCAGCTCCCTTTCTCTACCATTATACAGCTCAGAACCAAAACCCTATGAATGGTGCTGCCCATAGTGGGCTGAGACTTACTACATTCACTGATGTAATCAAGACAGTCCCCTACAAACATGCCCACAGGCTAACCTGATCTAGAAAGTCCCTCATTGAAATTGTCTCCCCAGATGATTTTAGATTGTATCAAGCTAACAATTAAAACTGGCCATCACATAGAGGGAGGTATCCAGGCATAAAGAAACTTCATGAATTAATGTTGTGTTCATGTTACATAAACTGTCTGATGTTGTAGATAAAGTGAATTAGGAGAGATGAGACTGGAGAGGTAGGGAAGAACTAGTCCTCAGTCAGCCTTGATGTCATGTTCTGCAGCTGTGGCCCTGCTCTGTATGACCTGAAGAAGGACATCATTGTGCATCCTATACTCCTTGATGTTGCCTTTTCACTCCACAATTCAAAACACCCATGGTTGTGGCTATGTAGGTCCAGGTGCTTCCCACCTGGAGCATATACTGCAGTGTGTTAAGGATCTCCACTCATTGTCTTAGACTTTTTTGTACTTTAGTGATGGACCATTACTATAAGTAAGATGATGGGTTGGTTTTAGATGTGTTGAATTTTGGAAGCTAACAATGTCCAGTCACCTGATCCTGTGGATGGACTAAAGCCCAGTCCAGACCTTACAATTCTTTCTTTCAACTACTCTCTGAGATTCTGACTCTACAGCCTTGTTCTCCTTTGTAGGCTCCTCTTCTTTCTCTTTCCATGCGTTCTTCAGGCATTCATACGGTGGCAGTTTTTCACAGTACACTAGAGGGTTAGGTCACCTTTCACCAGTAGTAGGAAACTGCTGCCAACCTCACCAGGCTTTCTTTGTATACTATATGCTTTTAGACAACTACACACTTCAATTCCTAAAATCCAGGGTAAAATGAGAAAGGCAAAATTTAGGTTAAGTTGCCCAGTCTGAGTTTTTGTTTTTGTTTTTTTTATTTTATTTACTATTTTTATGTGTATGCATGTATAGCCTATATGTATGTAAGTGCACCCGTGTCATGAAATTCCTGGGGAGGTCAGAAGAGGCTGTCAGATCCTCTGAGACTGGAGTTGCAGACAGTTGTTAGCCACCATGTGGGTACTGGGATTCGAACCTGGGTTTTCTGCAAGAACAACCAGTGTTTTTAACTGCTGAGCTATCGCTCCAGCCCCCCATTCTGAGTTTTATACCACTGTAAAATCCTCATTTCGCCCCATAAAAAGTTTTGCCTTTAATTATAGAAGTACCTGTCTAGTGTTTTAGTGTGGAAGGATAATAACAGGATTTCATGATATCACCACAGTGCTATAATCAGATCTCCCAGAAACACATTTTCTATGACTTGGGCAAGATATGGATGACAGTCTTCAAAATACTTAATTTGCCTGGATGATGTTTTGCTTTCTTTTGTTCTGTCTCCTCAGGCACAGTGTCTTCTGACATATCAGAGTAATGGTGAGGGGTGAAAGGTTTAGGATTGTGCTTTCCAGTCCAGTATTTGCCAGTACTTTGGAGGATAGGATTACAACAACCTTCATTGTTCATCCAACATAATAAATGGAACAGCAGTCGTGCAACAAGGTGTGTGTGTGTGTGTATGTGTGTGTATGTGTGTGGTGTGAGGAATATGTGTGTATGGTGTAAGTGTGTGTGTGTGTGTGTGTAGTGTGAGTTATATGTATGTGTGTATGGGTGTGATGTGGGTTTGTGTATAGTGTGAGGAATGTATGTATGGTATGAGATATATGGGGTGAAGTTGAGATGTGTGTGGGGAGGTGAGGTGAATATGTGTGTTTCTGTTTGGGAGGTATGTGTGTATGTAAGGGATGAGGAGTGGGTGTGAATGATGTAAAGTATGTGTGTGAGGGTATGAGGTGTGTGTGTAAGTTGTGTATGGTAAAGTATATTTGTGTATATGGTATGAAATGTGTGTACATGTTGTACATGATATGAGGTGTGTATGTATAGAAATGTGTGTGTATACAGTGTGAGGTATCTATATATGGTATAAAATGTGAGTGTATGGTGTGAGGTCTGTGTGTATATGATATAAAATGTGTATATAGAAGAATGTGTAAGCATGGTGTGAAATGTGTGTATGTATGGTGTGAGGAGTTTCTGTGTGTGGTATGTGGTATGAGTGTGTTTGTAGTGGTAGAAATGAACAAAGTTTACAACATCAAAGGATAACTCATTCTGCACATGTAAATCATTGTTTTTTCGCTACTTGAAACATTCAACCATTAAAAAATTTATAAAAATTATCAGAAGTATTTACAAGAAGTACTTTTGTATGGACAAAATAAATATGGAAATACTTTTATTTAGAGTTTAGAAAAAATAGGTTACTGTATAACTTATCCTGCTACACACAGAAACTCCTCGATGAGGGACAAGAAAAAGCTCCGACAAAGCTCGGAAACTTGAAAATGCACCTACATGCTGCAACCCAGACATTGAAAATATTCCCTTATTTTCAGATCTCTCTCTCTCTCTCTCTCTCTCTCTCTCTCTCTCTCTCTCTCTCGTTCTCTGTTATGATAATCAACAGTTTTACAGCCAATCTGGAAGAGAATTAGAGGCTGTTAGCTATATAAAAACTCCAATTCCTGAATTTCTGGTTTTCGGTTTTGAAGCTAAGTTGTCTCAGTGGACTGATCTAAGCATTTAAATTAGTTTAGCATCCACTCAGGAGATGGGTGGGGAGGAAATCAAACAATGGAGATACAGACAGATTGGCCAGGAAGCTTTAGGGTGTGTGGTGCTTGGGAGAAGAGACCTCTTAGAGTCAAGTGAAATGGAAAGAACTGAGTATATTAGAACACGAAGATTTTTACTGTACTTTTTAAAATACAGTGGCAAGAACGCTGGGTGATTTTATATTGTTAATTGTGTAGCCTTTTGCTTGCTCTTATTTTGAGGTCAAGTAGCGCTGTGTAGGCACAACAGCCAGGCTGTAGATGAAGGCTTGTTTTCAATCTTGAGTTCTACCATGTATGGACAATAGAAGCCCTGTAGGTGGGGACTCCTGGTCCAGGACTAGTTCTGAGTAGATGTGGAACAGCAGTGAGATGCACATTCTAATCAGGATTGTCATTGCTCTTCTTGTTTAAATCATTGGGAAAATGGCTAGAAATTAGGAAATCTGGAAGAATAGCTGCATGTAGTTGGCAGCTGATCAGGACTTGTTTTATAGCTGGTCAGTTTGAAATGATAATTCAGGAGGAAAATTCCAAAACGGATTTGAAAACACACCGTTAGAGTGTAAGAGAAAGTTTAGAACCCAGCATGCTTATTGATACTTGTTCTCACAGAGCTTATATTTGAAAATGTGAATTCTACATTTTCTTAAGTAGAGATTTCAAAGTAAAGGTCAGGTGGCTGAGATCGGAATGGCTCAGATGTCCCTGGAGGCCATTTGGTGGGATAAGAGCGTGGGTTCAACTTGTGATCTTGGAAGACAAACCTACAGTGAGGTCAGACTTTTCTCTGGAGGTGATGTCAGATGGAAATTAAGTCAGGGAGTGAGGCACACTGACAGGATAGCCTGGGGGACTTAGAGACAAAAAGGGGAGAATTACTTGGCTGGGAGGTAATAAGAAAGGTCAGAAAAGAAACAACCAGAAAGCCTGTTGTCAGGACAGGAAACAAAGACTTTAAGAATATGAAGAGGCTACACCAAATGGTACCACATTTTGTTGGCAGGTGACATAAAATGAGTTCCGAAATAATCCTGTTGGATTTAATGATTTGAATACCATTTGATGAACTTCCTAAGAACCATTTTCATGTAGCAGCCAGAATGATGTGGGCTATTAGTGTGAGGAAACACTTCAGTGAAAAACCCTGTAGAAAAGCCAAAGGCCAGGGTCAAAGTGCAGATCCAGGGAACTGGTTTTGTTTGGTTCATAGTGTTTTGTTTCAAGATGGGAGAGATTTGAACATGTTGACATGTGGATGGAAAAGATCCAGGAGAGGGAAAAGTTTGAAGACATGAGTGGTTAGTGATCGTGCCTTTTACACAGGTCAGTGCATAGTTTCTTTAGAGTATAGATATTGAGTGCAGTACACTGAACTAAGTGAATATACAAACATTATGAAAGCAAGAGCATTGAGCAACTAGAGGAGCAATTGGTGAGTCACTGACCTCCGTGGCTCTGCTCTGTATGCAGTGTGTGCTTGCTTAATCATAGAAGACTTGTGAGTAACTTGTATGGAATGACTTGATATGAAGAGCTGCAACCTTTGGTGATTAAAATGCCTCTTTCAAGTCCCCACTCCTACCCCATTCCAAGAGCACTGATTGCATTTGAATGGAGGCATTATGATTCTGATTCTCAAATTTCTAACTTTTGTGTTTTGGTCCATAGACCCATGGAATTTGATAGCTTCTTAAACTTTACATTCATAAGGCCATGAACTGAATTTAATCATGGTTTTTACATATATAGAATAATAAAAAATAAAACAAGACATAAAAAGATATACAATAGTCATAGCATTAAAACTCATGTGCAGGATAAATGAGTCTGAAAACTACTGTGTAATCCAGATATTCAGAGCCTAGCAAGCTGATTTTATGTTTAAAGAAAACATATGTGTTAGCATGTAGCACTCTTCATTAAATTAGTATCATAAGCATAGGCTTGACAAGTTAAGACTTAAACTATAGTAAACTAGAACTGTGATTAAATGTGATTGAACCTCATACAGTAGCTCTGATCATTTTTGGTTTCATGCATTACTTTGAAAATCTGATAAGCTTCTTTAAAAAACCTTGTTTTAAGGAAAGGTAATAAAATCTAGTTAGTGCTTGTGGTATTCTTGAGGTGACTAAAGAGATTAGATGCTTTCAGATATCTTACTCAGAGTTTCTAAGAACTGAACTGATGATGTGGCCTAATGAACCACCATGGGGTTTTTTGAGACAGGAAGCCTGCAGCAGGTACTGAGCACATTGCTGACATGATCTAACTTAATGCTTTTAAATATCACCTTGTCTTTTGTGCTGAGAGCAGGTTATTGGCATAAAATAGCTGAAGAAGGGTGACTATAAGGCTCTTTCAACAAATCAGATGGTAGGTGATGGGATAGCATTTGGGTGGTAGTGGTGAGGATAATGAGGTGCTGTTGCTTACGGATGTTCACTGGTGATAGTACACATTTTGCTGGAGAATATGATTTCCGCAGGAGAGAGAGGAGGATTCAGGATGACTCCAAGTTTTGGGCTCTGGAGTTTAAATTAACAAACTTGTCAAGACCAGGGTTAGAAGATGGTTTGGTTCTCAGAGGAAGACCAGGTTTGGCTTTGAACATGTTGGATTTGAGATGCCATTATTTATGTGAGCAGTGATCTGAAATATGTGGTAGGATGAGGACTGCTGTCTCAGATTTTGTGGGTCGACACGGTACAACGTATATAGTGGCTGGAATCATTTTAGTTTCAAGGTGATAGGAATAGGAAATAAAGAATCACTGTGTGCTTTGATTATGATTCATTTGGAATAGGTGTGTCCAAGGAGTCAGTATCCTTTGGAAACTTCCCATATAATTCTAATATGAATTCAGAGTTAAGAACGGCTGCCAAGAAAATAAAGTACAGAAATAGCTCAAGAACTGAGAAGTGGGCACTGAGCCACTGCTTCATTAGTGGAAGTCAGCAGATGAAGAACTACTGGAAATGTGTAGATTCAAAAAGGAATCAAAGAGGCAGCTTGGACACCAAATGAAGAGTGTTTTATAATGGAAGGAGCAGTTACATGTCAAACACAACCAAACGTCTAATCAGATGAATGAGAATTGACCACTGAGATTCACATGTGGAAGCTGCTGGTGACTGTATTAGCTGCTGTCCTTATTGTTATGGCAAAATATATGACAAAAACAAGAAAGTATTTATTTTGACATGTGATTCAAGGTGCGGGCTAACATTGCAGCAAGAATGTGAGGGAGCTGGTCCTATTACATTCTCTGTCAGGGAGCCAAAAGAGGTAGACACTGGTGCTCAACTAGTTTTCTGTTTTTATTGTGTCTAGAACATACCCTATCAGTGGTGCTGTCCATATTCATGGTTGGTCTTTTCTCCTCAGTTAATCTTTTCTGGAAATACTCTCACAGGCATAATCAGAAGTGTACTTTCTCAATGATTCTAAATTGAATCAAGTTGACAATAAAGATTAACCACGGCAGTGATAGTCATTTTTGTCTGTGATTGAGGCAAAGTTTGAATCAAGTGAATTATAGACAGAATGTGAAAAGTGGAAAACTGAAGATTATGAATCTAGTTTACTTTCTCCTAGAGAGTTCTTAAATGGTCATAGTAACAGACTAGGGCTAAAGGGGAAAAGTTTAGAAATAGTCTATTGACTGAAAGGCAGCCAGGAAAAGGAGATGTTGATGATGCATAAAGATGAGGCTGGCAATAGAGATGGGAAGAGTTTCATTACACAATACTGTGTTTTTGATGAGTTTGTGTGTGTGTGTGTGTGTGTGTGTGTGTGTCCATACCTATTAGATTTTAGATTATTACAAAAGAGGGTTTATGTTTTGAGAACATCATCTCTGCAGCGTCTGCATCTTACACATATGAAGCACTTTCATGCACTGAACTGGGAATCTTTCAGGCGGCCAGTAGATTACACTATTGCAGATATGCAGTTTGGAGACCTTTAACTAAGAAAATATATTATCAAATGGCATAAAGCTAAACGTGCTAAGCATTACTTTGGTTTTAGGAGGATTTCTGAAGTGTTTCTTAATTCTAGGAATGACGCCAGATACTATGTAATTAAAAGAAGAAACCTTTTGGGGAAGATACAGGATGTGCAGGATGTTTTGAATCTTCTGACAAAGACTTGCTGATGACTCATGAGAGTTTTATTATTGGTAAAGGATATTCATAGGGTAAAAATAGTATCAGAGTATTGTCTATTGAAAGCTTATTTGTGTGTGTATGTGTATATATGTGTTACTGCTTACTGGGGATTCATCTCTGGACCTCATATACACTAAGCGAGTGCTTTCAACTGAGCTGTAGCTCCAGCCTTAAAGAATATTTTTCTCTCAAAAATTTGAGGTACTATAGTAAGGCTTATTTTATTTTATTTTATTTTATATTTATTTTTCAGAGCTGGGAGGGAGTCCAGGGCCTTGTACTTGTTAGAAGAGCCTTCTACCAGTGATCTCCATCCTGAGGCCTCCTATAGTAATACTTAATCTCGGATACTCAAGATAAATCAAAACATTGTCCTTGAGTTCTGTATTTCACTTCAGCCTAAATTTTTCCAGTTTAGTCAAGGTATTTTACCTGTGAAGAAATGAATTGCAATTTTGTAGGAAGAACAATATATTTAAATCAGCTATTAACTAGAGAAAAAGGCAATAATTGTTATTATTACTTTTAGGCTGCATTGTTTAAAGTAGGTAAACTTTCTTTTATTTTTTATTGATTTTTTTTTGTGTGTGTGTGTTTGTAGTTCATACAAAAAAACCCAAACAGTCTTATTCATTTTTATACCTGCACCCCAAATGGCACCCTTCCACAGTCTCCTCCCCACCACTGGAGCTCATGTACTTTGTCATCCCTGTTATTGTCAGTGCTCTGTGTTGTCAGTGCTCCAGGACGTTCCCCAATGCAAGTCCATCCACTGAGTCTAGTCAGCCAATCTAGAGGCCCTTGTTTTAGGAAGATCATCTCTTTCTCATCTAGCAGCAATTAGTTGCCAATATTCCTTTAGATAAGATTGGGGTCTGCTGTTCATTTTCCCAGTTCTGTGCTGGGTTACTGTCTGGGAGTCTCTTGGGACACCCTGGCCAACAACTCAAAGGAAGGATCTCCTGTATTCTAAGGAAGGTATCTCCTATATTCAAAGGAAGGTATGTCCTGTCTGGCATTGTTTGTTGTTATGTAGCCTTTAGCTATATACATGGACTCTTAAAGAAATATACTGAACACTTTGATCTTTGGTTATATTTTCCTTTTGGGTGTTTAAGACCAGACAGTTGGCCCAAACAAACAAATTTATTTTCACTCTTAAGGTCATTTGAGGATCTGTTCCTCAGGGGTCACATGGACTTGGGAGAACTCCTGGCTCCTTTCTTTTACCAGTTCCATCTATGTGAAGATAAGTCAAATGTCCTGCTCAACCATGGCTGGCTTCACTTGGAAGCATGTAGGAAATGTTTCCTCTGTGTTAACCCTCTTCTTTGTAGACTGGACACTGCTTCAAGTCCATCTGGTGGAGAGAACAAGAGGACAGGTGAATCACCACAGTTACAGAACATTTTGAGAGATGCTCCATTGTTCCCTGGAGCTTAGTCCACCTTGGTGGGCAAGGAGCAAAAATTGTCCTTTAAGTCCCTCTGACTAGATTAGTATAGGCCTCAAAGTATGACTGTTAAACATCCAAGAAGGTTACTTCTACCAGTCTGGTACTTTTAATTACCATGTGCTATGTAGATAAAGCTTGGGCAAAAACCAAACATTCTCAGATAAACCTTCACTAGACATATATTTTGTTCCTTGAAGTAGTTGTGTGTATAATTTGTCAGTAGGTTGTTGGACTAATATGGTTCCCTCTGGTTTTTTAAAACTAGCTAGGCATTATTATTTCTCTCACCATCTAACCCTTCTACCATGGTTTCCCCATTTAAAGTGCTCCCATTTTTCCCATTTCTCCCTTAATAATACCCCTCTCCTATGGTCCCACCTCTCTTGAGCTCCTTCTTTCCCTTTATCCCCAAGGTTCCTTATATAAATCTCCCTCCACCCTCCCATTTAAATAACTCCATTTTTATCCATATCTCCCTTATAAACACCTCTTTCCTACTGTTCTTCTCTTTCAGGTTCTTTCTTTTCCTTTCCGTCCCTGGTTCCTTTTCATTGTCCTGGTTCCTGTAGTTATGTCTGGATACATACTCACTTATCAGGATTTGGTGTTAGGATCCACATATGAGGGAGAACATATGTCCTTTGTTTTTCTGAGTCTCTGTTACTTCACTTAGTATAACAGTTTCTATTTCCATCCATTTACCTGAAAACTTCATGATTTCATTTTTCTTGACTGCTGAGTAGAACTCTATTGTATAAATGTACCATATTTTCATTATCCATTCATCAGTTGAGGGACACTTAGGTTGCTTCCATCTCTTAGCTATTGTGAAAAGAGCAGCAACAAACATAGATGTACAGGTGTTTCTGCAATAGGATGAGTTCTTTGGGTATATGCCAAGGAGTGGTATAACTGGATCAAATGGTAGGTTCATTTGCAGTTTTTTAAGAGATTTGGGTTGAACAAGTTTGCAATCCCAACAGCAGTGGATGAGCATTTCCCTTTCCCCACAGCCTCTCCAACATTTGACATCATTTGTTCTCTTGATCTTAGCCAGTCTGAAGGGGGTAAGATGAAATCTTAAAGTGATTTTAATTTGCATTTCCATAATTACTAAGTAAAAGGCAATTATAATCAACAGTTTAATCTGTGCTCAATGCCCTGGGTCATCTACTGATAATCTGAAAGATAGAGAATATTCCAAATTTTAAGCTTAGCTGGATTATATTCCTATCCTTTATCTTTAACTGTAAACTTTCTTTGTGGTACTGTATTCTGTATTCTTGATTGTTGTTCTTTGTGCCTTTATAAATTCTCCCACAGTTTTTTATTATTGTATTTTTTTCAATCCTTGTAAGTGTGTATGTGGGAGAGTGCAGTTAAGGTGAATATATTAGGAAACTCTTTAGAAGCGTCAATTGACCCTTTAGTTACTAGATACTAAGCCATGGTGGTGGTGGTGATAGTGATGGTGTAGTGATGGTGATGGTGGTGGAGATGGTGGTAGTGGTGGTGGTGGTGATTATGTTGGTGGCAGTGGAGGTTGTGATGGTGGTAGTGATGGTGGTGTGGTGGTGGTGAGGTGTCCATCACTTCAATGAGAAAAATATGTCAACAAGTTTCTTAACCTCTAAAGTTTATATTGAGTATTTAAATCAAGTATAAATTATAAAGAAACCTCATTTGCATCACTAGTACTTGTGAACTTGTCCCAAATATTTTAATATAATATTACAATTGTAGAAATCTTGGAAAAGTGCTTGTCTTATTTCTTTTATATTTTTATTTATTATTTTTATTTTATGTATGTGAGTGTATTTCCTGCATTTATGTAAGTGCACCCATGTTGTGCAATGCCCACATAGGTCATCGCATTCCCCAGGAACTAGAGTTATGGACAGTTGTTAGCTGCCAGTGGATGCTGGGAATCAAACCCAGGTTCTCTGCAATAGCAGCCAGTACTCTTAACCACTGAGCCATCTCTTCAGCCCCAAGTGTTTACTTTGATTGCTTTGAAATTACAGTAGTTATGTGATTGCTACTAGAGCTTCCTTGTATATTTACAAAGCACATATTTATTCTACCTCAACTTTTATAGTGTAACTATTTTGATATAATCATCTCTAAAATACTGCATATTTGAACGCACACATTAAAACATATTTTCAATGGTAAAACCCCCACCCCCACAGGAAAAAAAGAAACAAAACAGAAGCAGTTACTCCTGTCCCCTTTGTATCCTAACCATTATAATGAAAGCAATTTCTCAAAAACATACATGAACTGTATATTTATAGAAGCTAGGTGGTTTTCACCACACAAAGAAATACAGACTTTTGAAATAGCTTCTTAAGGTATTTATAATAAACTGAAATGATACAAAAGAGCATTTGAAAAGTTTCACCTTAAAGAAGCTATAGTAAATAGTAAACTCTCAAGTACCTGTTGTGATTTAGTAGGTGGTAGTAGTAGTAGTAGTAGTAGTAGTAGTAGTAGTCGTCGTCGTCGTCGTAGTAAGGGTAGTAGTATTTTTTTTTGACAGGATTTCCCTGTAATCCAAGCTGGCATGGTACTGGCTGTATAGATAAGACTGTCCTCAGTCTCACAAAAATCCACCTGCTTCTGCCTCCTGAATGCTGGGATTAAAGGCGTGTGCCACCATGCACAGCAGTAACTGTTATTTTTATGCTTATATTCTTGAGCCGTATTTTTGCTAATAGATAGAAATTCCAGGTTGTTGCAGAAAGGAGAAATTGACTGTGTGGCTCTTATGCAATATATTTTGGGTTTTCTTTATTTAACTCTCCATAAATAAGCACAAGAGAAAACAGAGGAAAACCTTCTAAGTCAACAACTTGGTGACACATTTATTTCAGGGCTCTTGTCAAATCTTCACATGAGATTTCAATTCAGAGGTAGTGAGTGTGGCCTTAGATCTCCATAGCAATAGGGCTCTAGGGTTTGTACTGGCTTTGCTTCTTCTCATGCATTTTACTGAAGGGAAGATGGAAAGAAGGTGATAGGCATCCTCTCAAGTGGGTATGGGAGAACTATGGGAGAATTAATGAATGAAGTAGAATAAGTATTCAATGGTTTGCCCAGGGAAATTAGTCCTGCACCCCACTTTCAGAGAGAAAACAATCACACAAGTAAATCATATTTGGGTCTTAGAAGACTGAAAAATCCAATTGAGGAAAATATGAAGATAATTGAAAGAAAAGAGGAAAATGGATTAACATACGAGTTTTCCAAGGACATGTTAAACCTGCCTAAATTTCTTCTGTGACTTCTCTGGGGAAATCAGACTGCAGGAAGTGGACTTCCTGGGGGACAATATCCCCATAACATAACATAATTTAAACTTGACACTAGAAGTTGAAGGTTTTTTTTTTTTTCCTAATAATTATGCTCAATGAGTGATGTGAAAATTGTATTTTGGAATGACAAAAGGACAGTCATTTTAGAAAGAACATTTCAATATTTGTGGTAGATAATTCTTAGGAAAAAATTATTTGCTATTTGGAGTTATTGAGAGATATTCAAGTGAAACCACAAATCATCTTCACCTCAGGCCATACAGTTATCTTGCTTGAGTCAATGGTTATTTACTAAGAGTCGGCCTGTGTGCTAGACCAGGCCATGGGAGAGTCCCACTTCATTTTAAAATGCTTCTTATTTTCTGTTGTGTTTTGAAAAAAACCTCCTTTTAGAATAAATCTGAGGTTGCAAAGATGGCTCAGCAGTTAGAAGTAAATCCTGCTCTTGCATAGGAACAGTTTGTATTTCTTCACCCTTATCAGGCAGCTCACAACTGCCTGTAACTCTCGCTTAAGGTATTTGATCTCCACCCTGGTTCCTGAGGGCACCCACATGCACATACATTTACATAGACACAAACATACACATAAATAAAAATAAGAATAAAATCTTAAAAAATAAAATAAATCTGAACTTATTGGTTCCTGAACCCTAACTGACCATGAAAAGAAAGATCTGTCATCTATCTAATCTATCTATTACCGGTCTATAACTCTGTATCTACCTACCTCAGTACATTCCTACCTACCTGAAACTGATCTTCTGTATGTTTTGTTTTGCTTATTCAGATTTGGCTCTCTTGATGAAATCTGTCTTGCCTGTGATATTGGCATTAGCTAACATAACCTGCTTTCTGAACTAGAAATCTATATCGTGTTTTCAACTTTTGCCTCTTCCAGGAACTGTGGAAGAAATCTTGATGATCTTAAAAATTGCTCTCACTACACACGTGTGGTCTGTGGTCTGAATAGGATTCTTAAACTCTCATTAGAGCATTGTATACCCCAGATTCATCTACCACATCGTATTTGAACACTTTCTCTGTGGAGGTCAGTGTTCCTAGCGAACAGTGGACTAAAGAAGACAAGCAGACGGGTCTGCCCCCATTTTCCACAAGTGGCTGGCTCATTCTGTCACTCTAAAAAGTCAGAAGAGGCCATTAACATTTCCTCAAAGTCTCTCCACCTTGTATTCCCCACAAACTTACCTAAATCTTAGCCTGTTACCTCCACTTCAAAAAAGGAAATACCTGTCTTCTAGTGGCAGCACACTTCCTGTTAGTGCAGACTTCTCCACACACTCCACTGAGTAGCCCATCCTGTTTCTGTTTGAACTCTCTTCCAGGAACAGTAACCACAGGAGTTTATGTCAAGAAATGGGGTGATGTGTGCGTGTGTGTGTGTGTGTGTGTGTGTGTGTGTGTATGTGTTCCTTGCTAAACTGTGCATACCTTAGTAGTTTTCATTTCTAGTTCTATTGGCAGATAACATTCTTAAAGGGACCTTTACAGTGAAAGATTCTGTTTCCTCCCTTTCCAGTTACTTCTTATCTCTTAGCTATTGGCTTCCATTCCTGACCAGAGTACCTGACATAACCTTTTTAAATATTTTCCTCTTGCTTTCAAGGCACCTCCCTTTTCCAGCTTCTTCTTCCCTGTTAACACTTTTTAAAAGATTTTTTTTAAATTTTTTTATGTGTATGAATGAGAATGCTTGTAAGTGCACCTATGTCATGCAGTGCCCATAGAGGTCAGAAGAGGGTGTTAGATTCCCCTGGAACTGGAGTTATGGATTGATGGTTGTTAGCTGCCATGTGAGTGCAGGGAATCAACCCAGATCCTCTGCAAGAGCAGCCAGTGTTCTTAACTGGTGAGTCATCTCTTCAACCCCATTAACTGTTAATGGTGTGATTTTTACTGTGGAGACATAAGCAAATGTCTATTTATTCCAGATAGAGCACCCACAATACATCAAAGAAATGATTCCATTCTAGTCCAGCTTGGTGAACTAGTGAGTATAATTGGGGTTATTTACAAGACCCTGGTTTGACAGCTTAGCCTACATGTGTTTGGGCAACTTAAAGGCTGCTACATTTCTAAAGAATGCCCCCTCTCCTCAACCATTAACTGTTTATGGACCCTTCAGAGCTGCCTCATATGCCTCTGTTCCACAAGCGAATGTTAGTGGACTCAATCTTGTCAGGGTCCCCTATGGACAATCACAGCTGTTCTGATTTCAACACAGCCACAAACATGCCTGGCTGGAAGGACAGCATTCCACAACTCCCTGTCTCCTCTGTCAGCTCTTCCTTGGTTCTTTCCTCAAATGCTGCTATTGTCTTCCATCTCTTCTGTCACCCTGTACTTTCTCCCTGGGAATCTGCACAATGTCATTCATTGTGAAAGTTGTATCCCCTCCCACTCCCTCCAGATCTACCTGCTACCCAAGCTCCTGGCCAGGTTCCAGCTCCTCTTTAACATCTCTATTTGAGTTTCTTCAGACTTAACACACTTTACATCAACAACAATATATCATATGCAAGTCAACTTCATACCAAGTCCAGATTTCTTCCTTAGTAGATGGCTCCAGAGGCCTTGAAATTACAGATGACTCTCCCCATTGTTTCTTCAACCAGTATCTTGTCAACTCATATCACCCTAATGCCCTGCATCTCCTCAAAGTGATGTCCCCTGTGACATCCCCTCAGATCACGTACTCTTATGACTCCTTGCTTCTGGCATGGAAAATTGAAAGGGCTCTTCCTTATCTGTCCAGCTCTAATAATATTAAGCAATCATAACACTAACAGACCCTTGCCTCTTCTCCACTGCATAACTTCCCCCCTGGACAGAACAACCTTTCCTTATTTTTATCTCAGCTCACAAGTACAGAACTTCAAGGCAGAACTCAAGAACCCCGCCTTACTTCTTTCACACTGTGCTCATTCCCCTCACCCCTCACAGCTCTTACAAATCTGAATTGGATAATGAATGTTCTATTCATTTGTGCTTTGGGGACAATCATCACGTCTATCTTATAAAATTGTATTAGAGTTCAATGAATAAGTATTTATAAAGTGCTTATGACGCAGTGTCTGGAATATGTATATATATATTTACATACACACACACACACACATATATATATGCACACAGTAGCTTGCTTTATCAATACTCCCCTACCACTATGGGTTTATCTGACTCACAACAGTTGCACATTTTATTGTGACTATGGTTTCCCTGTTCTTGAGATTTGTCTACGCACATAGAGTAGTGTTTGTCATATAGTTCCATGCTCAGTGAAGATTTGTTGAATGTAACCATCAAGGTCTTGTCTCTGGGTTCCTTACTGGACAAGAATAACTGATGAATGTATTTTTTTCCCATTCCTACTTACTCATCTCATAAGTCTTCTCTGACTAATACCATGTGACTCATGTCTTCAGTGGACCAGAGTACACAGTGTATGTATGGTACTATTGCCCAGACTTTTTATGAAGCCCACACTCTGGACCCTGATGCAATCTCTGCCTGAGACTCTCAAGCACTTCATGGTTCCTGTACCATATGGCTGTCTGCTCCTCAAGCTAATCCATTTTTATTCAGCATTAGATAACTTTCCATTGTGCTTTGGATATTACATTAAAGACTGGGGATACTGCTCACTGGATAAGAGTTCTTGTTGAAAAAGCCTGAGACCTGAGTTGGGCCCTAAGCACCAATGCAAAAAAGCTGAGTGTGGCTACATATACCTGTAACACCAGCACATTGGAGGGTAGAGACAAGAGGATCACCAGGGCTGGCTGGACAACAACATGGCCTAAAAATCTCTGAGCTCCACATTCAGTGAGAGACTGTCTCAAGGGGATAAGGTAGAAATTGATAGAAGAGGACACCTGATACCTGATGTCACCTTCTGGCATCTGCGTACAGAGAGAGAGAGAGAGAGAGAGAGAAATGAATCTTGCATTAAACCTAGTAATAGCTCTATTCAAGACTAAGAAGTAAGACCTTAAACTAGACTTAAAAATCTATTGGTTATAGATTGGTTATAGATTATCACCACATTTCAAAATTTTAGTGCTTAAAAAGAGCTTAGCAGCTATTTCCCATTTCTGTCTACCTATGAACACAGAGTCAAATGACCTGCTAAAGATTACTCAAACAATTAGTGACAGAGCTGTCACTGGAAAGTCAGTCTTAGTTTCCCAGAGTCACAGATCTCCTGACTATGTTGTACTTGCTGGCTAGGCCGCTGCTGAGGACAGAGGGTGATCACTCACTGAAGCACCTGTGATTTTTTTTGCCCTTAAGTATGTTTTTCTCTCTTGCTAATAGCCTTGTTCCAACCAAACACAAACACCTTTCACCACCCAGACACTTACAGCACTTCCCTTTGTAGTGTGAATGGTAATAGCAGGTAATGAGCTTTGACTGAGGGAAAGCTTGTTTGTGGGGTAGGCAGGAGGAAGCAGAGGGGACTGGGAAGCAGCTTGCTGAGAGGGTTTTTATTTTTATCTTGTTTTCCAGAATTTAAAGTAATACACAAGACTACAACACTGTTATTGTTTGGGAAACCACCTCCATCTGCTTTTGTCACATTTAGAGTACTGGCAAACAACATGACTGCAGATTATTTTGGCTCTAGAATTGTTTTCGTACTAAAGTAAAGTGGAGATATTTATACCTTATAATTTTAGTGTCACGCTTTCCTGTTCATCTGAGGCTTGTGATAGTCCCTTTTTAAAAATCACATGGTATTAATAGATAAGACTGGTGGAGAAGGAGAGATGTGAAGGAAGTAACAATGCCATCATTGACTCACAAATTAATTCCATAAATAATAGGATTTACCTCCTGTGCACAGCTTTGAATTGCACTTTGGTGTCCCGTTCTGCCTAGCTTTGCACTGTGCTTGCTGCTCTTCATCCTGCCTGGTGTGTGCGTCAGACCACTGTGCCTCTTTGGTTGTGGCCTATCTTTTCTGTCAGGGCTGGGGAGCAGATCCTGGGCCCTTTCTAAGGTAGATCTCGCCTGCTTGTGGGAGGCAATGCCTCCTGCTGGATAAGCTGTCCTGCCTCTGCAGGCATGGAAGGAGCAGGAAGAATAGCCTTGTTGAGGACCTTTTTACTCTTTGGCTTGCAAAGGCACAGTTTGGACTCTTGCTGAACCCTGGCCTGAGAACTGTGCCTTATTCTAGTCCTGTGAAATTCTCAGCCTATGTGCTGACTCAAGCCTCCTCTTGGTATGTTTGTGGACTCTACCCTGCCATGAAGACTTCACTGATAGGCAGCTGTGCCAAATCCATGGGTCTCTGTAATAGGTTAGTTTCTACATATCACATATGGCTAGTATGTTAATTTACACATCATTATCATCATCACTTCATAGTTACAGTATAGTGGATCATTATTGTGGGTAGAATATCATTTAAAAAACTGATTTCTTTCATAGTATGCTTTATACAATGCTTAAACCAAAGACATCAATAATGAGAGCTAAGCCAAAATGTGAACTGTGAAATAAATATAGTTTGGAAAATATTAAAAAGCGTCCAAGAGAGAATTTTCCATGATTTTTATCCAAATGCATATGTTCATCAAAACTGGAGGATTTAGTCTCATTTATCTTATACTGCCCATAAAGAATGTTATTATCAACTTGAACAGACTATCGGGCATTGCTCTTTATAGAAAAAAGCAATTTTTAAATTAATAAAATATTTATTACACTTATTATTGAGTGCATGTGACTGTGCATAGCCAACATTGTGGAAGTCAGAGGTCAACTTGTGGGAATCGAGTCTCTCCTTCCACCCTGTGAGTCCTGGGAATCAAACTTAGATTGTTAAGCTTGATGGCAAGTACTTTTACCCGCTGAACCATCTCTCCAGCCCAAAGCATGCTTTTCTGATTAAGAAAAGTATTATGGATTTTATTATCTAAAATTTATATTCAACCTTTTATTAGAAATATTTCAACAGGCCAATTTAAAAATAGCACTGAGTGAATTTGAGGAAAGCACAATCTTTTATTTTTTTTAGAAAATAAATAGATAATAATGAAATATGGAAAAACTAGAATGTTATTTTTTTAATCTTCTGTAGCGAGACACAGATTACTAAGGCTTTTTGGATCTGCTTCACTTTTCTGTAGTTCCTCTCTCTTTGAGTTGGTTTTGGTGTTTTCTCTCTTTTTGTGTCTTTGAGCTATGAGCAGGGACTTTTCCAAGTCTTGTTGGATTCAAGAAGCATGGCCCCATGTTGGTGTGGCATTCAGGCTACTTGGAACCTAGGAGGAGATCTGGGGTCTTTCTAGAATCTGTATTCTGACACCAGCATCATCGCAGCCACCACAGGACTCGTACAGCAAGTCCCTACTTGTTAAATTCTTACACACTATACATAGCATCTCATTTAATCTTCACCACGACTCTACGAGGACAGTAACATCCTATCAAATTATCTTAAACTGTTTTTGAAATGAGTCAGTAAACAAATGTATTATTTTCACCACCTATTTTTAGCCATTCTTTGCCCAGATACTGACTTAATTTTACATGTGAAATGTTCTAAAGAAGTGATTCTGGGCAGGCGAAGTGGTTTTAGTAGGTAAAGGCACTTGCCCCGAAGCCTGATGACCTGAGTTCAAGCCCTGGAACCCACATGGTGGAAGGAGAAAAGGGCTGCTACTGGTTGTTCTCTGACTTCCACATGTATTCTGTGGCCTGCACACACCTGCACTCACGTGTACATTACACACACTGCTGGGAAACAGTAACTTTATCTGATATAAATGTTATCTTCTTAGATTGTAAGACATACCTCTTTAGACAGGAATGCTTGAACCAGTGCTATATTTAAATCAAGATGAAGATCTGGATGTAATCTTAGAGAATTTGGAATACTTAATGTATCAACTACATACAATTCAGACAACAGGATAACAAAACAAAACAAAACAAAAGCTAGGCTATCTGCCTGCTGACCTAAATAAAGTACAAATCTCTCTCCCATAGGATGGGTGGGTTCCAGGATTTGGATGTAGCGTAGGAAAGTTATTGAGGAGTCCCATGGTGGAGCATGGGAGGACAGGCTGCTTTTTCTCTAAGATTCTTTTGAATTTGTTGCAAAGAGTGATGATAATAAAGATGATTGTCCACTTTCTTAAAGTCTGGTCTGCATGGAAAATATAACTCTTAACTTTCTTTTTACCTCCTGACCTAAACTTGCTTTTCTCTCCACTAGGAAAATGTTGCCTCTGTTTTCTGGCCATGGCACAGAGCCATTGGGACCTCTGTGGGCCAGAGGGCTCTGTGTAGGCAGTGGACTCCAGGGTAGTTTATTCAGGCAGCAGGTCAGTCTAGGGCTGTGGGCCAGGAATTCTGTATGTCTAGTCCCCAGTCCTGGAGTCGGGGAGCTACTTAGCGCTGAGCTACTGTGCAGTATTCATAAATATGCCCCACCCACATACACTTGAGGACCAGAATTCCCTGGAGATGTCTGTGTCTGGTTCCTACCAGCTGGATTTTTACAAAGACTAGACACTCAGCCATCCAGGCTGTGATTTGGGGTAATTCAAACTTACTTCCAGCCTGCTTTTTGATTCTCTATTAAGAAACACCAAGCGCAGTGATGCAATATCTTTGTTAGCCCTTGCCCAGTCAGGCCTCAGCCCCTGAGTGGTCCATACCACCCCTCAACAGAGTGGTAAACAACTCGAGTATTCTGTACCTTTGATGGTAAAACTACAGTCAGATCTGGTCTTAGAACAGTTTGCTAAATTACTAATGGCATATAACTCTGTAAATTCTGTTCCATCATTTCTTTTTATTGGCCTGTTGGATGCTAATGTACCTTTTTTTTTCCCTCTCAGAATATAGTTTACTTATTGGTTACTCAGTTAAGAAAGTATTTTCAAGCACGTTAAGTCCTAAGAAACTTTATTACAGATTAGTCAAGATAAGATGCACACAAGTCACTCACTCAAAAATGGGTTGTTGGTGATTCTCAGAATTCTCTGTCCTCTGTCCCTTCCTCTATTCCACTTCAGCTGTTAGGTGTCTCTGTTCCAAGAAATTCAGAGTACCTGTCATACCACATCTTATCAGAAGGAAATGAAATAATTAAAAGGCTTGTTTGTAGTAGGGCCGAGTTTTTCCTCTGAATAGTTTTTTGATGGCTCTTGATCAAATATTTACTTTAGCAAACCGCCCTTCTGGTATTAATAGTTCATAGTGTATATTTCGCCACATACCTATCAGGTAAACTATTTGGGGGTGAGTTCGTGATAAACTGGCTATCTTCCAACAAGGAGCCTTCAGTTTCACTTTAAACAGAACAGACCTCCTGAGAGCTGTCACCGTGATTTCCACCAGGCTTTGAAGGTGCTGTTTAAGCTGGTTCTGGTTCTTAGGTAGGGTAGAACTGTAAGTTCTTCAGATGAGGCAGCTGCAGAAGCTTAAAGTGATGAACTTGGCTTGGGACTGTGTCTGCAGTAATTCCTAAGAGTGGTGTGGTTTGGTTTGGTTTGTTGTTGCTTTTTAAATCAAAGGTCAGGATAAGATTTCCCTTCATGCTTTCTCCTTAGCTCCCTGGCCTCTGCTGTATCGCTTTGTTTTTTGCTAATTTACAGTAGCTGCTAGTCTTGCACTGGGATCTCCACTCAGGACACTGAATGACGCAACTCTGCCTGGCCCAATTTAGGGTCGGCATCCTTCCCAGAACCCACTTGGCTTCTCAAAGGTTAAACAGTTTTGGCAAAAATTACAGATCATGACTGAATAAAACCATAAAACTGAAAACCTCAAGGATGGGGGGGTGGGGCATTTCTGACAGTGATCCACATTCATGCAGAGAACTCATCTTTTTCAATGTTTATTTCTCGATTAAAGTCTTCTTGAATTTTTTTATTGTTGTTTGATTGTTGTTTGTTTGTTTGTTATAGAATTTCTCTATGTAGCCAGGCTGGCCTCAAACCCAAGATGCCCCTGATACTCCTGCCTCGGCTTCCTAACTACTGGCATGATACGTGCATATGCTGTCATACCTGACGATTGCTATTCCTTTTCTTGTTTTGAGATAGGATCTTCTATAGCCCATGCTAGCCTGGAATTTGCTGTCTAGCTAAGACTTACCTTGAACTCCTGATTCTCCTGTCTCCAACTACCGAGTGCTGGCATTGCTGGCACGTGCTCCCACACTGGAATGATCATTCTTATAATCTTTTTTTGTCTCATAATTCCCAATCTTAATGCCTTGAAGATCTTTGAATGCTCTTGGCAGTGGTGAACATAGAAACTATGACAGCTATTTGTTTTTTCTTTTATGAGAGCTTTTTCGTTATGTGGTTACAACTTTGAAAATATAAAACAAAAATCTTTTTGGCAAGGAATAAATATCTGAGTATAATTGATGTGATAGAATTTAGGGATCCATTCTTTTATTTCTCTATTAGGTATAGAAAATGAGTTCATTTCTATAGATAGATGTTGTCTAATATCACTGTCATCTTTAAAATGTGTTTTACTTTGTAGCTTCTTTAGGTGCTTGCTGATAAAATTTTTTAGAGTAGTCCAGAGTGTTTTGGGGTTTTTCTCATTTATTTCTAAGTGTGTCTGTAGTAAACTATGTAAAATCTATATTTTTAAGGTAATATCTACTTTTTATAAATGTTGATTAAAAATTTTTATTTTTTTATATGTATGACTGTTTTGCCTGCATGCATGTATGTAAGTGTACCACATGTGTACAATGCTTGTGGAGGCCAGTAGAAGGTGTTGAATCCCCTGGAACTGGAGTTAATATTTATTAGCCACCATGTGGGTGCTGGAGACCAAACCCAGTTCCTCTGTCACCAGCGAGCTAACTCTCCAGCCCCAGATTTTAATCTTTATGTAAGGAGCTTCATCTTCGGAACGTGTCTGACCTCCTGTTTTACCTCTGGAGCTCTTTTATATTGTCTCTGCTGCTCTTGTTCATTTTACACCTGTAGGTCTATGCTTTGCATTGGCAGATTCATTTCTTTAAATAAAGCATCGTCTCTCTAGGATGTCTGCTCTCTTCAATACACGTCAACAATATAATATGACTAGCAATTTATCAATTACCCAACTTAATGTTGACTTGAGGGTTCACATTGACTGTCAATTCTTCATTAAAACTGAAGCTCTAAGTAATTTTTAGAAAGGAAAGGAATGAGTTAATGCTAAAACAAAGCTAGATGATAAAAATCAACAATCAGTTGGAAGTTTTAGAATTTATAACCGACTTTCCAATGACCCACTACATTGGCAGTGTATGCTTAGCCTGCTGAATTAGAGCCCAGATCCAGGGGCAGAATCTTTCGTTGTTAGTCCTGGCTTCCACGCTCACTGACTCTGTTGTCAGTGAAGCTTCCTAAACATGCTGCAGCTCATTCTCTGCATTGGTAAAGTAAGGATCGTACCAGTACTGCTTTCTAGAAATATTATTAAAATTAAAATACATCATATTGGTACATATCTTAGGACAGTGTTTTGTAAAATATGCATATTTAAAATAAGTATTTTAAGTGAAGGTGATGAAAATATCTCTTTTCCTACAATACCAAATGTCTTGATTTTTAAAGACAGAAAATGCTATTTCTGCATCAGTGGTATATTTCCCTCCCTATATAAAGCAACCGCCCAAACTTATTACTTATCAGTGCATCCTGTGTGCAGCAGCCAGCTACTTAATCAGAAGTGTCATGCCATTTTCTTTGCTTTCTCTCCTGAGGGCTGTGGATTTCACCTCATTCCATTGAGTCTCCCACAATGCTTACTGGTTTTTGGCTTGTTTTGCCTTTTTGAGACAGGGTCTTGCTATAGCTCCAGTTGGCCTGGAACTTGATATGTAGACCAGGCTAGCTTGATCTCCCAGAGATCCACCTGCCTCTGTAATCTCTATCTCCCAAGGGCTGGGATCAAATTCACGTGCTATCATGCCGGCCCTTGCCCCAAATTTTTAAAAACAAGAATTTTATAATGTTTTATAATCTTATTAGATTGTGATCTGTTTGACCTCTCACCTTTCTGTCAGTTTATGACACATGGTGAGTGTTGTTGTTTAGGGAGATATCAGGAAACACAGAGAGGATGCACTTGCCACCAGAGGATTGGTAAAGCCACGGTACTTGTTATTGTTGGTGTTTGCTATTCTTTTTGCTAGAAGTAGGTAAATCTAGTAATAGTGACTGGATGCCTTTACTCCTCCTTTACATCTCCTAGGCACCAGTCAAGGACTTTCTTTTTTCCCTACAGTTAAGAGTTATGAATTTTGGGAGGCTTTTAGATAGACCCCCCTGAAGGGGTACTCCAGTTGCCTCACCCTGTGTCCTTGTTCAGCATGGAAGAAGCTAGAACAGTCTGTGTCCCAATTTCCCATCGGCAATTTGGATAACCTCTTCAGAGGATGGTGTGCTAAGAATAGGAGGTAGGAATTGGCTAGGCAGTTAGGGTAAAAAGACCCCAAAGAAAAGCAGCCAGTTTCTTGGCTAAAAGTCAAAATGTCCTTGGGCCTCTTAGCAACATACTCTGTTCCAAAGATCAAAATGCCAAAAGTATTTGGGAGCTCTTATCCAATCTCTAAAAGATTTTAGGGTTACCTCTTTAGACAGGGGAATGTAACAAAAAGCCCCATAAAAAAAAGAGTTTACAAAGTTGTCAGGAAAAAGCTGGGGTTTTTTGTTTTGTTTTGTTTTTGTCTTTTTGAGACAGGGTCTCACTGTAGCCCCAGCTGGGCTGGAACTCACTGGGTAGACCAGGCTAGCCTTGAACTCACAGACATCCACCTGCCTCACAGACATCCCCTGAACTCACAGACATGCCCGGCTATGATGGAGAGATATGGGAGGAGTTGGAGGGGAGGGAATGGGTGTGGATTTGATAAAAACATCTTACATGCATGTATGAAATTCTCAGTATTTTTTTTTAAAGTTAAAAGTGTGTCAGAATGATAATCCAACACATATATACAATTACAGACCTACGCACAATTACAACTTACTTAGTGCAGTATCTAAAGATCACTCATCTAGAATTTATTTTGAGCTCCTTTTTGTGTATGTGATTCACAAACAACAACAAAAGTGTAAAGCCATTTCTCTTTTGAGTTGCGACTTAGATCCATTCTTACCCAGTCTCTTGATGACATGTATATTTTGTGTCCCCTCTTTTTCTCACTATATGATCTCCTTGCACCTGAAAATGAAGACTGTTGTGTCCACTGTATCCTGGCATGCTTGTTCTGTGAATTCCTGACACTCTGCAATATTGTCCTGGGACAAGCTTCATGTGGCATCTGCACCTCGGAAGCCTGCTGCTGCTGCTGTGGTGACGAGATGGGGGATGACTGTAACTGCCCTTGTGACATGGACTGTGGCATCATGGATGCCTGTTGTGAATCCTCAGACTGTCTGGAAATTTGTATGGAATGCTGTGGAATCTGTTTTCCCTCATAAATATTTATCTTTCATTTTTGGTAAAACTGGAGAACATTTTATAATTTTTCTTATAAGGGGAAGAAAAGCATGTGGCGAGATCTCATGGCACAACTCAGTATTTACACTGTTAACTCGGTATTTTTAAGTATCTCTGAAAGCTCTTTTCTCTCAATCTCTGTGTTCAATATGTGAAGTTTTAACTAACTCATTTTGAAGCTTATCAGTAGGTTATAATAACTGAAAGACATTTTGACATACGCACCCTAAAATTTAAGTGTCTCCATTCGATTGATACTTCTGTTGTTTCTAATCATTCTTTGGAGCTCTTTGCTCTAAATATATTACTTCTCAGTAGGTATTGAAACCAGACCACTTATTGCTGATGTTTATCTATTAAAGGTTAAAAGTAAGTATTCTTTGATTCCAAGTAAGCTTGGGGCATCAGTCCCACACAGTCATGGGCACTTTCTGTCTGTCTCTTCTGTGCAATCTTCTCCACCTTCCAAACTTGTCAGACTGCACCACCACAGAACACCATCCTGATCTAATCCATAGCATCATGCAGCCTAATAGAGGAGGACAAGGTCTGTAAAGAATGAGCCATGCTTTGAGACATGCTGGCATTAGGACTGTAAAGGAGATAAATAGGCCATAGGAACAAACAGGAGAGAACTCCTAGGATATTGAGTACGGCTAGGAGAGAATGAGGGGCTGGAGGTGGGGCTTAAGATGACTGATTCATCTTTTAGTGGAATGAATTACTTGGATGTAGAACAGCATTTAAGGTGGACAGCCTGAGCGGTCTGTGTCCTTCGAGAAAGACTATGCCTTCATTTTACTTTCTCTTCAGATGCATCAATACAGCTTTTGTCAAACGATGGAAATACTCATTTTTCTACACATAATTTAAATGTTATAAAACATTGATGAGAACATAATACCTTATTAACAGCTATATTTTACACAAAATGTAGAACACTTTTTAATACACTTCATTTAAACTAATTTTTTTTCAAATAAAAAATCCCAGTATTCTGATTTTTGTTTATTCCAAGGCTTTCTTAAAGCTTGAGTGATTCAGTTCTTGGGGGAAGTGGGGTCTGTTTGATCTGGTTGGCTTCTCAGTCATGGTTATATTTCAAAAGCATGGTGATTCTTGGATTGTACTTTTCCCTTCAGTCCAGGAGGAGCCCAGATGTCCAGGACTGTGACCAGATTTTGTTATTACAATTTGTGTTAAATTAAGCAAAAAAGGCAGGTTATAAAGATTCTAAAGTATAAAGAAGGAAGTCTGTGATGAGGTTAATTATGTAGTGATCCAGTCAGCGCAGAACAGTAAATTTTAATTTTCTTTCTTTCTCTCTCCCTCTCCTCTCCTCTTCTCTTCTGTCTCTCTCTCTCCCTCTCTCTCTCTTCTCTGTCTCTCCCGCTCTCTCTCTCCCTCCAGCCCATGAGTTTTATCTCTCCAGATTTGTAATGTATATTCATTCAATATCATTCATTATAGATGTCTTGAAAGTGTATTTGGGTTAGTGTTTTAACTTGAGCATGTCATATTCTTCCTCTGAGATGAAGCCTAGTCTGTAATTAAATAATTATTTTAAAGTATTCTTTTTAAAACAAATACAAATATTTCCAGTGCAATATATATATATACACATACACTTTAAAATGCAGTGTTGAAATGATGTGTTAGTATACAATGATTTTCTTCCTCTTGTAAAGAATAATTGTCATTTACTACATCAAATATAACCAGAATCTTAATATTTCCATATACCCCAAATTAACTTTTGCTTATGTCTTAGGATATAAGAAGAACATTTGTTCACAGATAAGCCGCCTCCTGACCTGGAGTTATTAGAATATTTGATTTGTTATCCTGTTAGACTTTTGTACTCAGAGGTTTGTGTGATGTTTAAGTATATTTTGCTATGATTGCAATGAAAATATTAGCACATTGCAATGTTTCTCTGTAATAGCAAGCATCAGTGGAGATGCCAGAATTCTGTTTCCAAACGTGTGTGTTTTCTTCAGCTGTCTGTTTCAGCAGTCATCCCTTTAAGCATCTTGTATAATGCAAAAGAAAAATAGGCAAATGTGAAAATAGTTTCAATAGATCTTAGAATTTCTGTATGTCAAATGTTTTTTTTGCAATCTGTGGCCATTAAAACTAAATGCTACACTGTATGGTTAGATATTCGGTCTCCTTTTAAATGTGGAGTATTTTCAAACTGGAGATGGATTATCCTGAACATTCTAAAATAAAAAAAAAAAAACTGACTTCTTTACCATAGCATAACGTACTCTCTTTTTTAAAAAAATATTTTATTTACTATTTTTATTTTATGTGTATGCGTGTATTGCCTGCATATAGGTAAGTGCACCCGTGTCATGCCGGAGGTCAGAAGAGGGCTTTGGATTCCCTTGGAACTGGAGTTACAGAGGATTATGAGCGGCTTGTGGATGCCCGGAATCAAACCCGGGTTCTCTGAAAAAGCAGTCAGCACTCTTGACTGCTGAGCCATCCCTCCAGCCCCCCCCCATAACATACGTTCATATCTAATTGATATAGTCACTGATTTATATTTAAATGAATTCAACTATAATTTAAAACCTGATTTTTTTCTTTACATATTTATATTTCTAAAAACTTTCCCAATTTCTTTGTTTAAATCATGAGACTCAGGCCCACTAATAAACTAAGGAACATATTGAACATATTGTTCTCAAATTGCATTTGGCCTATGATATCAAAATACAGTGTTCTTTTAAAAATCCACACTGTGTAAAAATACAAGGTCCTTTTTTCTCACTTTCTGTCATCCTTCCTTCTCCTTCCCTCCCTCTCTTGTTCCGTCCTTCCCTTTTCCCCTTTTGCTATCCTTCCTCCCTCCCTTTCTTCCTACCTTCCTCCCTCCCTCCCACTCTCCCTCCTTCCTCCTTCCTTCCTTCCTCCCTCCCTCCCTCCCTCCTTCTTTCCTTCCTTCCTCCTTCCCTCCTTCCCTTCTTCCTTCCTTCCTCCTTCCTTCCTTCTTCCTTCCTTCCCTCCTTCCCTCCTTCCTTCCTTCCCTCCATCCTTTTCTTCCTTCCTTCCCTCCTGTTCCTCTCTCAATAGGGTCTCATGTAGCCCAGGCTGGGCTCAAACTCAATATGTAGCCAAAGATAACCTTGAACTTCTGATCCTCCTGTCTCTACCTCCTGGGTGCTGAGATTACAACTGTATGCCACCATGCTGGGTTTATGCAGTGCTGGGGATCAAATCCAGGGCATGGTACATGCTAGTCAAGCACCCTGCCAACTTAGCCACATCTCTGGTCCCTAGAAGAAAGAGCTTTCTAAAAATGAAAACTTGTTCCCTTAACTTAAAATTGCTGATTCCTCTGGGTGGAAGGCCCAAATCCTCATGGCATACATGAGTTTTATCTCTTGATAAAGAGTTTCTTCTTTCAAAAAAATTTCTTGAGAGGTTGGAGAGATTGCTCAGTGGTTAAAAGTCTCTTCTTTCGAAAAGATCTCATACAGTAGTCTGGGCCGGCCTGTACCTCACTATGTAACCCAGGTCAACCTCAAACTCACAGTAGTCCTCCGGTATAGCCTCTCAGGTGCTAGAACTGAGCCACCACATCTGCTCATTTTCTGTTTTTCAGTACATTGATTTCATTTATTTTTCTTAGGGAATTAAATCTCAATTTACAAAATTAAAGAAACACTTTCGCATATGCTGACACCGAACAGCAAGCAAAAAAATATTAAGATTTATGAAATTGTGTGTTTTATTTAGTAGAATTTTATAAAATATTTTACTAGAAGTCTGTCCACCTACGATGATCACTGACAACTGTTTAAAGATGTTCTGGAGTTAGTATTTAATGAAAACAACAGTGTAACTATTTATGAGTAGTCTTTTTAAAAATTTTTGTTGTTGTTGTTTTGAGACAGCGTCTTCCTATAGCCCTAGCTGGCCTGGAACTTTCTACGTAGACTAGGCTGGCCTAGATCTCAGAGATATTCCCTGTCTCTCCCTCCGAAGTTCTTGGATTAAAGGTGTGCTCCACCACACCTGGCTTTATAAGAAGTATTCTTGTTTAGAAAAATAACTGTTCTTGTGTCCTCATAGTGGGTCAGTTACCACCGTTTTCCTCCCTTGAACAGTTGGTGTCTGGTGTCGTCAGAGCAGTTCAAGGAGTAACCAAGGGCACCTTATATAATAACTTCCCATTCTTTATCTGCACAGACTCAATCAATTGTCCTAGATTCTAAATTTCTACACACTAGATGTCACTACCAAACAAAGCGAAGGCTGGAGTCCAGGGACCATTTAACCTTCCTTCTTCAGTACAACCTAATGATTAGGCTTACCCATCTTCCTAATCAATTGTTTATTAGCAATGGTAGTCTTAGTAAGATTAATATTAGCAATTGTAGTCTTAGTAAGATTAATATACTACTAGTAAGATTATTTTTAATTTAAGACTATTCAAGACCTTACTTACTCCCAGTTATTCTTGATTAATAGGTACATAGGATTGATTCATTTAATCTGAAAAACAAAATAAAATGTCATCAAATATCGTTCTCCTCTTCCTTTTGTACTAATGCAATAGCATACCAATTTTTTTAACAGTGGTTAAGATATTCCTTAGTTCTGCTACACATCTATGGTTTTAATCAAGGATTGGTACTGCAAGGGAGTCCTTTCAGTGTTCACCTGTGGGAGTGTTTTCTCTGTGTTTGATTTGATAGGAGGAACCTCAAGGAAGTGATATCAGCATAAGAAGTTTGAACTGAAGGAAGACATTTGACAAATCCCAAGAGAAAAAACCCTTAGCAACAGCAGTGAGGTTTCTGTTGTTTGCTTAATTATTTAAGATGATTATTAGCGGTTTAGGTTAAAATAGAAGTTGGGAAATGGAATACCATTGTGCTGCAGCCCTGCTATGGAAGTTAGTTTAGCAGAAGTGATCACTGGCAACTAAATTCACTACATATCTTCCCATTGCAAAATTCCTACTAAATAATGGCAGTTCCCTTTTCTTTAAAAGATCGTGACTTAAAAAAACTACACATAAGATCAAATTTTATGAAGTCAGTAGCCAATCTGGAAAGTGAAATTTAAAGTCGTGACCAGATCCCAGGTGAAAAGCAGAGACCCTCAATGTGGAAACCTGTCCCATCCTGTTCTTCACCAAAAAGAAACAAAGCAACATTTTCCACTAGGACCACAACCAAAGCTCTGAAGCAGCTAATCATGAAATAAGTAGTTATGTGTCTTCCAGTTGAGCAGTGAATGACAGCTGGAGTTCTGCTGTTTGTCCACTATTTATATCTGAATGCCTCCTCTTAGTTATTTGACAAATAATAAAGAGATTCATTCATTTACTTGGGCAGTAGCCAGGAAGAAATCTTTTTAGGAAAACCATCCTCTGATATATCAGCCACCAGGGTACTGATACATCCGTTAAAGACAAAGCAGTGTAGGTCTTCAGTTAGTTACTCACTTCTAGGCAGGCCCTTTTGTGAGATTTAGTTGAGAATATAATTATTAAAAAAAAAAAAAAAAACAGTGAGAAGCAAATTCAAACACATTCTAAGTTTAGCTTGAAAAATTGAAACGGTTCTTAAGTTCTGTCTGATGCATAAAGGGGCAGAAGCAAAGGAATTACATTCCAAAGCCAAGAAAGAGGGTGTACAAAAGCCGCTGATCCACTTGACATAGTTCATAGCCTTTTGCAAAGGAATAAAAGCCTGTTGAGCAGGGAGCCAAAAGATCTCATTATAGGATGAAGCCAAGCCATATTAAAGCTTGTGCACTAGTAACTATGTCTAAAAACAGCCTGCTGTTTTATATTGAACCAATACATTTCTTAACTTGGTAGGTTGCAGTGTAAAGATGTACAGAGCCTGTCTGCTGGATGCTATGCCAATTACAGATGTGGCAGAGTGGTGTCTAACACCTACAAACAGCACCGAAAGCAATTTCAGAGTGAAACAAAAGAAGTTTTGAAATGTCAGCTCAAAACCTAAGAGCACAGTTCATCATGTGCCAGACTCTTAGAGTTTTAAAATCACCTTTATTATATAATTTAATGTGGACATCATATGATCCCTCAATCCGAGTGCACAGTTCTTTTCAAGGACATGAATCGTGCCTGAGAGATAAGGAGAATGTCTTAAAAGTAACCCCTTCAGATGACAAGGCATCTCTGATCAGCTCTGCAGAAACTGGTTTTGTGGCATTGAAGTGAAAGGCAAGTGAAATACCCCAGAATACATATTATATTAGATTTTGTTAGATCACCAGAAGGAATAATTGAGCATGTTTACACAATTACATTTTAGTAAACTATTATGCCAGCTTAACTATATAGTGCATATTCTGATAAAAGTACATTAAATTTGCAATGTGAAAGCAATTTAGCTGCTGAGGGCACTATTTTATCTAATTATTCACAAATTAATGAACAAAATTAAATTCCAATCACTGAAGAAAACGAAGCAATGGGGAGAAACAGAAATACAGATTAGTTCAAGCAAGGATATGCAATGCATTTCTTTTATTCAAACTCAGTGCTTAAAAAAGAACAAATCCATCATGTTGAAATTTGACTTGTAGCTTGACATTCAAAATAATCTGAGTAGAATTTTCAGTGGGGTAAGCACAAAACTAGTTCAAGTTGTGTCACTCTCAATTACTGTACTCAGGTGGTGTACGCATTAAAATTCCCACTTGTGGGTTCAGCTCGCTATGCAAATGGGGTCATTACCTGGAGAATTTAATTGGTTATGACACTGGGAGTCGGACTTTCCCTTTTAAAATAAACCTACTTACACACATATTCACTAGAAATTTCATTGTTTTAAAAAATTTAGATTGTTTTGCTCTATAAATATTTACTAAAGTTAGACTCTTGTTTGTTTCTTACAAACAATTCAAAATGGATCCAAATTATTTTGATATGATTGTATTTGTCTATAAGACTAGTTGCACTGGATTGTTTGTAACTCGTTGCTTATCAAAATATTATTAAAAAATATTTGTATCTTTCAATCCACCCATGACATGTGGGTACATTTCCAGTACAGATTTCTTCTGTAGTTTAATTATAGCATTCTCTCATAGTAGTTCTAAATGCTTAATTTGAGAGGCTTCTTCCTTTTCTCCATTTGCCACTTTGAAAGAATGTACAGTTGAATATTTAACATGTCCTATTAGATGATTTTGATCAAACACCCATTATTGCTGAAGCCACACATCCCTAACATTTGCAAGATCCTTATATTTACTGATAGAACAGAATGGGGACATTAAGTTATTTGTCACAGTCAGTCTTAGAGACACTTCCATTATGAGCCATTAGACTCCTGAATTTAAAGTGAGTAAACAACAGATTGCAGTAATAACCACAGGGCTCCGTATGCACCAAGGGGTTTTCATTGATTGTGGCTATTCCACCAGAGAAACCTCACTACCTAACAAGAGTATTGATAATGGCTGGAATTTATAATAAACTCTGAAATTACAGGGTGGTTTAGTGGATGTGATATTAAACTGAGCATCCTGGACTTTAGTTCCTAGACACTGACTCTGAGAGCAGTTCCCAAAGTGAACCTGAAGTAGGAATGGAGTTGCTGTAAGTATTAATGGGATAATCTCAGGGAGACACTAACAGTTCCTTGAGAGTCATGAGTTATGCAGTCTAAATTTTTATTACTATACTAAGGTGTACAGCAGCCAAGAGTTTATCACCAATATATATCGACCTAAAGAGAATATTTTTTTCCTTTTTATTGTCGGAAGAGTATTCTAAAACTACAGAAAAAAATAACTCCAAGGATATAAAAGACGGGAATACTACAAATTCATAACTGGATTGTTGAGCAGGATTTTTAACATCTGTAACGATGGGAAATTTCCCATAGAATATCAAATATGTATCCAAGTCTCTGACATTCATTTTTCTATGATATTTCTAATTGTGCCCAGAGGATAAGAAGGAGTTGGCGCATCCAATAAATATAATCATTTACATGCACGAAGCTCCCTTTGAAGTTAATAGAACCTATGGAACGAGGAGTTATGCACCACCGAAATTTCAGCATGAATCTAGTTCTCTCTTTTTAACATGCAGAGGTATTGCCAACGCATTTGGATTTTCTCACCCCTTATCTTTCCTTTGTGTGTGATGTTTCAGTTGGAGTTGAGTGAAGTGCTCCATGTGTTACAGAAAGATAGTCAAAAAGACAGGATGTGATGATTGGCCAATGCATATACCCAGGGACCAGCTTTGTAAGATAGTATCCAGAAGTGGTAGGGCCTGACATTTGTAAAGCTTGTTAAACTTTAAAAAAAAATAAAACCGAAATCCATTTTCTCATTTGATCTTCTCAACACTGTCGCTACTCTAGAATGTACAATTTTACTTCCATTTTACAGATGAAAACACTGGGACAGATTACTTAACTTTCCTATCTAAAGTAACATTGTAAGTTGCTGATAGACCAAGGACATCTCATTTTTATTCTTGGAACATTTCTTTAGTCTGTTTTGTGCAGTCTTACATATTACTTAATATAATAAACAGATTTGATCACAACTGTTCTACTTGAAACTGGAATGGGGACATGTTGTGTTCTTGTCTCCCATTTTTCCCTCCCCAGATGGTTAACCTGGCTTAGACACTAAAGAAGACCTAAACTCCTAGCTACTTGTACTGTGTAACCCTCATTGCATGAATGAACCCTAAAATGAGTCAACCTAAAATAGGTTACTGTCTTGTACCTGCTCATTGTTGATGTCCTTTTTTCCTAGTCAAGTGTTTCAGGTCCTTTGTAAGACTGGGTCATTCATTCTCTGTTTACTACTCTAGCTCTCTGCCTTCCTTATGTGCTTTAATTTCTGGTAGGCTTCAGCTGATGATTGACACTATTGGAAGACAAAAATGTGAAGAGAGAAAGAGATGACACTCTTAACACACATCCTGATTGTTGGCTCTGTTTCTGCTAGGTAGTGGTTTGATCTGTTCCTCCATTTTCAAGATTCCTGTCCAGAACTCCCCGACCTTAGCTACAGCTACCTCACCATGCTCCTCTAGGCTTTGGGAAGTAATGATCTGACTGTGGTTAGTTCCTAACACTTCAGATTCTATTGTTGGTTTCCCTACAACTGATTATTCTTCTGAAGACTGTTTCTTATTAAACTCTCTTCCATCAAGTCCTGTGAGTGAGCCATCTGTTTTCTGCCAGTATTCTAATGAGGTAGTAAGTTTGTGTGTGCAAATGCACGTCTCAATTTTGTATTTCTAAAATTCATCAAAACAGTGCAAGTAGTGGAAGTCCCTTGGATGTTTGTGTCTCTTTAATATGGAAAGCTAGTCAAATATACCACGAGAGTGGCAATAGATACTTTGGATAGCTCCTCAACAGCTTTATTTCAATGATTATCTATCTTTCATGTTATAAACTAAGGTTGGAAGAGCCAAAGCAAGAGAGAGCATCACTACTGTGAATGATCCAACTTATAATTTGGTATTCAAAGAAAGCTCTAAGTTCCCTAAAGATGATGAAATTATTTTGTTTCCCACAACCTGAAATGACTCCACATCATATACATAAGCAGATCTATAGCTGCTATCCTAGTCTGGAAATTAATCCCACCAGAAGTGTCCTTTAAAAAACCTTACCAATGGTAATTGAACAAGCTAATATATTTTTCTCTTTTATCGATAATCCCCCCTGACCTAAAATAGGTCCAGTATCAGTATCAGTCCTAGAAAGGTAAACTTATAACAGTTTCATTGCTGCCTCAGATATTCAGTTAATGAAGTAATATCAACTGGGCAAGTTTGTAAGACCCTGTGAAGCAACAGCCTGACGTGATGGTGCGCACTTGTAATTCCGATGCTGGAGAGGCAGGAGATGAACCATACTTTGAGCCTCACTGGCCAGCCAGCCTAGCCTACTTAGCAAATTCTTGCTCAGTAAGAGGCCCTGTTTAAAAAAGAAAAGATGGATGGTACCTGAAAAATGACAGTAGAAGCTGTCTGCTGACCTTCAAACATGCATACACAGGTGTATCCACCCATTAGCATAGAGAGAGAGAGAGAGAGAGAGAGAGAGAGAGAGAGAGAGAATGAATGACTGTGATACAATTATGGAATTTGTCCACAAGTTCTCAGCTTAGAGATAGTGAAAATGTATTAACATAGAGACAGGCAGAATTGCCAGAGATCAGAGGGAAGAGAGTAACAGATCTACTTCTGAGAACCAAGAAGTTTTGCCAGAAGAGGAACTATTAATATTCAAACTGGGATTTGGAGAAAGTCAGCAGCCATCAGTATTTTCTGCACTTGTGTTAATGTAGGTCAGGATGGAGACAGAATAAGGGTGAGAAGCAGAACTGAGCCACACAAGGCAATGTCTTGAGCACTTTCCTGGAGGTGTTTGGACTTTCTTCGAAGAGCTATGATGCTTCTGAGGAATTTAAACAAAGATGAGATGAGATCAAATTCATATTCTGTTTGCCTTTTATCAGGGCACCAATATGGACGATGGACTGGAAGTAATGAAGAACGAATTTGGAAAGAGTGTGGATTTATGAATCCAAAAGATGAAAGACCTGTACCAAGACTTTGGCTGCAGGAATGGGTGCAGGACAGAGGGACCTCAGTTTAGCACATTATTTTTTGTCAGACAATTTAAAGAATGTCCCAAGTGAATGGATTTGTTAAATATGCCCAGTATTCACATATGAGCCCAGCTATATGAATGTCAAATAAAATCAAGTTCATCAAAATTTGAAAGAACATTTACTTCAGGACACAAATGCCATGTTTCCCTCGGCATGATGATGGGTTGAAAGGTGAATAAACAGCCTCAGCAATAGTGGGAACCTTTGTCAAAATTTGTATGCGATTATATGGAAACCATGGCCGTGCTGTGGTGGTCAGGTGGGTGACTCTGGAAACATATGCCAGAATGAAATGCTCCTGTTTTCTGATCTGCTAATGTTCCCTGTAACTAGGGTTTGAGAGTAGGGTTGGTGTGAGGATGAGGGGCATGTGAGAGGGCTAGAAGGAACACAAAAAGTAAGGTGACATGGGCAAAAGATATCTAGAGGGCCTGGCAGGTAAGAGGTGCTCTAGTATATTTGTTTGTTGATTTTTAAGTGAATGAGTTAATGAACAGATAAGCCTGTTTTGTTAATCATTTTGTTGTTGTAGTTGTGATGAAATGCCGTGACCAAAAGCCACTTAGAAAAGACAGGATTTATTTTGACTCATGGTTTCAGAGGAGGAGCTGTTAATGGCAGGGGAGGCATGGCAGTAGCAGGCTGGAGCAGGAAGCGGAGAGGCCACATTCTCTACTGAAAACATTGAGAGAGAGCAAATTGAAAGTGGGATGAGGTTATAAACTCTCATAATCTATCCCCCCCCATAATGTACTTCCTCTAGCAAGGCTCCATGTCCTAAACGTTCCATAACCCCTTCAATCAGCACCAACTCAGGACCAAGTGTTCAAATATCTGAGCCTTTGGGGGACATTTCTCATTCAAACCACCTTGCCTATGAATAAGGATAACTTAAGTAAGGGGCAGAATCAGACCTGTACTAAGAAAGTTCCTGAAAATGGGAAGTGTAATAACAGGAAAAGTTTCTACTGGGTTATTCACCCTTTCTAGCTTAACTTTTTTAGCCTAAATCAGTAAATTAACCATTTACTTACTGGAAATTAATTAGTGAAATGAATAACTTTCTGTCTTAATGAGTAAGTCTAGTCTAGTTCCAGGCATAAGTCATAGGTACTATTTAACTCAAATCTCTGATTGGCCTCCAGCAGCAATAAAATTAGTGAGTTAATTTCCTAGAATTAGATGTTCTTGCCAGTTTTTGTCTTTTTGCACTACTTGAGTCAAATTCTCAAATGGACATGTTCCAATTTTGTATTGATCTGGGAAGGTATTTATTCTCCTGGAGAGGTTGCCTGACTTTCCTTGAATTCTATGCATCACAATCCTAATAAAATGTCCCAAACCTGTTTTAACTATTTTATTTTCACATTAAATTACAAAAGGGTCATGAAATGAAATTCTGTTTTTTTTTTAATAACTATGTTAAAATGTAAATGTTTAAATTTAAGTTGCAAATATCATGGACTCTGAAGGAAGTCGTTAGAGAATACTGCCAAGAATAATAAGGAAGAAAGAAGGGAGCTACCAGGGCAAAGGCAAACCACTTGGGGTTTTCTTGTTCCTACTAGGAGAGGTAGACCGTATGCAGATTCCCAGGCAAGAAGTCAGTTTGTCTTTGCCAAGTGGATCATTACATAAGAACTAAGGGCTTATTTGTTCATATAAATATTTATTCTGAAATAATTATTTCAAGTATGGGAGGCATGACAATGGGACCCCAACTGTAACACACAAACCTAAATCTGGAGGACCCTGAAAAGTTTTTGAGTTTTGATTCCATGAGTCCTTTTGTTTTGAGTGAGCGCATCATAAAGGAGAAGTCACATGCTGAGACTTTGCATTGATTAGAAAATCAACAGGGTGCCATTCATTTTGATGATAACTTCCTTTAAGCAAAATATGTTTTACATCTTTGGACCTAAAATATGATAAATTGTACTGAAGTATATAGAGGGTGGTATTTAGGTTATTGCAAAAACTACCCACTTTAAAAAGATTTCAGTCCTTATGATTGGCAATTAGTCATTACTTTAAGGAGGAGAATTCACCTGGGACAAATGACTTTTCCATGGAGAGCAAAGTTAATATTTAATGAGAGAAAACAGTTCACTTTTATGCTTTCTTAAATTTCAGCAGACATATGATTTTAAAAAGTATCAAAATGCTTGAATATCTCAGAAATGAGAAGTTTTTTTTTCTTCTGTATTCATTTAAAAAACCTCTTGTTTATAAGTTGGCAAGCTGTCTGCAAAAAGTTTTTCTAAATGAAAAAACATGGTGGGATAATGCATTGCATAATTACATTCCAAGTTTGCATTAATAAAGTATTATACTTGTAAGTTTTACAACTAGAAGTAGCACCATGCTTGTCATATATTACATACAGTACACGTAATTTGATTGTTACAGAGTAGACATCTGCCAGAAACATTTCAGTTTAGCATGATGAATTTACCTTAGCCCTGTCAAGAATCACATTACAATGCCAAAGTATTGCTTTGAATATATGTTGAAAAACAGAAATAAATTTGTTGAGGTAGGGTTTCAAATCCCTCAGGATCTTGTCATTACTGGTATTGTGGCTAGGCACATGTGAGCTCAAGTTACTCTGTAGGGGATTTACCAATAGTAAATGTCACTCATTTAATCAGGACTGCTAAAGAAAAGATATTGTTGACTGTGGGTGCTACAAGGAGTTTACCAGAATCACAGCAAGGATTCTAGCATGCTCAATTTACACAAAAGCATAAGGATGTTTCAAGCATAATCCCTTTCCCAACCACTCAAACATTCACAGGAGAAGTTGCTTATCCTCAAGGCTTTTTTGCTGCTAATGGTAATCTTCTCTGAAAGATTTACCCTGTTTGCAATATTTGACTGAAAATATTGAGTGATAACCTTCACTCAAACAAGAAAATTTACACTTTCCCAGTGTATAAAATATGAACGTGTATGATGCATAGCAAGAGAGTCAAACAACGGGCAGAGTGTTACAAATTCACTTAGGAAATACTGGCAATTTTATTTCCAGTGTCTTCAGGAACCTAGCTAGACCATAGTGTGTATAGCAGGCCTTAGAAATGCCAGAAAATTTTACTGTAATTTCTTGAAAGGCCTATGAATTCTATCAAGAAATTGCTGCATACATTTTCCAGTGTAGACATGGCCACATGATAGGCTCCTTATATCCACAGCAACTTTGAAAGTCTAAGATGCAGAATAAAGAATATGGCCTTAATAATACCAAAGGGGCACAACCACAGAGGCAAGATTGTGAGCTTGGTTCACAGTTTAACTACCATAAAAATTAGCTGCCGCTTTCATTTGAGAAATGTGGCAGATAAAAGCAGTTTCAATATTCCACCACTGCATTAATGTAGATGTCGCAGATATATTAAAATGTTCCCCTCTCCATACCATGCTCTAAGAAAGTAGTAAAAGTATTATGTTTGCATGAGACTGATTTGACATGTAGTCTGAGAAATATATGAAATGTTATATTTTTAAAGGAGTTGGCTTATGAAAAGTCATATTTGAGGGAGTGTGGAATCAATTCTCAGGGATAGTTTATGGTCTAGGAATTTCTACAAAGTAATGGAAGAAACTGGTGTGTGTGAGCATATATATATATATATATGGAATTTTAATAGCCTATAGTAAACTTCATCAAGGGAGATGAATAAAAATCATGTTAACCAACTTTCTATTTGCAGCATGTCAATCATATTCATTTCTTTAAAAAATTATGTTCATGACATTTTCCAGTTTGCATCTTGAATCTTCTTGTTGCTTCCAACTCACCTAAAAATGTATAGTTCTGTCACACTCTGGTGAGTTACACATATGTGTATATGTACATGTGTATGTATCTGTCTTTGTTTCATTGCAACCACCTACATCATCCTGAAATCCACAGTGAATAATTGCTATAAAGAAAATTTGCTGGTATTTCTGTACCTGAGTATAAAATTGGTATGAGAAATCTCATTCTTTCTTCCCAAGAGAAGAAATCCATTGTAAAATAGCTCAGTTAGAGACAGAAAGCATGGACAGGTAGAGAGCAGATTTAAAATGGTCATACTATACTCAGCAAATATTGTCAGAGATCATCGGTAATGTACTGAAAAGAAAGAATTCATAGAACATCAAACTGTCACACTACAGACTACCATGGCACTGCAAGGCAGCAGCAAAAGTATACTGCACTCACCAGGAAAATCATCTTTTTATTAGAACTAGGGAAAATCCCTTTCTTATGAAGTCGAGAAGTTGGGACAACATAAGAAGTCTGGTATCTCTCCAACATACCTCTTTATTAAAACGAAAAAGGATTTCACACTTTTCTATTTGCCTACTATCACCTGGCAAAAGGAATTAGCACTATAAATCAAAACTGTTTCCTCTGAAGTTTCTTGTGAGATGAAGTATACTGAGTTTATTTGTGAGCATTTCAGAGACATTGGCAGCCTAATACCACTACTCGGGGGGCTCCACCTCTGGCTTTCCAATCAGGTAAAATATGAGAAACTAAAAACTTGATGCTCAACAGCTTTTTTTCATGAACATACTTAGAGCCTCAAGGTTCTCCAAAGGGTAATGTCAGTTCATAAAACATTTCTAAGAGAGAATAACATTAAGTCACTTGACATTATTTGGTACCTGTCAGCTTTATGTGCACAACAATTCTAAAGGAATAATTTGAAATGTTGAACTAAATTAATCTTGAAAACACAGCAATGTAATCATGGAAATCTTTTGGAAATTTATCATTAACCCCTCATGGGACATTTTCTTCTTTCACTCTAATGATGTATCTGAACGTTAGCATCTTTATCATCAGTACTATTCTCGCCTTTGCATTCTGCCCATGGACAAGTTTCCTTTAATGGCTGCTGGATTTCCTTTTCTATTGGCACACCACTTTTATGTGTCTCTTTTTGCATCTCCTAAGTTACCAAAATATGGTCTCTTCCTTCCATCACCCCCTTTCCATGTTTGTATCCAAACTCTGCTACACACAGGAGAACTTCAGGATACTTCAGTTCAGTTTGACACATACTTTTTAAGTGGCCATTTTCTTCTAGGCACTGACAAAGCAAGATAAGTCAAAACTGGCTCCAGCATTTATGGAGCATACTGAAGGAAATAAAAAGTGAAGAAATAGTTAAAAGCCACTGTGAGACTACTTAGAGAAACGTGAAAACTGTATAAGACTTCGGAATACTGAGCAGGCCTGGTTAACAAGACTTAGGCTAGAGGGGGCTGGAAAGATGGCTCAGTGGTTAAGAGTACTGACTGCTCTTACAGAGGAACTGGGTTAGAGTCTCAGCATCCACATGGTGTAACAACCATCCATAACGCCAGTTCCAGGGGAATCCAAAGCTTTCTTCTGACCTCCGTGGGCATTGCAAGACACTCACATACATGCAAGCATTACGCTCATGCACATAAAGAAAAAAATGATAAAATAAAATATTAGAAAAAGAACTAGGATGGAAGTGTTATCTGCGTCAGTTCTTGAGACATGAATTAATGTAAAGCAGAGAGGAGGAAGGACCGTTCAGACAGTAGTAATGACATTTACAAATCTACGACACAGCAGCGATCACAGAATGTTGTAAGGCCAAAGAATGCTGAAAGTGACCTGGTACAGAAACTGTTAGCCAAGACCAACAAAATGAACTGAGAGACTGAAAATCCAAGCTGGGATTAAATAACCCAAGTTTTTGCTTTGTGTTTTATATACTTTTGTTTGTTAGTGCCACATCATTCAGAATTGTTTTCTATGTGTGATAACTTACAGCACAAAGTGATGGTTTCAGGTTTGTATTTGAGAGGTATCATTTACGTAAATATTGTGGAAGATTCTAGAAATGAGGAAGAGAAAAGGGAGACAGTAAAACCAGACCTGACTGTAACTATAGGAAGAGAAGCGATTATCTAAACCCAGAGACTACTAAGGCTGTGGCACGGGGTGGGAGAGAAGTGGCTGGGCACAGGAAGGTCACGATCCAGAAGTAAGCTGAGAGTCTATTGATAGAGTTATTGGAAATTCATAGCTGTAAGGGATGGAGAAACATCCTTCTCTGGAGATGTGGCCTCTAGTACGTTGTTATGTGCTAGTGAATGGAACCGTACCCATGCATATTTGGGGAGATCTGATTTGCCTTAATGGATTTTTGTTTTTAAAAATCAAAGAAGAGAATGTGAAGTTGGCAGGGGGACTTCTTGAGAGTGATCCAGTACAGTTGGAGCAGGGAAATGGAGGATGGATATTTCATCGTATGTGTGTATGTATGTATGTGTGTATGTATGTATGTATGTATGGCATGATAGTAGGTAATGACATTTCTCTGTCAATCCCTACTCCATTGACAACTCTGCCCCATCAAAGTAGTAATGTGCAAGCTGCACATTATGTTCCAACCTAGCACTCCTGATAATTTGAACCACAAACTCTGGACAGAAAACTAGTGAGGAGTTTCTTGATGCTATGGTTGGTCACCTTGACAAAAGCACACCAAGAACTGTCTGCTAATTTTACAGCTGAACATCGAGGTGGGACTTCAAAAACACAGAGCAGGGAAGGAACTTCCAATAGATGAGGCAGCTAGACTTGAGGAGATCCCTGAAGCAAATAAGCAGACCAGACTAGCACATCTTGAAGTGGGCAGACCAATGTATACACAAGTGAAATATGAAATATTTTTGCATTTCTTTCTACATATACTCTTGTAGAAAATAAGTCCAGCATTTTATCAAGTTTCAAAGAGTCTCTTGACCCAGAAAATTTTAGTAACACAAATTTGGGGCAAGAGGACTTTGGATATAGCTCAGTGCTAGAAGACTTGCTTGGCATACATGAAGCCATGGATTTACAACCAACACTATGGTTACTCCTGCCCAGAATCCCATCCCTGGGGTGGTAGAAACAGAAGGATTGGAATTTCAACATCATCTTCAGCTACATAGTGAGTTCAGTGCAAGCCGAGGATACATGAACACACAAGACTTTGTCTTTTAAAAAAAGGAGCAAAAATAAGACTATAGGATAATAAATTCTAGAAAATAACATTTAAGAATCAGGGAGGAAAACACGGGTAAAAGAATAAATGCCCAGATTTGAGAATCTTCAAGGATTCACTGGCTAACTCACTGGCTGTAAGAAAGATCATATTCTCTGAGCCTCATTATTCTCTGAAAAATAAATATTAGACAGTAATATATGCCACAATGGTGGAATGAACAGCAAATAGAAAGTGTACGCAAAGTAACCAGTAAATGCTCAGTAAATGAGGAATTGAAGAATGGAAGAAATATCCTAGGAAGAAGCACTTACATAGACTCCAAAAAAAAAAAAGAAAACTATAGACAGAAGCAAATGATAATTCTAATTTAGCAAATATATAAGAGATGTTGAAGCATTTACTAAATTTTTTTAAGACATTTAAGAAAAATCAAAACAGAGTGGTTGGGTAGAGAAGACTGTCAGTAACACAGTGCTCTAGGAAATGATGCACTGGGTTGTCAGAGTGACTCAAAAATCAGATTCAAAGTTTGACTCAGGGTCAAACTTCACAAGCAATTAGAAGGATCCCGTCAATCAAGAAGCACAGATAATTTTCATACAATATAATATATGATACTTAGAACCCTCCCACATCCACACTTCCTCTACTGCCCCTGACCAATATAATGTACTTTATTATACATAATAAAGCCTGAGGAGTCTAATTTGTGTCTCCAAATATCCTTCAGGGTGGTTCCATCCACTGGGACCTGGATAACCTGCCTATAGTCACATTCTTTAGAGAGACTGTCTCTCTCACTTCAATCAGTGAAAAAAATTGAAAAATAAAACATAATCTGGCAATTTAAATCCACTATACAAAAGGAGCTCGATAAAATTAGTTATATTCCCTTTAAAAAAGAAGCAGAGATGAGGCAGAGCAGTCTTTGTGGCTCTCCAGGATTCTACCTGCACTGTCCATCTCACTTCTGCCCCAGAATCCTACATGAAGCTCCCAAATCCAGACTTACAAAGTGACTTTACAAAGTCTGGAGCATTTATACTGTGAAATATCTCCATTTCATACACAATAAGATTTGAAAATGTATGTGCATTCTTCTAAGAATCACACCTTATAATTCCTAAATCTCAGACTTACTTACAGTGACTAACTCTTCACTCAAGAGCAAGCCTGCTAAGGGATTGAAGTCCCTTTCTCCTAGAAAATAATATTAGTCTATTAGCCTATTTACATGGAGGCCCACTTGGCAAAGGATTAAACCAACTTACTTATATTTATTCATTTATTTATTTGTGTTTGCTTATTTGTTTTTACCCAGAGTGAATGGACCAAAACCCAACTACTTGGAGCTCTTTTCCCCCATTTCAGTCATTGCTTTGCCTACCTCTAGCACAAATATCTAATCACCATTGTCTTCCAACAGATTAGAAATCTTCTACAGTTATTTGATATATATCCTTCTAGAACTTTCTGCAAAAATTTATGTAGTTGTTTGTATATGTTGGCTTCAAAAATGCTCATATACTTTGTATACATTTATATTTATGGAAGTATATAGACATATATAAGCATGTGTATTACTCATATATACAGGTGTAGTTCGAGACTTTCTTACTCTTAATAGTACATATTAGAGGTTTCCCATGTAATTCTTTCAAGAAATATTTTTATTATTTTATTATTTTTATTTAATGCGTATGAGTGTATTCCATGCATGTACATAAGTGCACCTGTGTCATGCAATGACTGCTGATGTCAGAAGAGGAGTCAGAACCCCTGGAACTGGAGTTACTGATCATTGTTAGCTCCCATGTGGGTGCTGGGAACCCAACCCAGATCTTCTACAAGAGCAGCCAGTGCTCTTGACCACTGAGTCTTCTCTCCGGCCCCTCCTACATAATTCTTATGGATTCACCTCAAGGTTTTAACAATGTCAACTGTGAAGGATGTGAGAGTTTCAAGTTAGTATGCTGCAATTTCATGGGTACAGACGAAAGACAAACCTGGGCTAGAGACAGAACAACTTACCACTAACTACAATAGCATGCTCAGAGTATCAGAACTTGTACCTGCTCCCTGAGCTCTGATTCCTACAGATGGGTAAGTAATGCCTGTGTATGATAAATGTGGAGTTACCTAAGATTAGGGAACCTGGGTCTTGAGATTGCTGTGATTCAATGTGCTTAACTTTTCCCCTGACAGGAGATAATTGACTTAATATATTGGAGAACAAATAGGCATGATCTGCAATCCAGAAGGAGTGGCATTTCTGTCTTCCAAGGTTTCCCATTATACAAATATTCCTGACAATATGAATTGTTAGACAACATGTCTAAGTTGGGGCTTGGCTTCCTTCTGCCTCTCAAAATGTACATCTCCAAACCAATCAAGGTCCCAAGTGACCCAAAGCAGCTGTTCTCAATGCACAATGGGAGCAAAGGACAGATAATTGAAAACAGTCCAGATATCTGTCTTAGAAACTAAGGTGTCTCTGGTAAGTTCATTGCATTGTGTTGACTCTTAATTGTATCACAGTAAATAAAGTTTCTGACCTAGACCTCAACACTGCCATCCCAAAGCCTCACCGTTCTCTTCGATTCACAGTACATGTTTCTTTCTCTTCTGCAGTCACTTAGCTTGGTTTGTATGGTTTGGATTTGATTTGTTAGGTTTCCATTTGGGTTGGATTTTTTGAGGCAAAGCCTTATGTTATAGCCCAGGCTTCTTTGAACTCACTATGCAATCCTGACTGGCCTCAAGCTCATAGCCATCTTCCTATTTCAGCCCTGAAACTGCTTGACCTCCTCTTCTTTTTCCTTTGTCTCCTCCTGTTCCACCCTTTTCCCACTATATATTCTTCTCCACATTGCTACATGTTTGGAGCAGAGGAATAATTAACTTCAAATGCTATGTTGACTAGATGCAAGGATGTCATAATAAAACAAATTTAAATAGAACCATGGAAGTGTAGTGAATGTAATTCTTTCTTGAGGTCATACAAGGACACCTAAACTTTAGAATTAATTTTGAGTTCTTCTCTTTTATGTAGATGCAAATTTATTGCTTTCATGAGACTATTGGCTATATGTCTAGTCTCAGAAATTTCTTTCATACCCTAATAATTCAATAAAATCAAAACACATATTTTGTCATATATAAAGGATTATTTTCTGGTTTATTAGGGCATATTATTCAGAATCCAAACTTCTCTGGACAGGGACAGAGAAAAGGGAGGAGGTAGAAGAGATGGGCAATCCATAAACTTTCTTTTAATGTGCAGCAGATTTGTCAATATTAAAAATAAAATGTTATTTTTATTCATGACAACAAGAAGTATCCATGGATCCAACATTTAAATAAATGAAAAACAGAAATAACATTTAGTTAAGTTCAAATCAAATAAGCATTTTTATTAGCAACAATTTTGGAATCATTCAAAGAAAACAATTTGTCTTTTAAGTAGTACAGGAGCTCAAAATACAACATATAGACTTTAAGTTTTCTATTGTTACTTATAAATGATAAAAGCATAATTTTTATAATGATTTCAAAGTTTGAATAAATTGTTAAGCACAATTAGTGAAGGACAATGCAATCAGACCTTGAAGGGCTTTTCTAATATTGTGGGGGTTTTCTCAGACTGTCACTTTTCTGGTAATGTGAATTAAATAAGGAATACACACACACACACACACACACACACACACACACACACACACTATAGACATACATAATAAGGTAGAGAGAAATTAGAAAACAATCTATAACGTATCCTTCAAAAAAATGTCTATCTGAAGAACAATCTAGAATCATCCCCAGCCATATCTAGCATTGTATGTACTTATAAAAATAATGTCCTTAAGAAGATGAGGTTTAGTGATAATTTTTTCTTTCTGATTCTTTACAGAACTTAAGAAAAATAGGAGATTTTATAAAATATAACAATCTTATTGCTATTTCATGACAATAATATTCACATTAATGGTGGCAACATTTGAAATACAGTTCGGTTTTGATATTTAATCCACTTTTCCTTGAATTTCTTTAGAACATTGTATCATATAGAAGTTTAATATTATGCTTTTATACTTCTCACACTGGCAAAAGTTTTTTCAAATTTATTTTTAAATCATTTCTTTTTCACTGGTATACATTCATTGCACATTGTGTTGAGTATTATGTAAGTTAATAACTTGCAAATATATTGTATAGTTTGACCATTTTTAGACCATTTTTTGAGGATGAGTAGCATTTTCAACTATTTGTCTTGTTAAAAAAGTATTAAAAATTCTGATAGTCTTAGTAATATCAAAACAATATTGTCTGAAGAATCTGTTGTGACCCTTCTACCTTAGTTGCCCCAGTGTTGGAAAGATAGGTATAGCCTACCAGAACTAGTGTGAAGCAAAATAATTTTAACACTCTTATAAAATTCACCAATGATATAATATCAAGATAAAATATTTTCAACCAAAGTCTGTTTTTTAGTACATTGCCTTCCTGGATGAAAAGACAATAAACATGTAGTTTATAATGGTACATAGAAAACAAAACAAAAGAAAAACAAAAATAAAAATGAACGCTGAGGAGATGGTTCAGCAGCTAAGAGATTTACTGCTCTTACAGAAGACCCAAGCTCAATTCCCAGCATCCAGTCTGGTGGCTTACAACTGCCTGTAACTCTAGCTACAAAGGATCCAACAGCCTCTTCTGGCAACTCCATTCGTAACTACACTCCAATGTACATACCCATATACAGACACACATACATACACTTAATTCAAACCAAACCAATCAATCAACCAACCAAACAAACAAACAAACATAAAATGAAGCAGAGTGAATGAAATAAGGATGACTGGAGTGAAACTGGTGATGATTACTTCTATTGGAATGGCCAGGGACGATGTTTCTGATATGGTGAACCTGAAGGAAGTAAAGGAAGACTGCACTCTGCTTTCCAGGATGATAATGTTCCTTGCAGAGGAAAAGTAAGAGCTAAGACCTCAAAACAGGGAAATGCCTAATAGGTCAAATACAGTCCAGAACCCAGAATGACTGGAGCAAAGTAAATTAGGGTAAAGCACTAGGTAAAAGACATCAGAAAGTCTGTGTGCCTGTCCATTTATGTAGGAGTTTGGCTTTAAGTTTGAGTGAGATAGGTAGAAAATGGATATTGAACATAGGACTAACATGATCTGTCTTGAATTTCGCTTGCCACAAGTTAATTAGAAATTATATTATATTTACTTATTGTATTAAATCTATTTATCTTATGTGTTGGGGAGGAGGGGCACACGTGTCATAGATATGTGTGGAGATTAGAGGACAACTTGGAAGAATTTGTTCTCATCTTAAACTGCATGGGTCCCTGTATTGGAATTGAACTCAGATCATCAGGCTTAGGGGAAAGTACCATTACCCACTTGACAGCCCTCCAACAACTTCTCCTCCTCCTCCTCCACCCTCTTCTTACTCTTCTTCCTCCTCCTCCTCCTTCTTGATATAGCATAATTTTAGGTCTATTGAAAGTTTGCAAAACTAGCAATAAGAGTTCAGTGTGTTTCCCTTCCTATGCAGCTGCCCTCACCATCAAGAATTTTCTTGATATATTTATCAAAACTGAATAATTAACATTGCTATCTCACCATTAACCACATTTTAGACTCTATATTTTCCAGTTTTTCCATTAAATTCTTGATCCATTTAGTATTAAGCATATGATTTAGTTCAGCATTCCAGTTTGCTTTAAGTTATTCTGGCTCCCAGTGTCATCTGGTCAGTAACAGTGTCTCAGTCTTTTCTCATGAATGTGGTAATCTTGAGGAATAGTGTACAGGTACTTAGTGGCAGTTACCTGGCGAAGGGAGTGGGATACATTCAATATGATTTTTTAAAAAATTACTTTGGAATGATGTTATATGTCATATAGAATGATGTGGTATAAGCATGAAGAAACTGCATATACACCCTAGTAATCCTATTGGGGAAATCTGTTAAAACAGACATTCTAGAAACACAATCCACATATTTCTGAGAGCCTATGAAAACCTTCCAGTGGGTCCATGAGATGAAAATATCATTTATACCAACTCTTAGCATTGTTTTTTTATCTGCCATTTTGATGCTTTAGTGCATCTAGTACCACATGAATCATCAGTAAAACTGCTGGCTCCCTAATGCAAAGGGTGACATTGGTACCAAAACAACACAAGTAAAAAAGAATATATATATATGTATGTATGTATTTAAATGTTATACATTTCCCACTCAAATCCAGACTAACTCCTCCACCCATACCTCACCACATCCCTCCACCAAACCCTATGCACTGTCATACATGCTCAGTCCTATTCATTCAGGTATTTGTACCCTCTACTCAATGGAGCTCTACCCAGCAGAAAGAAAAGATGAAATTTTCAGGAAAATGGACGGAGCTTGAGAGTGTTCTATTAAGTGATGTAACACAAGTGCAGAAAAGTAAGAGACACATGTTCCCCTCATTCGTGGGTTATAGCACCAGTCCCTACATGTGAGTATATAAATTCGGATGTAACACCGGAAGGCAGGGAAAGGGAAAGGGTACATGGAGGTAAAGGACAAGAAACAACCTGAAAGGGGGCTAGTAGGGAACAGATACTGTTTTTCTTTATGACCAAAGCTGATATCAAAACAAGGGCCAATTAATTTAAGAATATTTTTACTAAAGCAGCAATACTTACTAAATAGATTAAGTATAGATTCTTTGTCACAAAATGATCTTCCTGACAGAAATGGAAGACTACTTGAGCATGGTACAATAAAATGTCTGCCTTGAGAAAGTATTCTGTGTGTGTGTGTGTGTGTGTGTGTGTGTGTGTGTTACAGTGTTACATGCACAAGGGTGTGTGAGCGCACATATCCAGGCATGCACATGCATGCATCAGAGGAAGAAGTTGAGTAACATCCTCTAGTTTTCCCTCTCCACCTTGTTTCTTGAAGAGAGTGCCTCTCATTGAAACCATTTGCTATGTTAGCTAGCCCAGTGACCTTCAGAGATCTGCCTGTCTCCACCCCTCTATGTACAGTACTACACAGGCATAGCCATGCCAACCTTTTAATGTGAGGGCAGATCATTCAAACAAGTCGTCGTGCTTGCATGGGCAAGCATTTTTACCCACAGAGCCATCTCCCCAGTCTAGGTTGCACCATTTGTACTTGAAGTAATTGCTAACAGACTGTGATTGGATAGACTTGGGTATTTATCACACATAAAAGAAAAAGGACTTAAATGTCACTTCTTAGAAAGCACATATCAGTATTTATTGCAGAAAATAAATTGTGTGCTTTCAAGTGAAAATTTATTTTGAAAACTTGCATTTATCTTCAAACTGTTTTAAAAAATAAAATCATCAGTGATAGCAATGAATTAAAGTTAGGAAGTATTTTATAAAGAAACATGTCAACATTTGGAGGATCTGTCTAACTCTGAAAGCAAATTGGCCAAAGATCAGTGAATGATGTTAAAAACTCATCTAAGTGTATAGGATCATTTCATGTTCAAGATCATTTAGATTTTAATGCACACTATAAAAAGTTTCCAGGCATCATTTCAGATTCCTAATTGTCATTAATCATTATGAAATACTTTGTATATAAAGCATTCAAGAAAAACATTCACAATTATTTCTTTTTCTGAAAGTTTTATTTTTACTACTTATTTATGTGTGTTTATGCATATGTGTGGAGATGTCTGTGGAGGCCAGAAGAAGGAATCAGATCCCCTGGAGCTGGAGTTATACACAGCCGTTAACCATCTGATATGGATGCTTGAAGTTTGTTCCTCTGCAAGAGCAGCAAACAGCCTTAACTGCTTTATCATCTCTTCAGCTCCCACAGCTGTTTCAAAAGGATGTTATATATTATTTCAATAAACATATGAAGCTGCAGTTTTCTTCTACATCCCAACCAAAACACCATGATGCAACAGATTGAACACAAAAGCAAATATTAGACTGACTCCTCTATTGAGCCAAACTTAGTTTTGCAAAAATGTAAAACAGCAAAATATTTCTTCTTAAAGAATTTTGTATAGGAAAATATTTTTCACCAGAGTATACTACTTTAGTTACTACATAACGAGTTTATTCTTGCTGTTTCTGCATGAATTAATTAAGCAGGTTTTCAATTTAAAAAAATTCTAACAGGGGAGCTACAGAAAGACAAAACCAATATTGTCATAGGTTTTTGGAATTCTCAATAATTTCATATCATAAAGAAAACTGAATGTAAATGTTTAAGAATTATTGCTCCAAAGTTTACCTCTACCTAGGAAGAGTGCATTTATGTAAATTTTTATTGATGTTTTAGGTTTAAAAGCAATGAAGGATTCATTAAGAAGTAATTCATGTTAACTCACAAAAAATTTAATGACTGACCAGACAGACAAAATCACAAATTTATCAGGAAAATGGCTAACTGGGAACATTGTAACAATGAATATTAGGAGTCAATGTATGTTCTCCATATGTCGTTTATTTTAAAAAATAGTTAATATTCATTTTAAAAATTATTTTTAATTTTTATATGTGTATGAGTTGAGTGTATTGCCTACATGTAAATGCACCTGTCTCCAGCAATGCCTGTGGAGGTCAGAAGAGGGCATTGGATTTCCCTGGAACTGGAGTTACAGATGGTAGTTAGCCACCATGTAGGTACTGGGAATCAAACCTGGGTCCTCTGCAAGAGCAGCCAATAGTGTTACCACTAAGCCTCCTTGAAATTCATTTTTAGATCTCTCTCCTCTCTCTCTCTCTCTCTCTCTCTCCTCCTCTCTTTCTCCTCCTCTTTCTCCTTCTCTCTCATACTTTTCATTGACTCTTGCACTCTTGTTCTTTTTCTCTTTCCAGAAAATATATTAATATCAAATAGTATTTGTTTCTTATTGGGAGTTTAGAATAGTTTCAGTGATTTGTACTGTTTCCCAAGTTTCTATATTTTATGACAGAAAAATTGCCAAAAATATTTAAGGCTTAAGTTTTTCAAAGTTATTTTTAAATTGATTCACTTAGATCCATATTCTATATTATTTAAAACAGGAAACCAAACATATGAAACATTTACAATTTTTTGAAAAAAACATCAGTCAAAATTGCTTAAATGTTCAGCTTTCTTAAGGCCATTTATAACATAGATGTTTTTGATATTTCCTTCAATCACTTAGCACTTTTTCAACATGGAAGTATATTTTATATAATATTTAGAAACACATAGTACCTGTTGTTAATATATTTATAAGTGTCTGTGGTTATTAACAGTTCTAATTTAAAAATAAGAATTATTTGCTAAGAGAAAAATGAAAAATATTGGTTTAAATAAATTTGTATAATTCAAATTAAGTTATTCTTGCTTTCCCAGTCCTCTGTTATTAGGACAAATCAAGAATTATTAATTTCTGACTGGGCAATTTGCAAGATTGGTCTGATAATTTGAATTACAGTAGAATTTGAGTACAATTTTTAAAATTATGTTCACTTTTATTTCAGTGTAAAATGATAAATGAGAATGTAATTTTTAATTTCTGAAGCCTATCAAAGGACAGAATTTGCACCAGGCATTTCAACATGTCTGTAATTTTTTATATTTAATTTTTAACACACAAGTTCTAAGGAAAAATAGAACATTTCTAAAAAGTCTTTTCTGCAGTGAAATCTATAGGAACATCTTTGCACAGGTCTATCAGCAAAACAATGTGGCAAATTGAAAATCCTAGTTCATGAAAGGTTTTTTTTTTTTTTTCCAGTTGTCCTTGTAAATATCAACTAACCATCTTCAGATTTCAGTAAACTATCCTCTCTCTTTGCTGAACAGCCTATCACTGTTTAAGAAAATGTGTTTTAGGGACTGGTGGGTTGGCTCCGCAGTTAAGAGTACTGACAGCTCTTGTAAATTCACAGCACTTACATGGCAGCCAATAACTACCTGTAACTCCAATATCAGGGGAATCCTATGCTCTCTTCTGACCTGTGTAGGCATTGCAAGAGATGACTGCACTTACACGCATGCAGGTAATACACTCATACACATAAAAAATAATAATAATAAATTTTTTTTAAAGATGAGCTTTTAGAGAACTTGGAGTGTGTGTTTTGTTTTGAAACTGTGCTCTGTCTCCTTGTAGTACTCTACCATTCCCCTAAGAAATTAAAAGGCGAGTTTATTAATAGTGCCCTCAATTCTGGGTTTCTCTTACCAAAAGAATTTGGTTGAGAAGTCTGAAAAAGAGCTGAGTTTATAGTGATTGTGCCTCTGCCTTATGTTGTCTTCAGAAATTTTATCTCATGATCAATAGAGGCCCAAAAGAACTCTCATGGGTGATTGAATTTACAACAATTATTATTTTGTGCACTGCCCAATAATTAATTTCCATATTCTGTTAATGATGTTCTGCAAGTAGCTCTGTTTTTACTGTAGTTGTTTATACCTAAGGGAGAGAAGAAATTCCTTCTCATCAGAATTTATCTTCATGCTGAAGCCCAGCCCCAATTTCTTCAACTTTTTCCTATTGTTCTTACATCTCTTGCCTGGATTTTTGTTCTCCCTTGCTTTTTCATCTCTTGCCTGGCTTTTGATTGTGCTCCCTTGATTTGGTACAGTATTCATATTTTGATCAGAGGAGACAGCCTCAAAATAGATTGTCATTAGGTCAGAAGTCGCAAGCTTCCTTTAAGTCAAGTTTGCTTTTGGTTTTCTTACTGTGCCCATTGATCAGATGTCCCTATCTGCTGTTGAGCAAGTTAGGTAATGCTACAGACAATAATAATTATTTAGTGGTAGTTCAACACTTGATGGTTATTCCACTGAAAGTAAAAATTCTTGAGGCAGTTGAAGGGAAGTTTTTCTTTCTTTTTGCTTACTGACTTGTTTGATAAATCCATCTACCCTTGTGATGGTGTTGAAGAGGTCTCATTTTCATGTTTATTTCTTCCAAATGAAATCAAACATTTTGCACACCTTCATTCAACTTTGCTCCTACATATATTTTTATTTTAATCAAAAGCTTTCTTGGAGTGAAGGCCACCTACAGAGCTAGTTTATGTCTTTAAAGGCTTTGTTTATCACCCAGAGTGATAGTCTATCATAGAGGATTCATTTTGGTTCAAGGACATATTATTGTCTTGATTGGGCTTGTACATCAAAGGAAAGAATTAAAGGGATCTGATGAAAACTTTCCACCTGACACACAGGTGGCTGAAAGTCTGTCCAATCCTTTCTTGGGTCCTTTTGTCACCTTTCTTAGCTTTCTTGTTTTGAAACATGATAATAGTAGTATTTGAGTTTTCTGGGGATTTTTGTTCTATATTGCATGCTGTGAAAGGATTTTTCTAGGTTCTGCTTCTGGGCTCCCTCTGATCTTGTGATGTTAAACACGCTGCTGTCTTCCCTCGGCATTACTCTCATCATTTTCTTCTCCACTTGCTCCACTTCTGTCCTGTGTATGTGGGAGGGGGCTGTATAGAAGATGTGAGAGGAAATTTAGTAGAATGGCAGAGTGGGGGATGTCAGGGAATCACACTGCTGAAAAAAAGGCCTCTATAACTTCTAAAGAAAAAAGGACAGTCTGCCCTGGTCTTTGCATTTTTTTTCCCCCGACATGACTACAAAAGTTAACTTTTCCAATGAACCTTTGAAAAGAGAAATATTGCCACTTGTCTTTGAATTTTGAGACCCTCTAGTTCCTAAAATTGTGTCCCAAATTCTTGAAACTCATGGTTTATTTTCTAAACAGTGAGAAATGATTGATGTAACCCAAATCCCATATTTTCTAGTAAGACTAGTATCATTTTGACCTTGAGGAACTGTGTGAATTGTAAAGAAAATAAATATTTTAATAAAGCATGACATCATATCTTGATTCATTTTACATTGTGTGTGTTTAAGGAAATATTAGAACTTCCTTCTGATAGCTTTGGTACCTTGGGAAATATTCTGACTTTTACTTTCTGTCTTGCTCCAGGGTCAGGTTTAGAAATTCCACTCACTATTAGAACCAGATTTAGTCAACAACAACAAAGAAAATAAATGTCAAATTCTTTTACACTAGACAATACTTTTTAAAATATCCTCCTTATGTCAGTCATTTTGGTGAGAAATATATATTCAGATAAAGATGAAGAAAATGGCGATAAACATAAATATATTGAAAAATAATCTAATATAGATCAAGTACCTTGCATAGAGTATCATTATTCTGTCACTTTCTGCCATGCAGGACTAAATTCAATCTGTCTTTCATAGTTTTTCCTGAATGATAGATTGAGGTTATATAATTAAAACAATCTGCATGTGCTAACATAAATTTGATTGTTCTAGACATAAGGCCTAAATTCAGCAGTACCATGGTACCTAATCAGACTTGAAGAACATCATCTACTTCACACTCATGACCATCAGAATTTCCATTCATCAAAGAACTTAATACAATTTCTGGCATACATACTAGGAGACAAAGATATAGATATGATTTTTTTTCAAATGAATAAATTAAGGACAGTACCAAGAAAATTAGGCACAGATTACTTTCTTTTCTGCAGTTTTTGATTCTAGGAGAAAAAATTCTTAAACATGTATAGGCAGTCGGAAGCAAACACTGAGGAAACGACAGCTTGCAAAAGTCACAGCTGCCCCTGCTCCCTAGTGTAGCCTGAGTGTGTTGTGGGTTTTAGGAAGATGCTGCTAAAATTCCCACTTTTTGCTGTTGTTATCTTTAGCTTTTATTTTTTTCTCAGTGTATATTTTATTGAATTTTTGTGCATCTCATACAATATAACCACCATGTTTAGACCTCATCCCTCACTAGCACACCCCCATAACACCCCTCCATAAGATATTATGCATTCTATCACATATGTTGAGGATTCTTGAGTCAAACACTCTCAAAGGGAGGGAACTCTTGGGTGGCACTATAAATAGCCAAATACACATGGCTGAAGAGGTCACAGATCCTAAGTAAACCTTTCCTCTGTCATATGCCTGGAGAAATGTAATTTCTTACTGTATGCTGAATATGGATCCTTATATTTACAGACAACTATACTAGTCACCACTCATCAAAGAGGCTTCATATGCAACAGATGGCAATTATTAAAGAGTTTGACAACTGGCTACACACAGAGAATGAGTGTCTGAGAGTTGCCCAGCTCTAGAATTTCAACTTTTGAGTAATGCCTTACATAAAAACTTACATAAGAACTGTTTTAGGTTCATATTTACAAGCAACAGAGGCTACTTCACCATTGCTTTTAGTAATGTCTTCTAATTCTAGTGTGAGTCATTCTCTCCTCTCTCTGTCTCTCTCTCTCTCTCTCTTTCTCATGTTTTCTTTTTTCTCTCTCTTCTCCCCATCTCTAGATTATAGCATATTATCACTGGTTTAAACAACATACTTCTTTCATTTTCTTCATTTTTCTTGTATACCCATATTCCATTCCCTTTCCCATTCAACCATCTTCATATAAATTCTTCAGAGTCTTCAGAGTTTTGCACACAGTTTTAATTTTGGAAAATCATATTGTATACTGGATTATCCATGTCTTTTCCTAATCAGATCGCATTCTAGGAATCTAGTCATGTTGCACCTACATATAGTTTCTATTAATATACTAATTACTGGTAATATAACAATGAAGAAATTACTTAAATGAGGCTCAGATTTTTTATTGGCAAAAAGTGGTATGTCACCTTATAAAATTATGAGAAATGAAAAGAGCAAATGCACGACTGGTATCTGAGCATAAATTCTTAATGAATAGGACTTTATATGTATAAGCAGTTTATTATGACTTGTCAAAATAAGATAAAGCATAGGGAGGGTATGGTGTGAATATCTGAGACAAAACCAGAAAAAGGAAAGACCAGAGTATGAACAGTTCTTAGAACTGTACTTTTAATTTTAAGCACAGTTAGCATGGAAGTCAACTGAAATTCAGAATGTGTATTCCTTGGTCCTGACGACACAGATTTGGCCTACCCTTGTGACTGATGTGGATTTTATTAATACAATAGAGTTAATTATATGTTTCTATTATGTTTATCTTGAGTTCTAATCTTGAAGTTATTATTCAGGATGTTTTCATTCTTAAATCTGAATTTTAGCACCTTAAACTTTGGGAAAGGGAAAGTACTTAAAATATTTGGCTTAAAACAGAAAGTCAATAAATCCTTTAGGTAATATGAGATGGGAGTTGGATCTGCCACATTCTGAACATTCCTTAACCTATTTCACAAGTACTAGTGCTTCCTTTTGTCTCTGTCTGTCTAAGGAAGAACAGCCACCCCTTTGAGCCCCTTCGGTCTCTGGGAGAAAGACCTTATCATATGCTTGCTTTTATAAGTAAATACAACTCTGGAGTTGACCATTTTAACTACCAAATGATCTTTGGCTTCTTGACAATGTGGAGTCATTCAAGATAGAAATTCTTTTAGGATGGTGCTAGCCAATACGGAGACACTAACTACATGTGGCAATTTAAAGTTAACTAACTTCAATTTCCCTGCTGCAATAGACATATTCTTAAACATTACATCTGTCCAGATGCTATTATTTGAGACAGTCCCATCACTGAAGAAAGTAGCATTTAGGATGATGTTTTAGATCATTTGAGTGGCAAGCATAGAAGATGTAGTAGATGAAAACAAGACCAATGGCCAGCTAGGAGAATACGTTGGAAATCAAAGAAGAGTGTCAAGAATCAGATAGTGGTCACAAGTGTTGAGTTCTGTTGTAGTACAGTAGAAATTAAAACTAGTTCACTTGTGAGGTATAGTACTGCATACTTGTAATCCCAGAACTCAGGAGACTGAGGTAGAAAAATTGTGAATTTGAGGCATGGACTACATAGAGGTGGACTCCAGCCTAGACTGTGAGAACCTATAAATAATCAAAACAACAGTGACAACAGCAGCAAAAACAAAAAGAATCAAAATTACTTCAAGGCAAAAAAATCACTAAAAATCTCAAAAACATATTTAACATATGCTTTTAAGCTCATACTATATTGCTAGCAGGCCTCAAGTGATAAATCTTAGAGAAATGCAGGACATGCTGTCACTAACCTCTAAGAATCTGCTTTTCCAATCATCAGTAAGGCCAGATATTAAATTCCAAGCCTAAGTGGTTAGCAGTTGGTTGAATTTCATGGTTTAGACTATGTTTCAGAACTTCAGACACGAGGAAACATGACAATCAATGAAAGCTTTTAAGTTAAAACTCTTCATCTTGAAGGCTGTCAAGCATTTGGAAAAGGAAGCCAGCGAAAGAAAAACAGAAAGGGAGGACCAGGGGTGAAAATGTGCCAGTGCAAATCTTATTTACAGACCTAGAAAACATTGACATGAAAAGTCATAGAAAGAGCCAGGCATGGTGGTGCATGCCTTTAATCTCAGCATGTGGGAGGCAGAAGCAGGCTGATCTCTGTGAGATCAAGGTCAGCCTGGTCTACATTGTGAGTTTCAGGCCAGCTGAGGATACAGAGAGACTTCTGTCTCAACAACAACAGCAGCAATAAGAAAAATCCGTAAACGAGCAAACAAAAATTATATAAAGAAGTTCAGATTGATGAAATAGCAAAACTAAAGTCATTCGAAAATCTCCACAGTATGGTAGTCTAATAAATCTGCATAATGACAAAACCAGCTGATATGCCAAGGTGGATAGGGCAAATTTCACAGGATGTCACCTCAAGACAAAAAACTACAAGCAATCAGTGGATGGTGAGGGAGGCAGAAACAGTTTTCTCTAAGGACTAGCTGAGAGGTTATCTAATCCTAAGTGGGCAGTCCTAAAAACGAGTACACACAAGTACTATTAAATGGACTCAGTGCATTTTATACGTGTGTGTGTGTGTGTACATGTGTGTGTATCAGTTTGTATGTATGTATATGCAATGATAATAATCAAAGATGAGGACAAGAAGCTGAGAGGAAGCTGAAGGAACATGGGAGGATTTAGAGGGGAGACTGGGAGGAATGGAAATAATGTAAATAAAATACTCATGCTCCATTTATCATGGTCTTTATGTTCATTGCTCTGATTTAGAAGATACAAAAATTATAAAATTATAAGTAAACAAAAGTACTGTTTACCCAAAGCCCTGGACTAGCCATTGAGAAATTACATTTCTTTTGAGTCATTTGCATGCAGAAAAGTATTTATAGATCATAAAAGTTTTAAATGTATTGTAGTCGATAAAATAATGAGCTTCCAAATTTGTTCATACCCTAATCCCTGGAACCTGTGACTGTGTTGTTATATGTTACCAAGTTACAGATTACATGGTAAGGGGAAATAAGGATGCAGGTGGCATTGTTTGCAAATTAGATGATCTGGAAATAAAATCACTACCCTGGAGTATTTTGGTGTTCCCAATGTAATCAAAAGGCCCTTTAAAATTTGGATGAAAGGGTCAGAAGAGTGAGTATCAAAGTAAGAAAATGTGAATAAGATTAGGTCAGCCATTGCTGACTTAGAAGATGGAAGAAATGCATGAGCCAAAGGGTACAGGAAGTCCAGAGGCTAGAGAAGGAAAAGGACCGTACTCTCCTATTAGCACCTCAATTTTAGTGCAAAGAGAGTCACTTCAAACTTTTGACTACTCAGAACAGCTGTATAATAAAACATAGTTGGGTAATTGATTAAGTCAGTGATATTTTATTACAACAACAGCTGGAATCTAACATAATATTATATTTATAAATTTATATTTTATGAAAATTTTACAGTAAATAATGCATGTTTCTTATAGCTTTAAACAGTGAAGAACTATGCATTTGCTGCTTTTAAAATAAACAATCATGCTTTTAAATCAAAGCCCTTTTGCTTAATATTTATGTAATTCTTATTATTTTTTGTAATCATTTGAGAAAAGCTTTTGTAGACACACTATTTATTGTCCCTTAAGAAAATGAATGAAATTTAATTTTATTGCAGTTGGAGCATCTTAAAGCTCATAACACTCTTAATAGGTACTACCAGATTACATTTTTAAAAGGCTATACCTACTTGACCTCCAACCAATATCTTGTGGTCAGTGAGCTGATATCTGTCTGAGTTTCTTTTCTTACTCTAATAAAATGTCCTGACAAGATCAGCTTAAGGGGGAAAGTGTTGATTCCAGATCACAGTTCAAGTATACCTTCCACAATGGTGAGTGAGTCACAGTGGAAGGATTTGGAAGCAGCTGGTTATATCACATTCACAATCAGGTAATGACAAGCACTTGGCTTGGCTAGCTTTCTTCTTTTTATATCATCTGGAACCCAAGCCCAGAGGTGGTGCTGCTCAACTTAGTGTGGGCTTTCCCACCTCACTTAACATGATGAAGGAATCCTCCACAGTCAGCTTCATAGGCACATTTCATGTAGCTCAATAAATGGACAGCTGAGGTTAGTCTCACAACATCATCTCTCAAAAACACTTTTCCAACTTGATTTTGGCAATACAGACTCTCCTCTGAAAAAAATTTTTTGTTCATTTACTGGCTTGTCAATATTTCATACAGTTATATGAAATAGTTATATTTGAAGAAGCATAATTTCAATATTCATGCAATCAAAATTATTTTTCTTATATTTACAAACATATTGATTCCTTCCCTTTAAATGATATATATTGTAAACTTTGAAGTATTTCACACGTCAATGAAAACATTGTTTATGAGTCAGGTAGGATGGAGGAGGAGGTGAGGTAGCTCTTGGCGAACTATTCCAGTAATAAAGGAAGGAGATGTACCTTGTTTTAGATGATGGATGCAGGGGTAAAAAGACATAATTCATACAAGAAATGCTGTGGAGGAATCACTGAAACCTTTGAAAGACTGCCAAGGCATGTGAGATAAAGAGTTGTGAATGACAGAGGTTTCTGGTTTCAGGCCAGAGGAGCTGACAGACTTGTGGACTCATGACTGAGACAATTAAATTGAATGGTGACAGGATAAATATAAGAAACACCGATCTGAGAAAAAAAAAAGACATGATCAAACAGAAACTGGCAGGTGTTTGGAAGCAAGGAACTACAGTACAACTTAGAAGAGGGAAAAACAATATGACTTGAAATTTAGAGAAGAAAACAAGAGCTTGAATTTAAAAAATTATAAACGTGTTGATTCTTTTAAAAAAGTTTTAATGTGTATGAGTGTTTTGTCTGCAGTTATATAAGTGCACCACATGTGTGCAATGCCTACGGAAGCCAGAAGAGGGCATTGGAACTGGAGTTACAAAAGGTTGTTAGCTGCTATGTGGGTACTAGAAACCAAACTTAGGTCTTCTGCAAGAGCAGCCAGTGCTCTTAACTGCTGAGTCATCTCTCTAGCACAGAAATGTGTTGATTCTTTGAAGGAGATACTTAAAGATAATGGAATAGAATCTTTTGGTTTGGACAATTCCCTTTCTCCCTTCCAAAAGATATAACGTATTTTATTTAGTTTTGGATACAGGTCAACCTGGGAAAGCAATGTAGGAAACGCCACAGCTCCCTTCCAATTTAAAGGTAATGAACTCAGAGCACATTCCATGAAAGTCACGCTACCCTTTTCTTACAGGTTAGTTTTCTCTATTTCCAGTCTGTTTTCTTTGTTATTCTTATATGAATGAGTCCAGAAGAGCACACCAGGTCCCCAGGAGTCAGAGGTTCAGGAGATTGTGAGCTTTCTGAAATGGGTTCTGGGACCAATTTCAGCTCTTCTGCAAGAGCAGTACATACCCTTAATTGCCCAGCCATCTTTCCAGCCATTCCAGCCCATTTCAACACAGACATTCTGAGTCCTCTGTGCCAATCATGTCATTTCTTCAACCAAACAGGTAAAAGCTAAAGTGGTGTTCAAGATGGCCTCTAGTCCTGGCTTGGTCATGTGACCTGCTCACACCCACTCTACAGTCTAGCCTCCATGGTTGTCTGCATTCTTCTTAGTAATACTGAGTCCTGCATCCACACTACATCTCTCACCATTTTCCAGGAGCCACTCACTCTGTCATTTACAGACCTTGGCTCTTTTGCAACCTCTGCCTCCACTTTACCCTGGGCTGATGCCCCCAGGTCTCTCCAGTCATTGATCACATGACGGTTTTTAGATGAGGCTTATCCTGATTATTCTATTTTTGCCTCTCAGAGAACTCAAAACCTTAAGACGCTTACTCAATTTCTCTTTTTAGCTATCACATATTCCCTTCAAATATACTGTTGTACTATATACCTTGTGTTTCCTTCTTTCTTTGGAATGGAAACCCCACTAAGGCAAATAGTCAGGTTCAATAAATATAAGTTGAATAATTTACTTCCTGCAAATTGAATTACTCTAAATATTCTTTCTCTTTCTGCTAAACAACTATGCCATTTTCACCAGACTCTGTATCAAACCTTTAAATATTCTACTTTTATCTTTTGTACCCTCAAAGGAAGCAGCAACAGTCCTGATGCAGTGATTTTATCATTTGCATTTTAAATTTTGTACCATCCCTTGCTTGCTTGTCTAAATGACAGGTGTGTAGGAGATGGTGCTAACAACCACTTATAACTGTCTTAATGATGTCTGATAGCTTGGCTTATTTTGTCTACCTCAGTTCATAATTCCTTGAAAATTTTGGCAGTGCATTTCCTACTGGTATGGATGCTTTGGTCATGGGCTTGTTGATGCTCTATTTCTCTCTGGGATTATAGCATTAGAGAGACTTTATTTTATAAAAGTTTAATCATTCCTATACCTGATCATCTTTCAGGTATTGACTTTATTAAGTCAATCCTTACCTACATGCCTAGATAGCTATGGTGGGGAAGGGATCTAAAAAAAATGCTACAAAGTTCCCTTTTATATTGCATGTCTCATATATGTATGAAGCAGAAAGCTTCTTTTGTAAATTCCCTTGAATATTGCTATCAAACTAAAGTCTAATCTAAATTTGAAAATGGAAACAAAATTATCCATATCAAAGAACATTTAAAAAATATCATAGAAAATTTTTAGACTGCCACTAAAAAGGTTCAGGGCCTTTTATACAACCAGTGGATAAGAAAAAGCTCCAGGATAGGTTTATGGTTATTTTTCCCTCTTAGATACAGGCTGCTGTCTTTTCAATTTGCTGGAAATTCAATATGCTGGTTTTCTTTACTATGTTGCTATACATACCTTGCTGAAATTTTCATATTTTGTGGTATTTAGTTATGCTTTTTAGAGCTACAAAGAAAACTAGGTATTACATTGTCTTTGTGGTGCTATAACAAAGTATGGTATATTAGGTGTAAATTTATTCCTGTCCATTACAGAGAGTGGGAAGTCTTGGGTCAAAAGGATAACAGACTGAGTGACTGGTAAGTCCAAGTTTCCTGCCCCATAGATGGCACATGCTTGCTGTGGGGAGGGAGACCTATGAGCTTCCTTGACCCAGATATATAGAAGAGCATTAATCCTACTCATAAGCATTCTGCCCAAGCGATTTAGTCACTTCCCAGAGGTATTACTTAACATGTATGGGTTTCTTAGTCTGAGCAGCTAGGATGCTAATGTGAGTTTTAGGAGGACACAGCCATTTAACACCAAAGTATACATTATATAGACTATAGACAAGATCACAGGACATAACACACCCTGTCTAGAGAGTGTCCCATAAATGTTACATTCCATTTATAATAATTTCATTCATAATAAAAGAAAGTACTTGTTTCAGACCAATTGTCAAATGTACAACATCTATTATTATTTTTTGGTTTACAGATAAGGTAACTGAGACCTGGAGAGTCTATGAAACCCCAATGTTACAGTTAAAGTGCTCTAGAATTCATGCTGCTCAATTCTTCAGGCCCTTCAGATCATAATTACATAAACAAAACTACTTAACATTAAGAATAATTGAAACTCATCTCAATTAATCTGCTACTCAAACAAATTGTTATTTTATTTATAAATATTTAGAAAAAAATTTGGCACTGGTGAGAGTCTAAAGTCAGGATTTCATATTTTGGAACAATGTCTATTCTTCAAAGTATTGGCACTGTAATTTTTGGTTGCTCATGAAATATTTATTAATGCTAATGCCAATAAAAATAATGCCATGGTGATTATACTCTGCAGTCATTAATTCCCTGAAAGAAGTAATTTGCAAATTGGTACACTGTCATTCAAAGTGTTAATTTACCACATGTGGGCAGCAAATTACTCCTGGAGTCAGGCTAGGCACAGTTGTCAAGACTCTGGAGTTTTACTCCCCTGTAGCATTCATATCCAATCAGTTTCCAAATCTTGTACAGCTCTTTCCATAAGCATCTCATACACCCTCCCTGTTCCCCAAAGACATTATCACTGCTGCCACCTGGATTCAGATCTTTGTTATTTCTTATTTAATGAGCTCTACAAGCAACTAGTCTCTTTGCTGTCATTCAGCCTCTACATAAAACTATCATATCACCAAATGAGCCTTTTTAAACATGGCTTCTTTGTTTGCCTCTCCATGAAGCTCAGATTCTGGACCTTCTCTTACACAGCTGTATGTTCACACATACAAGTTCAAACATACACGGTGATCCTCAATTTTTGTGCACTTTAAAATATGCTAGAGAATTCTAAGTAAACTAATTCTAAATAATTGATGAAGCCTGTGGCCTCAGTACTGGGACTTGATAAGACTCTCCAGGTAGTACTAAGGTGCACTTAAGCTGAAAACCACATTTTTAACTTATTAAAGGAAGCAATTTGTCATATAAGGAAGAATAATAACTCCTAAGAGTGAGGAGTCTGGGTACCCACTTCTAGTTTTTACCATTAAACAAAAGCATTGTCTCCAGACATCAAATAACACTACTAAATTCCGTTTCCTCATCTTTAAATGCAGTATGAAGGAAATGGGCTGTTAGGTTTTTAACTTACGCTAACAGCACTTATTGGAAACTTAACTCCTGTATTTGAGGCTGAAAGTTTAATTTTTACTCTAATTAAATTTACAAAGCATAAGACACGATTAATGAGTTAAAAAAAAAATTAAGGGGCTAGAGACATGGCCCAACAGTTAAGAGCACCGAATGCTGTTGCAGAGGACCTGGGTTTGATTCCCAGAACACATATGGTGGCTAACAACTGTCTGCAACTCCAGTTCCAGGGCATCTGACACCATCTTCTGACCTCTGTGGGTATTACATGACACAGGTATGCTTATACACATGCAGGCAATACACTCATACGCTTAAAAGAAAAAAAAAAAATCTTTAAAAAAAGAAAAAAAATACAAATGACCACAAAATCTATGGAAAAGCAATTGTTATGAAAAAAACTAAGTGTGGGTACAGGAGCACACAGTAATCCCTCTTACCTGTGGTTTACTTCTCTCTACTTCAGCTCTCCACAGTCCATTTCTGTATTGCATCATCTCATACCTCAAATGCAGAAATGGTGTTTTGAGATGGATATGACATTCACATAACTTTTATGATAGTACTCTGCTATAACCATTATATTTTATTATTAATTATGTTTAACTTATTATGCCTAATATATAAATTAAACATTAGCATAAGTACGTATGCACACAGAAAAGCATTATATTTATATTCTGTGGTCTCTAGCATCCACTAGGGCTCTTGGCATGTATCTCCTGCCATAAGTGTGGTAGTGTAATATATAGGTCATTATTTTCACGTTCCATTGACTCTCATCTCAGTCTGGAAAAGTCATTAGAGAAGGGCCCGATATTGATGCATATTGCCTCACAGAATGTGTTAACTGGGGAAAGGATCTTGTTTCATTGTTTTAACTATTATTTTTTAAATTTTTTTTATTTTTTATGTGTATGCGTGCATTGCCTGCATGTAGGTAAGTGCACCTGTGTCATGCAATTCCCGCAGAGGTCAGAGAGGCTGTCAGATTCCCCTGGGACTGGAGTTACAGACAGTTGTTAGCTGTCATGTGGGTGCTGAGATTTGAACCCGGAACTTTTGCAAGAACAACCAGTGTTCTTAGCTGCTGAGCCATCTCTCCAGCCCCTGTTTTAACTATTATACACTCAAATTCTGATGAAGTTTTTGGAAATAATCATTTGGGGGACCCCTTCAGAACAACAGAAATGATTAGACTCAAAATAAACATTTATCAGCCTGTACAACGGAACTCTAATGCAAACACCCGAACCTGCTGTATTGAGGATGTATAAAACCAGGATCCATTGTTTCCAGAATTGCCTCTGAACTAATATGGATTCATCAACCTTATAAAAGATCCAGACGTTAGTGATCCTTGCTTGGTTGTCCCCACTAGAAGTGCAGAGATGCCACTTTGTTTTCCTAGGACTATCTTTGCTGACTGGAATTCTAAGGATACACAAGACTGTAAAAGGCAATGCTAGAGACAATTCACAAGGTTAGAGTAGTTTGTTTTATAAACTATTCATGAAATGGACACTTGGGATTCCCGTTAACAAATCCGAATGGAATAAAATAAGTGTGAGCCAAGATTCCATGCCAAGTGGGTCTGGAGCTGTGGGAGACTGCCAATGGGAATCAAAACGAAAGTGAAAATGATTTTGAGAATCTAGGGAAAGATCAGACAATGAAATTTTTTTAACTTTTCATTCAAAGTAGGCAAACTTTACCATAGCCATTCCATTCACCATAAATACCAACTGTGTATGTCAAGAATATAATATGACACGCTTCTTGAGACTTGATTCCTATAAGCAATTGACAAATTCTCTGCAGCTAATTTCTTCCATACTTTTCTATCTCTTAAATCATAACCATAGAGATGAAAGACAACAACCATCATTTTTAGGAATTGTGATCTCTCTGGCAAAGTGCTAATGTCTTAACCTTTTGACCGAATCCTGTACCAGCTTGGTTTTATTCTGAAAGATAATTTTGAACTATATTTTTAAGAAGCTCCATCATAGTCTATTGTTTTGGGTACAGAATACAATATCTAGAAAGAGTGGACTACAAGGCTCCTGTACATTCTTTCTGTACAGTTTTGGGAAGAGTCATGGATGGTACTCTTAGATGCTCACCTGGGAAATTTTGTGACCATGATTACATAAGCATTCTAATCTCTGCCAAGGTGTTTCAACTCAATGGGCAGGAAAGTAGCAAAGTTAGCCTAATTGGCTCTGCCATTCTGAAGCCAGTGCAGGGTCGAGGATTTGTATTGAGAGGAGGAAGCAGCAGTGTGCTGGGACCTAGGGAGTCAGACAAATCGGGAGAGGCTGGGGTTTTAGGATACTTTTACTGAGAGCCACATAATATTGTGCAACAATCTGGCTTAGACCAGGAAGTCATGCACACGCACATGTTATCTGATTGATGACTCAGGAATTAATACATCTCTGCTTCTGCTTGTTAGATTTTGGAATCATCTGTCTAGCTAGAAGAGTTGAAGATCTAAGCCTCTGGGAATGAGATACCAAGTTTTTGCCCCTGTTATTTCTGTCACAGTTTTTTAAGGCAAAGGCATAACTCAATTCACAAAAGTGCCAGCACATTTTGCTACTTTGATTCATCATATCAAGGTCCTTTTAAGTTCCAAGCTTCAGTGTTTTAAATACCCAGACCATTTGAGCTGTAATTACAGAAGTGTCCAAAATACTAGTAAAAGGGAGAAGATGCATATTAGTACTCTGACTATAAGTAAAAATACTTTCTTGGCAAGATGGTAAACACAACAATCCCAGTACTGCTTAGAAGCTGAGGCAGGAGAACTATACTTTGAAGTCAAATTAAGCTAAATAGGGAGACAAGAAAAAAAGAAAGATAGAAAGATGAATAAGAAAAATGTAAAATCACAACCCTTATGCTAGGACAGATAGGTTTTAAAAAGCTTCATATATCTCAACTCATTCAATCATCTTAATAAACTCATGAGCTTACAAGACAGGTTCAATTCTATTCCCATTTTAAAAATATAGAAATGGAATTGAAGACGCTGCCCAAGATCATGGATTCACTTAGGGCAGAGGTAGGACATGAACCCAGAATGTCGGGTTCTATTAAATCTGTTCTTAACCACACACAGAACGTTAGATGTGGTTTTGAATTTTACCCCATGCTTATTCAGGTAGTGTTTTCCTAAGGTGCATGAAAGAAGGTCTTCCCAGCCTGCCACTTAGACATAAGATTAATGTGCTGAAGCATCATCAGTGTCGATGTCATGCTGCTTTGCAAATTAACCTCAGTTATATTCCAGTCAGACTGCATGGGAAAGTGAAAGGTTTCTATCTTGGGTCTTCCTCATTTACTCAGGCAATGCCAGCTGCGGCCAAGAGGCCCCTGTGTGTGTGTGTGTGTGTGTGTGTGTGTGTGTGTGTGTGTATTTTTTTTCCTCAGTATCTTTGGTTAAATATTTGAAAAGATTTATAATATAAAGGTTAAATTGGTAAATTTTTGAGACAGGGTTTCCCTATAGCCCTAGCTGGCCTCATGCTCACAGAGATCTGCCTGCCTCTGCCTCCTGAAATAGAACAAACACTGTCATAAGATTACTTTACTTAGTCAAAGATTAAAATGCAGCTATATGCTTTTGGATACAAAAATGCAACCGAGTTTGATGATGATTGGCAATATAATTTAGAGAATAGTGATAAAAATGTTCAGTGAGAATTAGATGAGGGTTATTCAGAGAGCATATGCCATGAGGCCTTTCCTCTTATTATTCCTATGAAAACACATGCCACTCTGTGCACATGGGGCATTCTTGTGTGTTTCCATAAATAATCTACATTTTACTCACTGGTCTTTAATTCAATGAAGAAACTGCGTATTCCTCTTACACTTATAATGTCACTTTGCAGAGTCTTTTCTGCTGTATCTAAAGGAATTAAATTAGTGACTATAAATGATAGCACATTTAGAGAATTTTAAAAAATGTTCCCTTATAAGGATGCCACTTTTGTATAAATCTTTCCAAAGAAATTGATACCTTTCTACTGGAATTTGATGAGATTGCTCTCTATCAGTGTGGGTGCATCACATGATAGGTAGGAACATGTTCAGCAACAGAATTGGAATAAATAAGATGCTTAGAATAGCCTAGGAATGGATCCATCTGTAAAGCAATTCTTAAACCATCATGCTATTGCCTAACTTGTTTTACCTTAATTAAAAGAAAATATAGAAACAGGTAAGAAACAGCATTTCAGTTGTAAACATAGAAAAGTGCTGATAAATTAAGATGAAAGAAAGCATACAAGGATGATTATTAAAGAAATGTTGAAATTTGTGTTTTAGAAGATTGTTTTTCTAGTATAGCCAAAGCACCTGTTCATTGGGAATAAGCCTCCAATAATATAGAACATCATCGAGTCAATCTTAACAACAACAAAAAAATAAGAAAAGCACAAACGACAGATAACAGTTGCCATCCCTTATTTATGTTCTCAGGATCTACAAACTAACAGTAGCTCTGTTTTCACTTGATGAACTACATCCATGTTCTCATCAGTTTAAGGGTTTCTTCCCAATTCTGGAGCAGGAACATGTAGTTTTGATTTTAATCTTTCACCATTGTGCTCTAAAGCCACATGGAGGCTTTCAAAAGAGGGCCTCAGGATATTTAGTGGAGCAAACCTCTTGCTCTCATATGTTATTTGGAGCTAGAAATGTCTAACCTTGGAAGACTCTGGGTGAGACTTGACATACACAGGTAGTGGGAGTAAATGGGGAAGCCTTGTTTTCATTATTTTTATTTTTGGAATTTTTTAATTTATTTGTTTTTATTTTATGAGCTTTACGCTTGCATGTATGTAAGTACCACCTGTGTCGTGCCATGCCCACAGAGGACAGAAGAGGGCATAGGATCCTCTGGAAGTGGAGTTTGGATGGTTCTTAGCTATAATTTACGTGCTGGGATTCAAACCGAGGTCTTCAGAAAGAGCAGCGAGTGCTTTTAACTGCTGAGCCATCTCTCAATCCTGAAGCCTGATTTTTCTATGGCAGTTATTGACTATATTCAAAACCAGCAATAATGGGCCAAAAGCTCTGAGACCAGTAATCAAAATAAATCTTTCCTTCAAATTGATTAGTCAGGAATTTTGTCATAGCCATGAGAAGTGATCAACAGAATTACCATGATAATAAGAAATGTTAGGAAAAATAATGAAAATTAGATCTTTTAGCATCATTTTATTACTGTAACTTTATGTTTGAACACATAGAAATTTAAGTAAATATTCATTTTAGTTTTCTTTCTAAATGTTCTACTCTGTTTTTCTCCATAAATTCAGAATTTTTTAGTAAATTTATTAGAGTGATTTTTAAACTGACTCAAATATTATTAATGGGGTTTAGTACACCATCTATACTTCTTTCCTAAAATTATTCCCTGTTTTCTCAGGGTGTAATCAAAATTTAATTTTTTTTTTGTTGGACATTGGAAAAAGTGACACTATATGTCATTAGAAGAGTAAGTGGGAGAAACTGAGGATATAGCTCAGTGGGTAAAGTGGTCTCCATGCAAGCCTGAGGACCCCAGTCTGAGCTCTAGAATCTTCATGAAAAGCTGAATGTGAGGATCTATTGGCAATTGATAGGTGCTGGGAAAGGGAGAGTCAGTGTTTTCTACTGTTGTGATGCCTGATAGCTTGACCAGATGGCAAGAGATAAACACACAGTCAAGACCACTTGAGAAATAAGATTCCATTTGAAAGACTTTTAAAAGGGGTAATAATAAAAAGGGGGGGGTAGTAGACAGTGGGAGGGAGTCTGTGCTGGATAGCTTTAGTGTCAACTTGACATACCTGGGTTGAGGGAGCCTCAATTGGGGGATTTCCTCTAATGGAC
>NW_008330314.1:313488-315555 GCF_000622305.1 Nannospalax galili
AATGATGTGGGAGGGCCCAGCCCACTGTGGGTGGTGCCACCCCTGGGCAGGTGGGCCTGTGTTGCATAAAAAAGCAGGCTGAGCAATGGCCAGGGGAGCAAGCCAGTAAGCAGCGTTCCTCCATGTCTTGTGCTCCAGCTCCTGCCTCCAGGTTCCTGCCCTGAGTTCCTGCCTTGGGCTCCCTGATGAATTACGACCTGGGAGATAAAGATAAAATAAACCCTTTCCTCCCTAAGTTGGTAGTGGTCAGAATATTTTGTCACAGCATGAAGAAACAAACCAGAACAGGGTCATTGATCAAAATACCTTGTATGAAATTCTCAAATCAGTAAATACATTTTTTAAAAGCCAAATGTGCACTTATAATTAGAACAGTGGGGAATCAGAGACAGGAGGATTTAGGGAGGTCCAATCTTGGGAGGTCAAGCCAATGAGAGGACCTGTCTCAAAGAAGGTGGATAGAGCTCCTGAAGATGGCATCTGAGGTTGTCCTTTGGTCTCTACACATGTGTTCTATTTCATGAACATACACACACACACACACACACACACACATTTTTTCACATTTTTTAAAAAGAAGTAAGCAAAATAGACAAGATTATATTTGAAAAACAATAAATTGAGAGAACTTTGATATATAAATATATTTAATATTTAAAGATGAAATAAGAGTGACTAAAGATTATTGAACAAGTACAAAACCTCCAACAGCAGATGAGTTTGGCAGGCCTGGGTATGCTACTCTGGATGTACTGGTAATACTCTATTCACCTGTACATCTTCTCCCTGCCCTTCCACTTTTCTGTAATATTTCTCAGCATCTTGTGTCTGCTATATGCAAGCTGGGTTCAGATATGAACACTGATAAAAGGAGTCTAGAAAGCAAGCAGCCACACTCCCAACATGCTCATGCCCACTCCTCTATACCCTGGGAGCAGACACTCTGTCCCCTCCAGACCCCGCTTCTGGCAGCCCTAATGCCTGTGGGCCCAGCTCTCCCAGGACATGCTTACCTTCTAGTTTCCATCTCATGAAAGGTTTCTGAATTCTAAATACACTTCCTTCTGTTTCTTCTTTTCTTTGTTTTTCATTTCTGAATGGTCATAATAAGAGTACTTAAATGGGATTACAGTGAAAATTCTGTCTCTTTTGTACTTAAAAATCCTTAGCACAGAATGTGACACATAGAAATTATTCAGTGAGTGCTATTATTACATCAAAGCCTGCTAAAAATCAAACACCAACTTTGGAAACTGAAAATTACCATAGAGAAATTTAATAATCTTGGAACAAAATGTACATAACAAAAGGCTAATATAAATATTAAAAATGTTCCTGCCAAGCAATATTTTTTAAAAAAATCAATGTAAAGGGAAAATGGATAAGCAGCAGCAAAAAAAAAATTTGAAAGAGGTTACAATAAAGCAAAGCCAATAATACTTGAAATTACATAAATTTAAACTTCAAATGTTAATATTTTGTGCAAAAAATTCATATATGTTGCAGAATATAAGGATGTCCTTTGTTGTTGAAGTTTGTAAATATGAGTTCTCTCATTCAAAGTATGGAATAAAGAAATTTATACAACATTAAAAAAAAAAAGAAATGGAGGAACCTGTATCAAGCCCTGGAAACGTGTAGAATCCTGTAAAATTATACTTCCAATACATCCAGAGTGTTTTTTTTTAATTAATTATTTTTTTACACCCACTTCCCAGATAGCACCCTCCCATAGCCTCCCTCCCCCTACTAGAGCCCTTATACTCTGATATCCCTGCTACTGTCTGCTGTGTTGTCAGCGTCCCCAGCCATTCCACATTACTTCCCCTTCTGGTGAATATAGTCAGCCTATCTAGAAGTCTTTGTTTTAGGAGGGTCAGCTGTTCCTCATCTATCTAGAGGCAATCAGTTGTCAATATTCCTTTGGATAAGATTGGGGTCTGCTGTTCATTTTTCCAGTTCTATGCTGGGTTACATATGTGGATCCTAGAACCAGACTCTGATAAATAAGTATGGAACGAGACATAACTACAGGAACCAGGATAATGGAAAGGAAACAGGGAGGTA
>NW_008330314.1:315703-324304 GCF_000622305.1 Nannospalax galili
TAGTTGCACCTTAACTGGGAAAACCATGGTGGAGGGGTGAGACAATGTGAGAGATAAATAATACCTAGCTAGTTTTGGAAACCAGTGGGAACCATATTACTCCTACAACCTACTGAAAAATTATACATAGCAGATCAAGAAATATATGTCTAGGTAAGGTTTATCTGAGAACAACTAGTCTTTGCCCAAGATTTATCTACACGACACACAGTAATTATAAATACCAGACTGGTGGAACTAACCTTCCTGGGTGTTTAACAGACATTGAGGTCTTTAATAATTTGGTCAGAGGGACATAAAGGACACTTTTTGCTCCTTGCCCTCCTAGGTCGTCTAGTTCCAGGGGACTGTGAGCATCTCTCAAAATGTCCCATAATGGTGGTGCGTCACCTGTCCTCTTGATCAAGGAGGCCAAGGAGTCCCCACCAGATGGACTTGAACCAGTGTCCAGTCTATAAAAATGAGGGCCAACACAGAGGAATCAATTCCTCCATGCTTACATCCAGAGTTTTAAGTAAAGTTCAGAGTAAAGGATTCATGTCCTAAGCATAGTTGCTGTAAAATTTGTAGCAGTATAATGCTCAGGAGCACAAGATTGAGTAAGGAAATCACATTATATATATATTAAAAAAACCTTTAACTGTTAACAGAAAACATCTATTAGTAAGAGAAATATTTTTAAAATATCTCACTCAAGTTTGGAAAAACACCAAAGTGCAAATAGATTTTTTTAAAAATGGAATTAAATACTCAATTTCTCATGTTTTCTTCTACTTGGCATACTTTTTTCTACTAAGTATGGAGTTTTGTTTGTTTATTTTTGAAAATGTCTCACTGTGCAACCTAGACTGATTTCAAAATGGCCATCCTCCTGTTTTAGCCTCTCGAGTGCTGGGATTACAGGTGTGAACCCCAAATATGGATATTAGACTATTTTTAAAGAAAGAATATGTTAAATCTTAAGGTTCTACTGCTAGCTTACTTTTGGGGGAAATTTAAAAATAACACATATAACTAGAGGATCTCATTGCACAACAGACAGGCAAAGCACTCCTTATAATGGTAAGGTGCTCGGTTGTGTGCAGATAGGATCTCAAGATCCAGGGAGGGAGGTTGTTGAAGCTAGCATTGTTGTGGAATTGTCAATACCACCCTAAAAGCATTCACTTGTCCTCAAAGTGTTTTGGTGGCTGTCATAGGGTTGGAGAGCTCAAAAAATGAAAATAGGCTCTGTTTAGACAGCCACCGTTCCAGGCGAAGTTCTGCCTCGCCCATTTGTATTTTCTTTTTTGCTTCATTTCTCTTTCTCTTTGCATTTCTGTCTAAGGCGAGGGTGGGGCAGCTTCATGTTACAAGACTTTTCTCTCTCTGAGTGAATAAAACCAGTGATATTCCTAGCGATCTTAACAGTGAAGCATTCAAAATATATTTTTTTCAAGAAGTCTGAAGCCTTCCATACTCTTGTTCACCTTGCCTCCTGCTCTACCCTAGTCACCTTTCTTCACATGCTTTTCTTCTTCTATAAGGTGGTTGTTGGGAGATATTAAGGAAATTCATATGGTCAATGTGCTAGTAATGTATTCCTTCACCCAAATATTTCCTCACCTTTAATTGCAGTTATATACTTCTTTGTCTTTTTCTGTCCCCCTCTCTGTCTCCCATCAATTCTGTCCCATCCTCTCTTCTAAGTGAGGTGTTTGGTTCTGAGTTCTGTGGTCCATCTGCTACCAAACATGCTGCTTTGATATTTAATCATTAGTTAGGAAGCTATTAGCTGATGTGATTTCTTACACAGAGCCTGTGGCAAATTGACTCCTTTATTTTCATGGCAGGAGGAAAAACAAGAGATTCAAGCCTTAAAATGTCTCAGAAAAAATGCTTTGCTTTTGATTTCCTAGGTTGAATTCAATTAATGATGCCTACACACTAACATGTAAACTCCTTGATATCACCACTCCGACTACCTTACCTTGATCACCTCTGTGATACTCATCAATATACTATCGCTGTGATGTGGTCCGGAGTGAGAACTCAGTTGTCTTTGGGCTCATGCCTGGATGACTGAATGACAGAAGTCACCCTACAGGCCCTCATGAAGCTTATACTCTGCTAATGCTCTCAGCCTCCTCTCTGTCTACACATATGCAACACCTTCCTGCAGTGAGTTTTACTGGGAAAAAGACACAGTTGTTTTTGTGGGTATATGTTTGTCTGGTGTGCTTGTGTGTATGTTGTGGAAATTTGTGTGCACAGGTGTGTAAATGTGGATGTGGAAGCCCAAGGTTGAGATCCAGTGTCTTCATCCTTTTCTCTCCACCTGATATACTGAGGCAGGAACACCCAGACTTTGCAGAGTTAGGTAGTCTAGCTGGTCAGTGTGCTCCAGGGATTCCCCTGTCTCTTCATCCAGCACTCTGGGATTACAGACAAGCTGCTTTGCCCAAGTGGCATTTGCATGAGTGCTGGATCCTACCCTGATTCTCTTGCTTGTGTAGCCAGTGCTTTACCTACTTAGCTATCTCCTCAGCCCCTATAAATATTTTTAAGCATCTTGTTTCAGAAAAAGCTAACTTACAGAAACCTACAAAGTGAGCAGTTGTATTTAGCCATTCAGATATGACTTCTGGGGAAGAGGGATTTGGGGCTAAATCATGAAAGTGGCAAGGGAATCAGTTAGAGAAAAAGGAAAATGGAAAGTGAATAGGAGTAGGTCCCAGTTCAATGTAGGAGACACGCAGGTTACAGAAAAGAGTGGCAGAGCTGGCTACTTAGGTTTTTAATCTAGTTCTACTGAATAGACTGCAGGCTCAGAAAGCCAGTGATGGCAAGGAGAGGCATAGGCAACACCCTTTATCGTGACAACTCCCATCCCACGACATAGTGATGGGCATCGTACCATCCTGGAGAAAACAGCTTCACTCACAGGGCAGCCTGGCCCAGTCTTGGGAAAAGCAGACTTCCTGCAGCCCACACTTTTGATTCTCTAAGCTAAGCAAGAAGCTGAATGATTAAAATTGAGCTCATAAGTTTTGAAAACAATTTGCTAAATTAAAAATAAATTAAAATCTCATTGGTTGTCAAAATAGCAAGGCTCAGGCCCAGTTTGGCAGGATCACCACCTGTCTTCTTGCTGACCTCAGAGCTATCATCCAGCTAAATGTTATTGATAAACCCTGTTGAAAGGATGATGCTCTCCAGCAGAGTCGACATCTGACTTTAAAAGCATTATTAGGATTCAGAAGTAATAAACGTCCAGTTCAAGATTTAAAATGTCTTGTGTGTTGTCATTTCAGACTTCTCTGCGATGTCTAATCTTTGAAAAGTTTCTTCCTTTTTTACACGTTAGTGTGAAAAAATCTCAAGCAGTATGATGCTACAGAGAGTCACCTGTGAAGCTTAAACTTCTGTGGGAAACCAGCCCATATCTGTGGAGTTAGAATCTCCACAGATTTAGAAACTACAACTACAACCCATGCTTGGAAAAGATCCATGTGCATAGATATGAATTACTATACTTGTCTGGGATTTATTTTATGTGTTTCATGACAAAAAAATTAGGGCTAAGTATAAATATTTCTATTGAGAATCGAAGTAGCTTGGTGATATTACTTGTACTTTGAAGTTAAGAGTTTCATATACATTAAGGAAAGAACATTTTAAGTATCAGAGTTACAAGACTAGAATATTACTTTGACACAAAGGGTAGAAGAATTAATTGACAAGTAAATATTAGCATCCATGTAGAATGTGACACATGAATTAAAATTTCTGCATAAACTATATCATGTATTTGTGATCTTAAGCATAGAATAAGAGAGATCTAAAATATTGGTTTTCTCCTCTATTCAAACTCTAATAAATAGGTGTTAATATAGGTGATGACTATTTTATAGACCCCTTTTTCCTAGTTAGAAGTGATGCATACATTTTCTTGGTAAAAATGGTACTGGACCATATACATTGCTGGAAAATAAATTTAAATATACTAAATCCAGCCAAATGCTGAGATTAACATTTTGTTTATATTTGACAATTTCATACATGTGTATAATGAAATATGATCGTATGTACTCCCTTTTCCCCCTCCAACTCCCTTTATAGTCCCCCAAAACATCCCCTTCTCAAACTTCCCTTCATGCCAACTTCATGTCTTTTCCTTTTTGTGATATTTTATTACTTTTATTTTATGTGTATGATTGTATTGCATGTACGTAAGTGCAGCTCTGCCTTGCAACGTCCATGGAGGTCTAAAGATGTTAGACTCCCGTAGCTGTTAACTACCATGTGGGTGCTGGGAACCAAACCCAGGTCTTCTGCAAGAGCAGTCAGTGTTCTTAACTGCTTAACTGTTGAGCCAATTCTCTAGCCCTGTCTTTTGTTGTTGTTGTTGTTTTTGATAATACACTGAGTTCCTTTAGTGACTTATGTGCTGCTCATATGTGCATAGGTGTGGTACCATTCACTGGAGCATGGGAAACCTATCAGGGGCCAGATCCTCAGAAAAAAAAACAAAACAAAAACGATTCGCTCTTTGCCAGCAACTACCACTGCCAATTGCTCCTCAGTAAGGCGTGGGGCCTGGAGATGGTCTACCCCACCTATGCTGGAATTTTGTCTGGCTTGATCTTGTCTAGGTCCTGTACAGGTAACCACACTGCTATGAGTTCATGAGTGTGATCGTCTAGAAGGCATCATTTCACAGCATTCCTCCACATCCTTTGGGGAGGACTATATTCTTCCTGCTGCTTCTTTGATGTTTCTGAACCTTGGTGGTTATGGTCTTAATATAGATGTCTCATTACTGCTGAGCACTCAGTCCCTTGTCTCAGCACTTTGACCAGTTAGTTGTTCATCCACTGCTGTCAATTGCACAAAGAAACTTCTCTGATCGAGGCTGAGAGTAATCCAGATCCATGGTTATAAGCATGAATATTTAGAAGGCAATTTGACAGCATGGTCATTTAGCAAAAGAACAGCAGTAGCTTCTACCCTAAGGCCTATGACCTCCTAAGCCATGGACTTTTTGACCAGGATTACAAGACCAGGCTTGAAATTCTCTCCTTGGTACCAGGCCTCAGACTAAATTAGGAAGTTGTTAGCTACCCCATAACAGTCATGCTACAATTGCACCAGGAGTCACATTTTGCCTGCAGGTCATTATTACAGCATGTAGGGTCTAGCGCTGGGGAAGACCATTGGTGTCTTTTTTCCCCCTGGTAGCCTGAATAGTACCTTCTGGCATATGAAAGAGAGTCATCAGGGAGGAAGTTTCTTAGTCAGCTTAAGACTGATTTCTCTATGTCCTGCTGTCAAAGTGTATGGTTTTGTTACTGACAAGATCATGTTAATATAGTTGTAGTGGTTAGCCAAGGGAAATGCCAATATCCCTGTTGTTTTGGAGCTTTCTGGGGTCCCCTTGATGTATTCCAAGCCTTGTACATAATCTAATAACCAATGTCTTCTAGGACTGGCATTATCCACCCATGCAGGATAACTCTGGTAGTGAGTGGGTTAACCAAAAGATCAATGAAAAAGTCTTATGGAAACCCACTAGTTAGTAAGCTAATTTCAAAATACAACTTTAATAAAAACAGAATAATTCTCTTAGTAAAGCAATAAATATTTGGCTCATTAAGTTTTTAAAAGGCTTTGAGTAAGTCACTCTAGGAATCCTTTGGGGCATTCTGGGTACAATTATAATCATGTAACAATGAGTGTATTTCAAACAAATGGCATTGTTCATGCTTGATTATGGCAACTTTTGAAGAACTCCCTTTCTCTAAGTGTTTTACAGCTTTGGTTACCATAACAACATAATGTTAGTTCTTTACTCTTCAAGAGAAAGACTGCTATATATTTTTTTCTTTACCTTGAAGATGCTTAAAGCATGTTGGGTAAAAGGTTAATTATATCACCAAATGTGATATGATGTAGAGAGGCAGTTGGGAAAAGCAAGTATCTGTGGAGTCCCATTAGTGACAAGATCACCCCTTTTTCCTTTTTCTGTATTTCAGTGTGTTTTGTAAAGATTGCATCCTATTTAAAAATTGTAACATTATTTTTCTTACTAGTAGCTATGTTTTAACAATGTGATCTTAAATTCAGAAAATTTTCATGTCAAGTTATATCTTGAAAAGATATGAAAAAATTAGTATATGTAATATAGTATATATGATAAATACAGAGAAAAAACACTTTAAAATAGGAAAGCATTAAAAGGGTTTAAACTAAAATGTCTCTCACATTCTGAACCCATATTTTGTACATAACTGAATGACTTCACACTGTAGGATGGAATAGGAAGATGCTGAGGATATTAAAAACATTACTGGGCCCAGATATTAAATCTCAGCAGGCACAGGTGAAGGTTTTGGGTAGGAGGGTTCGATAAAAAATTGGTAGTCCTGAGAGTGTAAACATAGAGTGATATGGGACTGAGGCATAGAAATATGGGAGGTCTGTACATCATGGATCAAAATGTCATATGTATACCTTAACTGTATACAATTTATATTAAAATTGTTAATTAGGCATTAATGTTAAATAATATGTAAGTGAATTTGAAAAGGTGACATTAAGTATATAAAGACTAGAAGAAAAGCCACAGAAATATGAACCATGACCCAGACTCCTGCCCCATTGAACACCTGCTGTTACAGAAAGGTGAATCCTGACAACCAGGTTGGCACAGTGAGGCTCTAATCCTAGAGTCTGAATTTGAATAGTCCCACAATTCCTATTCTAATTGTCAAATAGATCAACCCACTTCTTTGATGGCAATGCTACAAAGAGATACTCCTGATATGTATGTATATATATATATATATATACAATGTTTTCCTTCTGTAAAACACTTGTTCACATCTTCTGCTCACTTAAAACTCAGATTGTCTTTTTCTTATAAATTCGTAGAAGAGGGCTTCAGATTCCCCTGGAACTTGAGTTAAGGATGGTTTGTAGCTGCCATGTGGGTACTGGGGATTGAAGCTTGTCATGTCTATATTTTTATGGAGTAATTGCTACTGTATCATGAACTAATGTAAGGTACAGGATCCACTTTTGTCAACATTCTCCTATCTCTTTGAAATAGGAACTTAACCCATCATGGTACAAACTGGGGAAGATAACTTGACAGTTTCATATTCTGGGCTACAACCATTATCTATAAAAAATCTAGACTTCCCGGGCTATCTGTCATTTTATTGCTCACTCCCATCATGCTTGCTGTGACCACTAACTCTTCTTCTGACCCCTCATCCCCAAATCTCTGTTCCTTCTGAGACTTGAGATCTGGGCTCAGTAATCTTTCTTATAACCTCAGATTCTTCAGTGAATGTTCCCCTCTCCATCCTACAGTGAATGAAACCCCACTTTCCATTGAAGGCTGTTCTACTCTGCTTGTATATTGCTGTGATAAAACATTAACAAAAACCAACTTGGGGAGGAAAGGGTTTATTTAGCTTATGCTTACACACCTCAGTCATTCACTGAGGATTGGGACAGGAGCTCACTCAAGGCAGGTACCGAGACGTAGGAAGCACAGACCATGGAGGAAGGAAGGGTGCTTACTGGCTTGCTTCTCTGGCCTGTGCTCAGTGTGCTTTCTTTTTTTTTAAATTATTTATTTACTAATCATATAACTAGAAGAAGCACTTCATTACAACAGCATTGACATATTCAATAACAATTTCCAGAGATAAGATGCAGCTCTTTCAAAACTGGCTATAAATTTTTAGGTTTACAGTTGAATTAATACAGTTATACAATATTAGACTCAGTATAAACCCTGTAAGACATAAAATTAAATGAGTTTTTAACCCTCAAAAAGATCTCCATTTCATTACTAAAATATACTGGTTCTTACAGAACCATTTTTAATACAGTTGACACTAAGAAGCACATGTGTTTCTAGTCTCTATATATCTGATTATTACTAGTCAATGTCAGTTACTTTCTGAGCTCCTTGGCATCTGAGCATGGATATAAAGTCATCAGGTAGATTTCAATGGTAATGTTTTGCACATCTACTAATTATTAAGGAGCAAATTTTTATGCTTTGAAGAATTATTTTTTTGTAATTTTTAAAATTTATTTATTTATTTTTATACCAATATCCCAGATAGCACCCTGCCATAGCCTCCCTCCCCCCATTAGAGCCCTTATACTCTGATATCCCTGCTACTGCCTGCTGTGTTGTTGGAACCCCCGCCCATTCCCCACTACTTGCCCTTCTGGTGAATCTAGTCAGCCTATCTAGAGGTCTTTGTTTTAAGAGGGTCAGCTGTTCCTCATCTAGGGGTAATCAGTTGTCAATATTCCTTTGGATAAGATTGGAGTCAGTTGTTCATTTTCCCACTTCTATGGTGGGTTACTATCTGGGAATCCCTTTGGACATCCTGGCCAACAACTAAAAAGAAGGTATGGCCTGTCTGGCATTGTTGCTTGTTAGGTAGCCTTTAGCTATACATATGGACTCTTATGAAATTATATTGGCCCCTTTAATATTTGGTTATACTTTCCTTTTCGGTATTTAAGGCAATAAGTTGGTCTAGATAAACTGATTTATTTTTACTCTTAAGGTCATTTGAGGATCTGTTCCTC
>NW_008330314.1:324720-326651 GCF_000622305.1 Nannospalax galili
CAAACTAGGCATTATTTATCTCTCGCATTGTCTCATCCCTCCATCATGGTTTTCCCACTTAAGGTGCCCCCATTTCCCCCCTTTCTCCCTTACTAATACCCTTCTCCTATGGTCCTTCAAAAAGGTCTTTGAGCTCCTTCTTTCCCTTTATCCCCTAGATTCCTTGTATACCCTTCCTCCCCCCTCCCTTACACTAACCCAATTTTTATCCATATCTCCCTTATTAAGTTCTATTTCCTATTGTTCTTCTCTTTCAGGTTCTTTCTTTTCCTTTACCTCCCTGTTTCCTTTCCATTATCCTGGTTCCTGTAGTTATGCATGGTTGCATATTTATTTATTAGAGTCTAGTTCTAGGATCCACATATGAGAGAGAACATAGGTTGACATTTTTTTTTCTGAGTCTGTGTTACTTCACTTAGTATAACAGTTTCTAGTTCCATCCATTTACTTGCAAATTTCATGATTTCATCTTTCTTTACTGCTGAGTAAAACTCCATCATATAAATGAACCACATTTTCATTATCTACTCATCAATTGAGGGACACTTATGTTGCTTCCATCTCTTAGCTATTGTGAAAAGAGCAGCAATAAACATGGATGTACAAGTGTCTCTATAATAGGATGAGTTTTTTGGGTATATACCAAGGAGTGGTATAACCGGGTCAAATGGTAGGTTCATTTGTAGTTGTTTTTTAAGAGTTCTCCACACTGCTTTCCATAGGGGTTGAAGAACTTTGCAGCCTCACCAGCAGTGGAAGAGTGTTCCCCTTTCCCCACATCCTCTCTAACATTTGCTATCATTTGTTTTCTTGATCTTAGCCAGTCTGATTGGGGTAAGGAGAAATCTTAAGGTGGTTTTAATTAGCATTTCCCTAATTATTAGTGATGTTGAACATCTTTTAAGATGTTTCATAGCCATCTTTACTTTTTCTTTTGAGAACTCTCTGTTGAGCTCCTTAGCCCATCTTTGAATTGGGTTGCTTCTTGTCTTGGTTCTGTTTTCTGAGTTCGTTATATATTCTGGTTATTAAACCTCTGTCGGATGTGTGCTGGTGAAGATTTTTCTCCCATTCTGTGGGTTTTCTGTTTGCTTCCTTGGTTGTCTCCTTTGATATACAGAAGCTTTTTAGTTTAATGACGTTCCATTTGTTAATTCTTGCCCTTGTTTCCTAAGCAATTGATGTCCAATTTAGAAATCCTTTCCTACAGCTATATCTTGTAGGTTTTTCCCAATGTTTTCTTCTAATAGTTTCAGAGTTTCAGTCTTTACATTGTTGTGTTTGGGCCATTTGGAATTGAATTTTGTGCAGGGAAAAGATAGGGGCTTAGTTTCATTCTTCTACAAGTGGAGATCCAGTTTTGCTAGCACCATTTGCTGAACATGCTGTCTTTCCTGCAGTAAATGTTCTTGGGCCCTTTGTCAAATATCAGGTGGCTGAAATTGCATTTACTCATATTTGGGTCTTCAATTTCATTCCATTGGTCTATGGGTCTATTTTTGTGCCAGTACCATGTTTTCTTTATGACTATAACTCTGTAATACAGCTTGAAATCTAGTATAGTAGTCCCCCCAACATTGCTCTTAGTGCTCAGGGTTGTTTTGTCTATCTGAGGTCTTTTGTTCTTCCATATAAGTCTTAGGATAGTTTTTTCCAGTTCTGTGAAAAATGTCATGGGGATTCTGATTGGCATTGCATTGAATCTATATAGATTCACCAGATGCACAAGTAGTGAGGAATGGCTGGGGTGCCAACAACACAGCAGACAGTAGCAGGGATATCGGAGTATAAGGGCTATAGTCGGGGGAGGGAGGCTATGGGAGGGTGCCATCTGCGAAGTGGGTGTATAGTTGAATAAGATGGTTTGGGATGTTCTGTGTGATACACACACACACACACACACACACACACACACACACACAAATCAACAA
>NW_008330314.1:326870-328926 GCF_000622305.1 Nannospalax galili
TGTTGGCTATGGGTTTGTTATATATGTCTTTAATTATGTTGAGGTATGTTCACTTTAGTCCAGTTCCCTCTAGGACTTTGAACATAAATGCATGTTGAATTTTGTCTAAGCCTTCTCTGCATTATTGATGACCATGTGCTTCTTGTCTTTGAGCGAATTTATATGATTTATGACATTTTTGACTTTGGTATATTGAACCATCCCTGCATCTTTGGGAGAAAACCGACTTGATCATGTTGCATGATTTTTTGATGTGTGTCTGTATGCTGTTTGCAAGTATCTTGTTGAGAATTTTTGCACACATATTTATTAAGGATATGGGTTTTTATTATTATTATTTTTTGGTTGTATCTTTACCTGGCTTTGGTATTAGAGTGATGCTGGCTTCATGGAAGGAATTGGGAAGTTCTCCCTCCATTTCTATTTCTTTTGAATTAATTATTAATGGATGCAGATCTTCTGTAAATGTCTGATAGAATTCTGCTCTAAATCCATCTGGTCCTGAGCTTTTTTTAGTTGGGAGGTTTTGTATTACTGTTTCAATTTCTTTCTGTATTATGGGTCTGTTTAAGCTGTTAATCTCTTCTTGGTTTAGTTTTGGTGGTACCCATGTCTTTAGATATCCTTCCATTTCTTTTAGGTTTTCAAATTTAGTAGTATATAGGTTTGTAAAGTATTCACTTATAATGTTCTGTATCTATCTGGTGTCTGTTGTGATGTTTCCCCTTTCATTTCTGAGTCTGTTGATTTTGAGGTACTTTTTCTTTCTTTTGGTTAACTAGGCTAGTGGTCTGTCAATCTTGTTTATCTTTTCAAAGAACCAGCTCTTGGAACTGTTGATTCTTTGCATTGTTTTCTTTATTTCAATTTCAATAATTTCTTCCATAATTTTTTTTATTTCTTCTTGTCTGCTGGGTTTTGGTTTTGTTTGCTGTTTTTTTCAAGTGTGTTGAGTTGCAGTGTTAAGTCATTTATTTGTGTTCCTTCCGATTTTTTTTATATAGGCACTTAGAGCTATAAATTTCCCTCTAAGGACCTCTTTCAGTGTGTCCCAGAGGTTTTGTCGTGTCGTACTGTACTTTTCATTTAATTTCAGAAATACTTTTATTTCTTTTTTAATTTCTCTTTTGACCCATTCATCATTCAGGAGTGTGTTGTTTAATCTCCATGTGTTCATTTGGTGATTAGGGCTTCTTTGGGTGTTGATTGTATGCTTTATTGCTCTGTGGTGTGATAGAATGAATGGATTTATTTCAATCTTTTGTATTTGTTAAGGTTTGTTTCTGCCCCAGTATATGGTCAATTTTGGAGAAGGTTCCATGGGATGCTGAGTAGAAAGAATGTCTTTTGGTGCTTGGGTGAATACTTGGTAAATGTCTGTTAAGTCCATTTGATATATGGTATTGTTTAATTCAGATCTCTTTCTGTTACCTCTCTGCCCTGTTGACCTATCTAATGGAGACCATGGGGTATTGAAGTCCCCTACTATTCCTTCAGCCTGTTTCTGTCATGGAAGATTTTTCTGGGTTGGCATCTGTTGTCATTAAAACTAGGAATACTTTGGTCCAGGCTCCTCCAGCTTTCATAGTTTGCCTTGAAAAGTCAGCTGTAATCCTAATGGGTTTTCCTTCATATGTGACTTGTTGTTTCTCGTTTGAAGCTTTCAGAAATGTCTCTTTGTTTTGTGCATGTAGTGTTTTTACTATGATGTGAAGTGGAGATTTTCTTTTCTGGTCCTGTCATTTGGTGTTCTATATGCTTCTTGTATTTGTATGGGCATGTCTTGAATTAATTTTGTGAAATTTCTTCCACTATTCTTTTGAAGATCTGGTCCATGCCATTATCTTGGGATTCTTCTCCTTCCTGTATGCCTCTGATTCGCAAGTTTGGTCTTTTTATGGTATCACTCAATTCCTGCATATTCCATTCTTGTGATATCTTAAATTTTTCATAATCTTTGCTTGAGTGGTCTAGTTCATCCACTTTATCTTCCAGTCTTGATATTCTGTTTTCCATTTCATTCATTCTATTGGTGAGGCTTTCTCCTGTCGTTTCT
>NW_008330314.1:329020-335569 GCF_000622305.1 Nannospalax galili
TCCCTATCTTCCTTCAGTTCTTTGATTTCTTTGTTTGTGTGTTCTTTAAATTCACTGAATTCTTTTATAATGTTTATAATTGTTCTTTTGAGTTCCATGTCCTGCATTATCTGTAGGGGTTTCTCATTGTACTCCTCTAGAGGACTATTGGTATTTGGTGGGGATATATTGTTTTGGTTTTTCATGTTATTATTATTTCTCTGTGATTTTGACATCTGAATTTCTTTTGTACTTCCTGATTCTTGTGTGAGACTCAGACCTTCAAGTTTAGGTCTGCTTCTTTTTGTGAACTTAATGTGTCTTTGTGGTTTACTTTCTGGGCATCAAAAGCTGGTTCGTCTAAGCTTCCAGTTTTCCTTTTGATTTTATATTGGAGTGGCTGGACTGCTTTTGTCTTCAGGAGTTCCCACAAAGGCCCAATTCAGATGAGGGTCATATGTTATCAGGCTTTCTCCTAAGGTCTGGATCCCTCCAGGAACTATTTCGGCCTCAGGTATTTGGGGTTGGACTGGCCCAGGAGCCTGGCCCATGAAAGATGCTGGTCTAGAGCGACTGGTGGCTGTGCCACCCAGAGATCCAAAGGCAGATGGGGTGGGAAGAGGCCCCAAGGACTCCTGAGGACTGCCTTGAGGAGCTGGGTTAGTATGGATCCAAAGGATCAAGAAGAGGAAAGTTCAGACCCTGAGTCCCAGAAAAGAGGCTGGTGGTTGGTGCAGGCCCAGGGAATCAGAGCGAGGTGAGGGCAAGGTCAGGCCCAGAAGTACTGCTCCTGGGGCCCAGAGAAGGCACTATGTTGGTCTGGATGATAAGGATCGGAAGCAGTATTGGTTCCCCAGGTGTCTGGGGTCCCAAGTCAAGTAATGGGGCAGGATCCACACTTGGAGGAGAGAACGGCAGGGGAGATGGGAGGGTGAATGAGGCTGGGGGAGTCAAGGTGGAGGGCACAATCGACTCACCCCGGAGAGAGGCCTGAAGGTAGGACAGAGGCCTGAGGTGGGTCCTGCAGGCCCAAGGAAGCAGAGGGATGTGAGGGCAGGGCCAGGCCAGAAGCAGTGGTCCTGGGGCCCAGAGAAGGCACTATATTGGTCTGGATGAAAAGAATCAGGAAGTGGTATTGGTTCCCCACATGTCTGGGGCCCCAAGACAAGGAATGGGGCAAGACCCAAACTACAAGAGACTGGAGGGGGAGATGGGAGTGTAAATTACCAGTGTGCTTTCTCATACGACTCAGAATCACCTGCCCAAGGGTGGCACACCCACAGTGGTTTGGATCCTCCCACCAACAAGCAATTATGCCCCACAGACAAACCCACATATCGATCTAATGGTGGCTGTTTCTTAAGGGCCCCTCTTCCCAGATGTGTCAAGTTGATAACTGAGGCTAAGTAGGACAATGGCACTGCTCCCCTACAGCAGTTTTAGTGGACCACAGCTTTTTCTCTCAATTCCCTAGACTTTAGGGCAAGATGTGTGCTAGTCAAAGTTTCCATTGCTATGACCAACACCAGAAGGAACAAAATGGAAGAAGCTATACTTTGGCTCACAATTTCAGAGATTTCAGTCCATGGTCAGCTGATTCCATTATTATGAGATGCACAGAATGCCTGGAATATCCTGGGAGGAAGACATGGTAGAGGAAAACTTTACCTCATGCAGTCAGGAAGAAGAAAGAGGAATACTGGAGGAGGCAGTGTCAAGATGTACTCTTCAAAGGTACACCCAGTTCTATCAACTCCTGATACTCTATTCAGATTGTGAGGCCCTCAGTAGATTAAACCATTCATTAAATCAGAGCATCTTGATCTAATTGCCTCTTGAAAGGCCCTCATAGACAAACCCAGAGGTGTTTACTAATCTTCTAGGTGTCTCTCAGTCTAATCAAGCTCACAATCAAAATTAATCAGCACAGGGAGTGTGTTCTCTAGTTCTTTTATTGCTGCCTCTGGGCCATTTCTCTTATTTCAGACTTCTACCATCAAGATACTATATCTGCTGCCTTTCCTAGGGACTAAAAGCTGCTGACCTTTCTACTGATTACCTAGTTTATGAGAGTATTATTCTCTCTGTCCTCTTATTCAAGTTTTTGTTTTGGTAATGTGCCATACATAAGGCCTATATCCTTTTTCTTTGTACTTGTATTGACACCCTGGATTTTGAAGTCACCACCAACACTGTCTTCAGACACACCCCTGATATGAGTCCTTCTGTTGCCATTCTCCTGCTTTACTGGGGGTGATAGTAATTTACTTCCTTACTATTTATTATGTCTATCCAAAATTTTGTATTCATATTCTCTAGCCTAGATTTCTTTATACATTATTATAATCACTGCCTAAGAAAACCTTTATTTTATACTTAACTGAAGAAATCATAGTCCTGATTTAACCATGGGGGTAACTTGCACCTCCATGCCTGAAGTTGAAAGCTGCTAATCATGTCACAATTATCACATCTGATCTTTAAATTGGTGACTACATATCTTGGTTGGATTTTACAGCTACAGTCAGAAGTCTACTTTCTTCCCTAGTGTTCTGACTTCCCAGTCTCAGGCTAGCTATTCAAATTATTTTCTGTTGTTTGGCAACTAGTTACTACAAATTTGTGCTTTAAAACAATATCTGTTGTCTCCATATTTTTTTGTACCTATGTACTCTTACAAGTGATCATTTTACTGGACCTAGAAATACATTTCAGCATATTTTCCACATTCTCTCTTTTTTAAAAGGAAATTAATTTTCAAATTTTCTTTTTTTTAACTTTTATGTGTGTATGAGTGTTTTTCCTGTATGTACGTAAGTGTATCACATGCACAAAATGCCCACATAAGCCAAAAGAGGGCATTGTATCCCTGGAATTGGAATCGGGGATGGTTGTTAGCTGCTGAATGGGTGCTAGAAACCAAACCCAGGTCCTTTGCAAAAGTAGCCAGTGCTCTTAATAGTGCTCTAAGTCATCTCTCCATCCCTCCTCCCTCTGTTTGAAGGATCACACACTGTCTCTGGTTGTTACTCCTCTAAACTCTAAATGGCAATGTATCCTGTGGACCCATCCAGACTTCTTTCATTCCTTCTTTCCTTTATCCCTGAATGATAATACACAGTCTTCAGGCTTTTGAGATAAAATTTATATGGCACTGAGTATCAAATGTGTATTTTAACTCAAATTTCATCAATTCATTCAGTCTCATATTTCTACCTAGTTAATAACTGCACTTGAATGACTAAAAGGGACTTCAAGCATGTTTTATATAGAAAAGAATTCTTGATTTAACACCCACTAAACTGTTCCTCTCAGGAAATGTTACCTCATTCATTTAGTAGTTCAAAGAAAAATAACAACAATAACAACCAAATAATTCTATCAGTTGTTTTTAACTCCTCTCAGTTTTTTCCCTCTCTCAATTCCCTTCTGTTGCTGTTAGAAAACATTCTGAGGAAAAGCAACTTGTGGATGAAAGGGCGGGAACTCAAGGCAGGAAACATGGAAGAATATTGCTTCCTAGGTTCACCCACAGGCTCATGGTCAGCTAGCTTTGCTATACAGGCCAGGCCTACTTGCTAGTGATGGTGTTACCCACTGTAGACTGTGCCCTTCCACATCTATCATCAATCAAGACAATCCCTCACAGACATGGTCACAGGTTAATCTGATTTGGGCAATACCTCAATTGAGGCACCCTCTGATAACTTTAGTCTGTGTTAAGTTTGCAGCTAACACTAACTAGAGAACTAACTCTGACATTTAATTCACCTATGATATTGCAATAAATATCTAAATAGGTCCTTTTCCTTCGTGTCCTCAGTCATCATGCTAGCTCAAACTACACTGTATCTTTCAGATGATGGCAATCACTTTCTCACTGGCCTTCCTAAATTATTCTTGTTCTCCAATCCATAGCCACCAGAATAATCTTAAATCAAAGCAGACTTTGTTGTTCCCTGGATTTAAACTTTTCAATATTTTCTTATTACTTTTGTAATAAAATTAAAGGCTTCAAGGTGAGCATCACGTCATCAAGTGAGAAAGCAGGGTGTATGGAATACTTCCATCACAGAGAGACAGACTGGGTCAAGGAGTTCTACTGAAAGTACAGAGCAGGCCCACCCTTTAGAGGAGAATCTCTGTCTCCTAAGGTCTTTCTTTTTTCAGAGGTCAGGAATAAAGAGCACTGGGATTCAAGTCTGAATTTGAGATGACAGAATGGGAATCATCTGTCAACTTTATGTGACAGTGTGTGGAAATGAAGTGAAGAAAGACACTGGTGTCCTTTGAGGGAGGCTGAGTACAGAGGCAGATCCTACAGTGGAAGAAGAGCTGGAATCTGAGGATTAGGGCTGGATTCTGTTATGTTGTCCAAATCAAGGCACCAAAGTGAGCATGCAAGGCTGTATTGAAGATCTTGCTGTAGGCATAAATGCAGATATTACTTTCCTTTTACCTTATATTGAGGTGTTGATTCTTATTTAATCAACCTGTGACTTTACATTTTAATTATTTTCATTTAATTTTCTTATAAATTACTTTGTTTAACTTTCATTTTTAAAATATTTTTATTTATTAACTCTGTGAGAACTTCATACAATACATAGATCATATTTCTCCCCTCCCCAACTTTTCACAGATCCACCTCCACCTCCCTACCCACTCTAATTTGTGTTCTATTATCCCTGCCTCAAGTCCAATTTATGTGGACTTCTCAGTTCTAAATGAGATCTTCTCCAAAGAGAATGCAGAAAGGTTGTAAGCGCCAGAGGTGATGGATGAATTCAAGGAAACAGTATTTTCCAGACAGCAGAGCAGTTGCATATATGAGCTCATAGGAATTGTGTCAGCATGCTCAAGCACAAGCCAGACTAAATCCCAACATGAAGGGAGCGGGGGACATGAAGCCTTACCCCTCACTAAAGGAGCCACACCCCTCAGTAAGGAGCTATTGGCATTTGATAGCTGCTGAGAGAGGAAGAGTCAGTCTTCTTTAAGGGTGTGACCCCCTGTTAGATGGACCATGCTTTAGGGCAGGGTCCACACTCAAGAGTATTTGGGCAACATAAATTACTTCTTAAAATAATACATTTTAATATGAATTTTTTATTCAAAATAGAAAAGAACAAAGTAAAAATTAAACAATCAACCACCAGGAACATTTAATCAAAATCTAAACATCTGAAGTAGATATTGATTTTAAACTTAATATCTTAAGAGAATTTAAAAACAGAAATGGAATTAGTGGAACTTCTGAGTTCTAGATAAGACTTTTTAAAATATCACACTGCTGTAACTTTCCAAATGATCGGCTGATGGCTAAGACAAATTTGAGGAAAGACATCAAATGTACAAAATATAAATTTCAGCAGATTCAAATTGTTTTGTTTCTTTTATGAGGTGAGGTTTGTTGAAGGATAAGAAGCTAGCACTTAAAAGGGTCTTCACTTTTCCTTCCCTTTTCTCCTTTGCTAAGGAACTAGGGGCCACGTGTCTTGCTGTTTTGACTTACCCAATGCTGATAACTTCCATACAGGAAAATATTTCGGATACATGCTAAACAAAACTTCTTGTTTCATCAATTAAAGTTATTTGTCAGGACAGCCTAAGAATTGCTCCCTAGAGCATCAATTCCTCCCAGGTTCTAAAGGCCATGTTGCCATATATATTATCCATTAATGATGAAAATTGTCTATGTTTTTGCTTCTTTTTGTTATGGTGAAATCAAAACATCTTCTGAGATCTTTAATCATTTTTCTCAGTTCTGAGAATAAGATTTAATTCAGCTCTTTGTTTTACTCGATTTTGATTTTTGTTTTTCACCTGGAATCTTGTCTGATGTGTTTCTCCCCTGAATGAGAGCAATGTTCAGCCACTGAGTGATAAAGGAATGACTGTCAAGTTTTGACCCTTGCCTTCTTACCTTACAGATTCATAGTTAATGCATCTCTCAGGGCTGACACATGACATTCTACTTTTACCTTGGTGTCTCCAATCAAGTATCATTAGTTGGTTGGATTTTCTTTTATGCTTGAAATTTAGACTTTTATACATGAGTATTGTGTTTACATCATTTTCACCCCTTCCAACTCCTTCCACGCAACCCCACTCCCTCTTAATTTCATGACCTCTTATTTGACTGTCATTGTTATACATACTTATACATGCATATGTGTACATGTCACAAGCTGTGTATAGCTGTACTTTTTAGTTCTGAGATAGTACTGTTTGATCCTCAACTTGTTTCCTTAGTTCTCCTAGTTACTGTTCAATTTTGCTGTTTTACTATATTTTTCTTCATGTTCTTATCATTAAAATAGATATTTTTGATCATCTATAGCAGAGAAAATAAAATTTTCTTGAGGAATTTTCTTGGGATCTTAGCTTATTCTTTCCAGAGTATATACCTCATTTGCTTATTTTTCCACAAATTTTTCTGTATACATTTTTTCCATTTCCATGCAATTCATTCTTACTTTGTTTGCATGCTTCATACAAGTAACACTTTTAGACCTTTTAATTTTTCTATGCACTGTGGATATCTTCTCTTTTTGTGTGATATACAGA
>NW_008330314.1:335584-337902 GCF_000622305.1 Nannospalax galili
TCTTATTTCTGACATAGTCCTTCACTGAATATGAAGCTCACTGCTTGGCTTGACTGACTAGCCTGTAAACTCTGGGAATTTGCCCATCTCTGTCTTCCCTACACTAAGATTATAGACATGCGCCACCTTGCCTGACTTTTACCTGAGTGCTGGGGACCCAAATTCAGGTGCTCATGCTTGCACAACAAACATTTTAACATTTCTCTAGCTCCACCTTGAATTTTTTAAAGTTAACTTCTTTCTTTTCATACAGATACACTTATTATACTATTTGATGTTTCAGCATAAACAATTTATTTTTCCTGTTTTCTTTCTGTGAAACTGCAAATGATAAATGACTTTATTTATTAAACCAGTATATGAAACAGCACATGAGCAGTGTGAGAAATACATGTGCTTGATACCTCTTGAGCAAAGATATGTTCTGACTTCAAAGTCAAGAGGTAATTTTGACCTCCAGGAAAAGAGCCATAGGCTTAATTATTTGTGTTATGTTCTGTGGTGTATACTGCATAAAATTATTTCCTTGAAATAATAAAAACAATCTTTGAAAATGTCTTAAAATGATTTTAGTGAGCACTAAAATAGCAACAAAACTCTGCGAGGAGAGGTGCTAATGCACTCAGGTGCCTCACTGGTCTTTTTCTCAAACTTTTCACAAACAATTAATTCTGTATTTTCTCATAATGTCCCTAACTGATTTTTCCATTTTCACATGTTATCCTTGGGATATATTTGTATTTTACTGATTTGTTTCTGTTTCATATTTTTGCTCAAAGCTTGGCCATCAAGGTCTCCTGATACAGGCATTTTCTTCTTAGCCATATTTTATCGAAATGTCGACTAGCACTCAAGGTTTTTTCCCTGAGATTTTGAAACTCGGAGTATTCTTGACTTTTACATGATACTTTAATAATGTTGCCAATCCCTTGATAAGTTGTTCACATCAGTTATTTAGCCCCAGTACCTAAAACCTGGGAATCACAATGATTCTTTTCACTTTCTGCTTCTGCAATTCCAAGACTTATGAATATTAAGTTATAATTGCCCCAAAGCAAAAGTGTATTCACCAAGATATTTGCTGAGATCAGGAGTCTCTGGGTCTCATTTGAAACAATGCGTTAATAAGAAAGCATCACAAAATATTTGAGAGTTGAACAGTAAGAGAAACAGGAATTTTGGATTTTGTAATAAAGTTAAAAAACATCCATTGCACCAGTCTGGTACTGTATGTTCTTAAACATTCAAAAGGAAAGTATAACCAAAGATTAAAGGGGTCAAAATAATGTTTTCAGAGTCCATGTGTATAGCTAAAGACTACACAACAAGAAACAATGCCAGACAGTTGATACCTTCCTTTGAGTTGTTGGTCAGGGTGGCCCAAGAGACTCACAGACAATAACCCAGCATAGAACTGGGGAAATGAACAGCAGACCCCAATGTTATCTAAAGGAATATTGATGGCTGCTTGCTGCTAGATGAGGAACAGATGATCTTCCCAAAACAAGGAACTCTAGATAGGCTGACTAGAATTAGCAGATGGACAAGCACTGGTTAATGGCTGGGGGCTGACAAAGTATATGGGCTCCAGTGCGGGGTAGGGGAGGAGACTATGGGAGGGTGCCATTTGGGAAGTGGGTACATAGATGAATAAGATTGTTTGGGATGTTCTGTATGATAAATACACAAAAAATCAACAGATTGAAAAATGACATATTTGAGGAAGGAGCATAAAAAATTGCTTCATGTTACTTAGTAGAAATGAAAAACATTACCACTGAAATCTACCTGATGACTTTATATCCCTACTCTGGTGCCAAGGATCCAAGTGTAATGGACTGTGACTAGTAATAATGGGATACATAGAGATTAGAGATGCAAGTGCAAACATCTAAGGGTTAGTAACATTAAAAATGTGTTTTTCTATATGAAACTATATTTTAAAATGAAATGGGCATCTTTTTTAAAGGTTAAAATCTCATTCAATTTTATGTCTTATAGGGTCTATACTGAGTTCAATATTATATAACCATGTTAATTCAACTGTTAACCTAAAAATTTAAGGCTACTTTAAAAAATTATTTATTTAATAACAACATACTTAGAAGGAGCATTTCATTACAACAGCATTGACATATTCAATAACAATTTTCTGAGCTAAGATGCATCTTTTTCAGAATCGGCTGTAAATTTTCAGCTTTACAGTTGAATTATTACAGTTATACAATATTTACTCAGTATAAACCCTATAAGACATAAAGTTAAATGAGGTTTTAACTTTTAAAAAAGATCTCCATTTCATTATTAAAATACACAGT
>NW_008330314.1:338117-338304 GCF_000622305.1 Nannospalax galili
TTAACATATTCAGTAACACACTCCAGAGCAAGGATATATCTCTTTCAAGAGTGGGTGCGAGTTTCTAGGTTCACAAAGCTTCTAATATAGTGCTACAATATGGAACTCAGTATAAGCCCTGTAAGACATAAAATTGAATGAGTTTTTAACCTTTAAAAAAGATCTCCATTTCATTTTAGGATATTTT
>NW_008330314.1:338402-343300 GCF_000622305.1 Nannospalax galili
CTTGGATTATTGGCACCTGTGTATGTCTATAAAGTCATTGGGTAGATTTCAATGGTAATGTTTATCACTTCTACTAATTAACATGATGTAAATTTCCTTGCTTCCTTCTCAAATATAATACATTTTTAAAAATTTGTTGATTTTGTATATCACACAGAACATCCAAAACCATCTCATTCAACTATACACCCACTTCCTAGACAGCACCCTCCCATAGCCTCTGCCCCCCCCACTAGAGCCCATATACTCTGATATTCCTGACACTGTCTGCTGTGTACCACTTCCTAGACAGCACCCTCCCATAGCCTCTGCCCCCCCACTAGAGCCCATATACTCTGATATTCCTGACACTGTCTGCTGTGTTGTTGGCACCCACAGCCATTCCCCACTACTTGCCCTTCTGCTGAATCTAGTCAGCCTATCTAGAGGTCTTTGTTTTAGGAGAGTCAACTATTCCTCATCTAGCATCAATCAATTGTGAATATTCCTTTAGATAAAATTGGGATCTGCTGTTCATTTTCCCAGTTCTATGCTCATCTAGCATCAATCAATTGGGATCTGCTGTTCATTTTCCCAGTTCTATGCTGGGTTACTATCTGGGAGTCCCTTTGGCCACCCTGGCCAACAACTCAAAAGAAGGTATTGCCTGTCTGGCATTGTTGCTTGTTATGTAGCCTTTAGCTATGCATATGGACTCTTAAGAAATCATATTGACCCCTTTAATCTTTAGTTATACTTTCCTTTGGGGTATTTAAGGCCATACAATAGGCCCAGATAAACCAATTTACTTTTACTCTTAAGGTCATTTGAGGATCTGTTCCTCAAGGGCTTTGGAGAAGCCCCTGGCTCCTTTCTTTTACCACTTCCACCTATGTGAAGATAAGTCAAAGTTTCTGCTCAACCATGGTTGGCTTCGCTTGGAAACATGGAGTAAATGATTCCTCTGTGTTGACCCTTCTCTTTGTAAACTGGACACTGGTTCAAGTCCATCCAGTGGGATCTCCTTGGCCTCCTTTTTCAAGAGGACAGGTGACCCACCACAATTACAGGACAATCTGAGAGATGTTCATAGTCCCTTGGAACTAGTTGACCTAGGAGGGCAAGGAGCAAAAACTGTCCTTATTGTACCTTTGACCAAATTATTACAGGCCTCCAAGTATGTCTGTTAAACATAGAAGAAGGTTAGTTCCACCAGTCTGGTACTTTTATTACTGTGTCATGTAGATAAATCTTGGGCAAAGACCAGTTGTTCTCAGATAAACCTGACCTAGACATATATTTCTTGATCTGCCATATAGGTTGTAGGGGTAATATGGTTCCCTCTGGTTTTCAAAACTAGCTAGACATTGTTGATCTCTTGAATTTATCTCACTCCTCCATCATGGTTTTCCCACTTAAGGTGACCCTATTTCCCCCCTTTCTCCTTCTCCCTTATGAATACCCTTCTCCTATGGTCCTACTTCTCTTGAGCTCCTTCTTTCCCTTTATCCCCTAGGTTCCTTGTATACCCTTCCCCCCCCTTAAACTAACCCAATTTTTATCCATATCTCCCTTATTAAGGCCTGTTTCCTACTGTTCTTCTCTTTCAGGTCCTTTCTTTTCCTTTATCTCCCTGTTTCCTTTCCATTATCCTGGTTCCTGTAGTTATGTCTGGATACATACTCACTTATCAGAGTCTGGTTCTAGGATCCACATATGAGGGAGAGCAAAGAACATATGTCGATTATTTTTTCTGAGTCTGTATTACTTCACTTAGTATAAAAGAGTCTAGTTCCATCCATTTACATGCAAATTTGATGATTTCATCTTTCTTTACTGCTGAGTAAAACTCAATCATATAAATGAACCACATTTTCATTATCCACTTGTCAAATGAGGGACCCTTAGGTTGCTTTCATCTCTTAGCTCTCATGAAAAGAGCAGCAACAAACAGGGATGTACACGTGTCTCTGCAATAGGATGAGTTCTTTGGGTATATGCCAAAGAGTGGTAAAACAGGGTCAAATGGTAGGTTCATTTGTAGTTTTTTATTAAGAGTTCTCCACAATACTTTCCATAGGGGTAAAACAAGGGTTTGCAGCACCACCAGCAGTGGATGAGTGTTCCCCTTTCCCCAACATCCTCTCCAACACTTGGTATCATTTGTTCTCTTGATCTCAGCCAGTCTGACTGGGGTAAGATGAAATCTTGAAGTGGTTTTAATTTGCATTTCCCTAATTATTAGTGATGTTGAACATCTTTTAAGATGCTTCTTATGCATCTTTACTTCTTCTTTTGAGAACTCTCTGTTCAGCTCCTTAGCCCTTCTTTTCATTGGGTTACTTCTTGTCTTGAGTCTCTGTTTTTTGAGTTCATTTCACATTCTGGAAATTAAACCTCTTTTGTATATGTCACTGGTGAATATTTTCTTGCATTCTGTGGGTTTTCTGTTTGCTTTCTTGGTTATCTCCTTTGATATACAGAAGCTTTTTAGTTTAATGATTCTTCCTGTCCTTGAGCATGGGAGGCTCTTCCATCTTCTGATGTCTTCCTCAATATCTTTTTATAAATATTTAAAAATTTCTTTTTAGAGCTCTTTAATGTCTTTGGTCAGGTTTATTCTGAGATATTTTTCTTTTTTTCAGTTATTGTAAAGGGGAGTGTTTCCATGTGCTCTTTTTCTGATTGCTTGTTATTGGTATACAGAAAGGCTATAGACTTTTGTAGGTTAATTTTGTAATCTGCCACTTTACTGAACATGTTAATAATTACTAGGGATTTTCTGGTGGAAATTTAGGTGTCTCTTAGATATAATATATCATCTGCAAAAAGGGATAGTTCTCTTCTTTTCCAATTTTTACTCCTTAATTTCCTGCTTTTGTCTAATTGCTCTTGCAAGATTTTCAAGCACTATGTTAAAGAGAAGTGGAGATAGTGGACAGCCTTGTCTGGTTCCTGATTTCAATGGGAATGCTTCCAGTTTTTCTCCAGTTGAATGGTGTTGGCTCTGGGTTTGTTATATATGTCTTTAATATGTTGAGGTATGTTCCCTCCAGTCCAATTCTCTCTAGGACTTTGAACATAAATGCATGTTGAATTTTGTCAAAGGCCTTCTCTGCATCTGTTGAGATGACCATGTGGTTCTTGTCTTTGAGCCCATTTATATGATTTATTACGTTTATTGGCTTTGGTATATTGAACCATCCCTGCATCTCTGGGATAAAGCTGACTTGATCATGGTGATCTTTTTGATGTACATCTGTATGCAGTTTGCAAGTATCTTGGTGAGTATTTTTGCATCTATGTTCATTAAGGATATGGGTCTATAGTTCTGTTTTTTAGTTGTATCTTTACCTGGCTTTGGTATTAGAGTGATGCTGGATTCATAGAAGGAATTGGAAGTTCTCCCTCCATTTCTATCTTTTTGAATAAATTAAGTAGTACTGGCTGTAGATCTTTAAATGTCTGGTAGAATTCTGCTGTAAATACATCTAGTCCTGGGCTTATCTATCTGAATTTTTCCAGACAGGAGGTTTTGCATCACTGTTTCAATTTCTTTTTGTGCTATGGGTCTGTTCAAGCTGTTAATCTCTTTTTGGTTTAGTTTTGGCGGTTCCCATGCCTTTAGATATCCCTCCATTCCTTTTAGGTTTTCAAATTTAGTAGCATATAGGTTTTTAAAGTATTTCCTTATAATGTTCTGGATCTTTTTGGTGTCTGTTGTGATGTTTCTCCTCTCATCTCTGATTTTGTTGATTTGGACATGCACTTTCTTTTGGTTTACTGGGCTAATGTTCTGTCAATGACATTTATTTTTTCAAAGAACTAGCTCTTGGGTTTGTTCATTCTTTGTATTGTTTTCTTTCTTTCTATTTAATTAATTTCTGCTCTGATTTTTGTTATTTCTTCCTTTCTGCTGGTTTTGGCCAATTTCATTAATTTCTGCTCTGATTTTTTTTTCTTGTCTGCTAGGTTTCGGTTTCATTTGCTGTTGCTTTTCAAGTGTGTTGTGTTGCAATGTTAAGTCATTTATAAGTGTTCTTTCCAATTTTTTAATGTAAGCACTTAGAGCTGTAAACTTCCCTCTAAAGACTGCTTTCAGCATTTTCCAAAGATTTTGTTGTGTTGTATTGTCCTTTTCATTTAGTTCCAGGAATTCTTTTATTTCTTTCTTGATTTCTCTTTTGACCCATTCACCATTCACGAGTGTGTTGTCTAATCTCCATGTGTTCATGTGGTGATTAGGGCTTCTTCTGGTGTTGATTATAAGCTTTATTGCATTGTGGTCTGATAGAATGCATGGAATTATTTAAATCTTTTTGTATTTGTTGATGTTTGTTTTGTGCCCCACTACGTGGTCGATTTTGGAGCAGGTTCCATGGTGTGCTGAGTAGAAAGTATGTCCTTTGGTGCTTGGGTGGAATAGTCAGTAGATGTCTGTTAGATTCATTTGATATACAGTATTATTTAATTCAGATTTCTCTGTTTAACTCTCTGCCCTGTTCGCCTATCTAATAGAGACTGTGGGGTATTGAAATCCCCTACTATTAATGAATTGGTATTAATCTGGGTCTTAAAATCCTATAGTATTGTTTTTATGAAGTTGGGTACACCAGAGTTTGGTGAATATATGTTCATAATTGTAATATGTTCTTGATTCATTGTTCCTTTGATCAAAATGAAGTGGCCCTCTTTGTCTCTTCTGATTAGTTTTAGTTTAAAGTATATTTTGTCAGATATTAGAATTGCTACACCTGCTTTTTTTTAGTACCATTTGCTTGATTTATTTTTTTCCATCCTTTCACTTTAAGATAATATCTGTCCTTTAAAGTGAGATTGGTTTCTTGCAAACCACGATACAATGGGTTTTGTTTCTTAACCCATTCACCTAGTCTGTGTCTTTTGACTGGGGAGTTCAG
>NW_008330314.1:343525-414217 GCF_000622305.1 Nannospalax galili
CTTTCCCCTTCAACTGTAATAGACATTTTGGCTGGGTATAGTAATCTGGGTTGGCATTTGTGGTCATTTAAAACTGGGGATACTTTGGTCCAGGCTCTTCTGGCTTTCATAGTTTGCACTGAAAAGTCAGCTGTAATTGTTGTTTCTCTTTTACAGCTTTCAGTATTGCCTCTTTGTTTTGTATGTTTAGTGTTTTTACTCTAATGTGCTGTGGACAGTTTCTTTTCTGGCCCTGTCTCTTTGGTGTTCTATATGCTTCTTATGTTTGTATCAGCATGTCTTTCTTTAATTTTGGGAAATTTTCTTCCATGATTCTATTGAGGATCTGGTCCATGCCATTATCTTGGGATTCTTCTCCTTCCTGTATGCCTATAATTCGTAAGTTTGGTCTTTTTATGGTATCACTCAATTCCTGCATATTCCATTCTTGCGATTGCTTATATTTTTCATAATTTTTGCTTGAGTGGTCTAATTCATCCACTTTATCATCCAGACTTGACACTCTGTTTTCCATTTCATTCATCCTATTGGTGAGGCTTTCTCCTGTCATTTCTAATTGTCTTACTGAGTATTTCACCTCTTTCTTCATTTCAGACTGAGTATTCTTCAATATTTCTAACTCTTCTCTGAATTCATTGAGAAATTTATCCTTATCTTCCTTCAGTTCTTTGATCTCTTTTTTTGTGTGTTCTTTAAATTCACTGAATTCTTTTATCATGTTGATAATTGTTCTTTTGAGTTCCATGTCCTGCATTGTCTCTAGGGGGTTCTTGTTGTATTCCTCTAGAGGAGTATTGGTATTTGGTGGGGATATCTTATTTTGGTTTTTCATGTTATTATTTTTTCTCTGTGATTCTAACATGTGAATTTTTTTTGTAGTTTGTAAGTCTTGTGTGAGAGTCAAGCCTTCAAGATTAGGTCTGCTTCTTTTTGTGAACTTTATGTGTCTTTGTGGTTTACTTTTGGGGCATGAAAAGCTGGTTCCCCCAAGCTTCCGGTTCTCTCTTTTGATTTTATATTGGTGTGCCCAGATTGCTTTTGTCTTCAGGAGTTCCCACAGAGGCTCAAGTCAGATGAGGATCAGATGCTCTCAGGCTTCTCTCTAAAGTCTGGATCCCTCCAGGAAAGATTTTGGCCTCAGGAATATGGAGGTTGGACTGGCCTATGAGCAGGGCCCAGGAAAGATGCTGGTCTAGGGTAGCTGGTGGCCATCCCACCCAGGGATGCAAAGGGAGAAGGGGGTGGGTAGAGGCCCCAAGGGCTCCTGAAGACTGCACTGAGTACCTGGGTTGGTCTGGATGCAAAGGATCAGGAAGAGGAAAGATTAGCCTCGGGTGTCCAAGAGAGCACCTGGAAGATTGTGCAGCCCATGGAAGCAGAGGGAGATGAGGGAGGGGCCCATCCCAAAGGGCTTCTGAAGACTTGAGAAGGAACTGGGTTGGTCTGGATGCAAATGGTCAGGAAACAGTGGTGGTTCCCCAGGTGTCTGGGGTGCCAAAAGAGAAGGAATGGGATAGGACCCAGGCTAGGAGGAGAGACCTGGGGGGGAATTGGGAGGGTGAATGAGGCTGGGGCATTCAAGGCACGGAGGGTGAGATGGACTTACCCCAGAGAGAGGCCTGTAGGTTCTTCAGGCCCAGGGAAGCAGAGGGAGGTGAGGGGTGGGGCAGGCCCAGAAGCAGTGCTCCTGGGGACCCAAGACGGAACTGAGTTGGTCTGGATGCAAAGGATCAGCAAGCAGTGGTGGTTCCCCAGGTGCCTGGGGCCCTAGGACAAGGAATGGGATAGTACCCAGCCTAGAAGAAGAGATGGCAGTGGAATACAGCCACTTTTAAAAGAGATGCATCTTTGCTCTGGAAAATGTTTGAATATGTTAAAGCTGTAATGAAATGTTTCTTCTAACCATGTGGTTATTAAATAAATAAGTTTAAAAACCCATTAATGGAAAGTCAGCCTGAGTTTAAGGAACAGACCTCCTCCATTAGCTGATGCTCTCTGTTCTTGCTCTTCAGAAGTAACTGATGGGAAGGAAGTTTTCTTGGACTTGCACTCTAGTCACTGCCTTTGATTTCCATTTGTATGAATGAACTCTCAGATTTACCTTGTGTGTCCAGTGCATGTAGGTGATATATGTGTACATGTGTGTAGGGTAACATGCATTCATGCCTACAGAAGCCAGAGATGGTGTCCTGCTCCATCATTCTCCTCATTCCTTGGAGACATCGTCTCTCATTGAAACTGGAGCTAGGCTGTTAGCCAGTAAGCCTTCTGTCTTACCATCCTCCTCCACCCTGAGTGCTAGTTACAGATGTATGAGTAGACACATTTGGCTTATTATGTGGGTTTTGAGGATTTGAACTCGCATCCTCATTATTTCACAGCAAGCACTTTTACACATTGATCCATTATTTCCTTAATTCAAATTTTACTTTCTACATTCTATGGTAAGTCACATTTATATTTTGTTTCTATTATAAAACATTATTTTTAAAGCAAACATCAACCTAGCCATAAATGTTTTTTATTGTTACTTGAAATTGCAGTTCACAATAGAATTAAAGCAATACATCAAAATACCGTAAAAATTCTTTAAAATTTACCTTTTTAAAAAAATTATGTCTGTGTGGGTATGTGTACATGAGTGCTGGTGCCCATTGAGTCCAGAAGAGGTCATCAGATCCCCTGGAGCTGGAATTACTGGAGTTGTGAACCACTAGATAAAGGTGCTGGAACTGAACTTGGACCTCTGAAGGAGCAGCAAGTGCTCTTAACCACTGAGACATCTCTCCAGCCCTACAAAATATTGTGATTTTTTTTTTAAAGATGAAAGGAGAGTCCATCTCAAGTTTTACCAGAGCTTTTTGATCTTGTCTTTGCATCCTGGGGAAATACAGATCAGTGATCCAGGTGACTGAGGGACTCTGCTTCACAATTGTATAAGCAGCTATTATTTTTGCTTGATTTCTTTAAAGAAGTGTGGTTATTACTTTATGCAACTAATAAGGGAAAGTTGGATGATATTTTGCTTATTTTTTGCTGTTGTTTATCTATTGAAAGAATGCAGACTGTTGATTTGGAAGATTTCCTAAAAACAACAATAGATTATTATTTTTTTAATCTGTAATTTAAACCACAAAGTGTGTAGATTGTACTTGAGCACATTTGGGTGGACCCATACACCACTCTTGGGTTTTCCTAGGGGAATTTGGATTAGCTCATCTCAAGACTCTTGACTGCATAAACACTTTCTCACCTTTTAAAATGCCTGCTCAACAGATCTGTTCCTCAGAAAGCAAGGTTTTACTTTCTCGAAATTTGACTTGGAGAAATCTTTGCAGATGGTGTGTTCCTTTGAAACATGGGTCTTAGATTTAATACTGTAGAAGTTCAGAGGACCTTCCAATCATGACAAATTTAAAAAGTTCACTGAACTATTTGACTTCAGGACTACAATGTCAAAGACAAATAATAGGATAAATGTCATATCATATTTAAAACAAATAATAGAGGCATTGAAATAAGTCAATCAAAATATTAATTGTGGGCTAATGAGGTGGCTCGGCAGGTGAAGATGCTTGCCTGCAAGCCTGACTCCCAGGTCCATGACCTGCACCCATATGGTAGAGAAGAAGACAAATTCTGCAAGTTGTCTTGTGACCACATACATTCTGTGGCATGTATACGCATGCACGCATGCACACAAACGTACATGCACACACAATTTAAGTATAAACTGTGTCCAATAATTTCATTTCATAGTAAAATTAAATAATTATACATTTCTTGTTGATTTCCATCCAATCACTGAATGTGACCTTTAAGGGACCTGAAAATTTGCTAATAACCCCTTTTTCTAAACTCATATATAAGAAAGTGCTTCTTAAAATGTTTCATCCAACTACCTCTGCTGCTGAGGAGAATAATAATGCATTCTCAGACTCTAAGCTACCTAATGCAGCTACTTAGAGTTTTATCTTAAACATTTTCTGTGTTTTGTTTTAACAGAAAAATATAATTTCATTTACTTCTATTGTATTAAATCCATCAGTATTCCAAGAAGTGCATTGTGCTCACTCCGTAGCTTAACTGTTTTTTCTGTACACTGCCAGGTGTTCCTGAGATGTTAGCATTTCAATATGAGTAACTAGTCAATGAGAAGAGCTGAAGCCTTGGTTCTAGTCCTGTCCTACAATTTACTAGCTCTATGACTGTGCTGGTTAATTTTAACCTTCAATATAGCGCAACCTAGAGTCACCTGAGAAGAGAGTCTTAATGAAACATTATCTAGAGCAAGCTGGTCTGTGAGCATGTCTGTGGAGGATTGTTGATAATTGAGGTGAGAAGACCCACCTTGAATGTGGACAGCACTGCTGCCTGGCTGAGCCCTGGCCTGTGTGAGACTAGAGAAAGCTGAGCAATGAACAAACAAGGATCTGCACATTTACCATTTATTCTCTCTTTGCTCTTGACTGTGGATGTGATACTTTAAGTTCCTGCTTTCACTTACCCACAAGAATAGACTGTAGCCTGGAATTGTAAGCCAAATAAACCTCGTCTTCACTAAGTTTTTTTGTCAGGACACTTGGCAACCGAAATGAGGCGGGAACGGCTATGCTGCCTGGGCTTCTCCATTCTTTTTAGCATCAGTTCTCCACATGGAAAATGAAGTGATATTAGAAGAGTGACTTCAACTTTTTTCCTTTTTAAGCTACTGACAAAGGACAGGTTTACACAATGAATCAATGTGGAGCTCAGTCAGTTGAAGAGGCTGTGGTAGACAGGTGGTCAGTTCTGTAGAGCAGGGCTGCTTAAACTTTCTCCACTTGCAATATCATTTTGTCAGAAATTTTCATGCAAGCCTGGATATATGTGTATAAAAAAATACATATATATATACAAATCAAACATTTCCTGAACGTAAAACAAAATAAATTTATTTTAAAATGATTTATTTTTATCATTTATTAAAGAAAAAGCAAGTTTTCAGCTACTGGGATAGATATGTATGTGTATTTTTACACAGAGAATTAATTTTGGGTGAATATCTGGCACAGCAGAGTGTAGATCATCTTCATTTTTTTCAGAGTTTGCCATTCTGATTCTATAATCATCAATGATGGAAATACCACTTGGTATAAATACTTGTGGAATTGTGTTTAGGGTCATTTCAGAAATTGTTAGACATTCCATCTGGATCCTAAAAATTTTTTATGATACTCAAATCAGCACCTCAAATAGTAAACTCAACAGCAACTAAAATATTTGAAAACAACAGAGAATCCAAAGATACACTAATTTGATAGGTTCTGAGGAAAATATTAACAGTCTTTGTTGTCCATAAATAAGCCATTATGTTTCTGTAAAAGTAGATAAATTTGTCCGCACAGTAAAAAAAAAAAAAAATACAGTAACTCATAACATACAGTAGTCTGGAAAAGTAGCTGAGGTTTTTTAGATATTGGCTGATGGAGTGTGTGTGGTGCCATGTGTGGTGGGTAAGTGCGGGTATTATGTTTCAGAATCAAGGTGACAGACAAACTCACAGTGCAACATGGGTTAACACTGCCAGAAACACCTTGAATTCATTATGTGTTTGATTTTGAATTAATTTTTTATTTTGCATATTGAGAAGTCTTTTGCTGTTGTCATTTTAAAAAGTCAATCCCATATTCAGTTGCATTACCCCATGTGACGTCACAAGTCCAGAGTTCAAGTAGCTGGCCTGGGTAGGACTGCTTCTACTTGAAGTTTATACTCTCCTTAAATCCCTCAGGTCCTTCAATCGCCGTGCCTGCTCACCCTCATCCCCTGCTGTGAGTGCTGCCGAGTACTTTTTCCTCTGCTGTTGAAATTCTGTCCAACTTTGAACACTTGCCCAAATATTATTATTTCCTGGATACTACTTTAGAATCCTCTGTCAGAGGAACTTTCAGTCTTGAAGAAAACTTTTAACTTCATCTCTCTCTCTCTCTCTCTCTCTCTCTCTCTCTCTCTCTCTCTAAAAAATTCCTTCCCCCTGCCCTTGTTCCCTTCCACATTTTCCTCCCCTCAGTCCCTTCCTTCCTTCCTTCCTTCCTTCCTTCCTTCCTTCCTTCCTTCCTTCCTTCCTTCCTTCCTTCCTTCCTTCTTTCCTTCCTTCCTTTATACCCTTCCTTCCCTCCCTCCCTCTGTTCCTGTCTTACATTCTTCCTTCCTTTTTCTTTCTCTCTCTCTGTCTCTCTCATGCTGGGATTGAAAAAAAGGGTCTTTTGCACTTTGGCAAGTGAGGTACCCATGATCTATACCCCCAATCTTCCCCTGTCTTGATTCTTTATGTTTACTTTTCCAATCTGCTGGTAACAATTCCTTTAATTACAACACCATGCTTTTAAGTCAAGCCCTTCACAACAAATTACTGCTCAGGTTGATAAAACCTCTCCAGGAACTACCTGTGGTTAATTTTGGAGAAAGTTCCATAGGCTTCTGAGAAGCACGTATATTCTTTGGTGTATGAATGGAATGTTCTGTAGATGTCTGTTAGATCTATTTGATTTATGATATCATTTAACTCCAGGGTTTTTCTATTTTGTTTTTGTCTGGATGACCTGTCTATTGGTGACAGTGGTATATTGGAGTCATCCACCCATCACTGTGTTGGAATCAACATGTGGTTTTAGATATAATATAATAACTACTGTTATGAAATCGGGTGCCTCTGTTCCTTTAACAAGTATGAAATAATATTCTCTTTATCTTCTGATTAGCTTTAGTTTGAAACCTACTTTGTTAGATGCTATAATAACTATACCTACTTGTTTCTTGGTTCCATTTTCTTGGAATACATTTTTCCATCCTTTTACCTTGCGATGGTTTTGATTATTGATGGTGAGGTGTGTTTCTTGGAGGCAGTGAGTCACAGGATCCTGTTTGCTAATTCAGTTAGTCTGTAACTTTTTACTGAGGAATGCAGGCCATTATTGTTATTATTATTGACCAATGTTTATGAATCCCTGTTAGGTTGGTGTTATAGTGTTGTTTCCTTAGAACACTTTTGATCGACTGTTTGGAAATTGTTTATTGACTTTTTTGTTCCTCTTGAGTGTTTAGTCTCTTAAGATTTAAGTATTTCATCAAATATTCTCTGTAGAGTTGAATTCATAGACATAATTTCTTTAAATATGCTTTTATCATGGAAAGTTTTTCTTTCTCTTTCATTTAAAACTGACAGTTTTCCTGGGCATAGTAATCTGTGTTCTTTCATGACTTGGACCATAGGTCTAAGCTCTTCTGGCTCTCATAGTCTCCACTGAAAATAAGCGATAATTCTTGATGGGCCTGCCTGCATACGTGACTTGGTGTTTCTTCCTTGCAGCTTTCAGTGTCTTTCCTTTGTTCTGCTAACCATTCTACCCTCTTTCTCTCTCAACTCTTCTACTAGGCTTCAATTTTTGAAGCCTTAATTTCCTTTTTAGAATTATCTACCTAAACTTCTGTTGATTCTGTTCTTAAACTACTGCTCATCTTTTGAACTCACCAAAAATATTGTTATAATTATAAACCTAATCTTTATATTTGCCTAGAAGATAGGGAATCTTCTTAGCCTGGAAGGAGGAGGGTGGTATTGGGGGAAAAAACATATTTGACTCCAGATAGAGTGCTACACAGATGTAAACAAGACTGCATTAACCCTTTTGGAGCTATTTAGTTTTTTAATCTGCCTGTTTGGAGTATGTATGACTTTCTCTTCTTCTGTGCACAAAGAAATCATGTTTTCATTAAGTCCAAGGGCTTGTTTTCAACTTGCTTATCTGGAAGTTTCTCTTTCCACATCCAAGTACTCTAATTTCATGAGAGCAAGGACCCTACATGTGTTAATGTCTGCATTGTGACTATATCTCCCTTCTCTGGGATGGGAAAGACCAAATATTATGAAACAGGGACATAAGGACTGACTTTTGTTACAGTTCTAAGTTCTGATTGCCAATCCACCTTTGGAAAATATATGATCCACTTGATATTTCTGATTGTATAGTTATTGGTCTGTTATTCACAAAACATTTAATATGCACTTAGTGAATGGGTAAATGGCCAATGTTGGTCAGTTCAAGTGGTTAAAGGCAGCTTGGTAGAAAACACTTAGAGGAATCTTTTCTGATTTTCCAATGTAATCTTTCTCAAAGTCATAAGCAACCTTTATTCATCATAACTTGATAGAATTAAATAAAGGAGTCATCCTGTACTGTGCCCCTCTGTCTGTTCTCCTATCAATAAGCATCCCATAGACAGTCTCTTTCAGAACCTTTACTTGATAAACTACGCGGTTGCTTTCTTTGAACAGAGCCACCAGTTGCTGGACTTTCTGATTTATTTAAATGTTATAATTACATTATATATTTTAAATTTTCCTATACCTCCAAATAATATAGTCGCTTATATCACAATTACTTTCAGAATGTATGTGGGACTCCCAAGTATAAATACACCAAAAAACGAGGAGCCTCAGAATATCAAACATAAAATATAAAAAATAAAATAAAATCCAGTTTATAAGACCATATATACATGTTATTTATCCTTGAGAAGAGAAAATTTGAAACAGAATCATTATTCATATTTTCTATATTCTCTGTTTTAAATGATAAACATTTTATCATTACTAGTATGAACACATTTATGAACTTTCCATTAAATCATAGATTATCAGAATCTAAAACTGAAGTTGAGCTGTAAACCCCGACACTACTCTGAGATTTCCTCTGACCCTGTCCAGATGACATCCCAGCATCATGAATCACCTTGGCAGTGTTTTGACTGTTGCATTTTCTCAGTTGCATTCCCAGCTTAAAGTGCTTTTATTTGACCAATCCAATCGTTTCAATGTTCACTTGCTAACAATAGCTGATTGCTCTTGTCAAAAAATCATGTCATAATAACTGTGCTCAAACTCTTAACCTGCTTGGTGGTTGCATATGAAAAGCTGTTGGAACTGAAACAATCCTACTGTGAAATATCAGTATTTAAAAAATTAATGTAAAATAGGTAAAAACATCCTGCCAGCTTTCTTCCTTTTCAGAAAGCAATGCTTCCTGTTTCATTTCCGGCTGAGGCATTATCTTGTGAGATGATTTGCTGAAAAAGTGGTAACTGATGTACCCACTAACATAATTAGCTACTAGTGGAAAATGTTAGACTTCATAAATAAGATTCTATATAAAATGAAGGAGTAGACTGTGCTCATACATTGTTCTTGAGGCAGAGTCTCATATAGCCTAGTCATATACTTTTGAAGAATCATGGAAGGTAAAGTCCATTCTTCTTAATAATAAGTTTTACAATTGTGACCACATTTTAGGACCAACACCTCTCATGAATTATCTATTTCTCATAACAATACTGCCAAATCTGAATTCTTTACAGAAATAGATAATTCTATAAAGGAAATAGTTTCATTTTCACAAGTCAATAAATAGTATAATCACAAATTAAACAATGAATTTTAACTTCTCTTTGTCTCTGTCTTTTCATCTTTCTCTGTCTCTCTGTATCTCTGTCTCTCTCTCACTCAACACATTTTTAGTTTGGAAAACAAAGCTTCCATAATCATACTCTTAATATACTGCTAAACTCCAGATAACTATTCCACATGAGGCTCATGTGTTAGTGATTTTGTCCCCAGCTGGTGAATCTAATCATTGGGAGATAATTGGAACATGAAAACTCTGATCTAGTCAATGGATTGATCCAGGGATGGATTCAGAATTTGATGGTATTTTGGGGAGACAGTGAAAGCATCAAGAGGTGGTTCTGTTTGATGGAGGTGGATCACAGTTTTTGGGAGACACATACATGAAACTGAAGGATATATCATGGTCCCTGCTCATTCATCTCTGACTCTCTGCTTCCTGTCCACAATGAGGTGAGCTGCTTTGCTGTATCACACACTCCCTACTTTGATGTTCAGCCTCACTATGGTCCCAAAGCAATGGACCCAATTGAACGTAGACTAAAGTCATGAGATAAATCTTGCCTCCTTTTACAGTGTTTCATTAAGGTATTTGTCACAGAAATACAAATGTTATTGACATATATACACAGAGAACATGTCAAATGGAACAGAAGAAAAGCCAAATCTAGCAAAAGTATTTCAGCAGATACGAAGGGTTGTTCTGTGGCCAATGTGTAAATTGACAAATTCTGTCTTTGCTATTTCAGGTATCTGTCACCTCCACAACTTGGTAATATTGGCTCCAAAAGTATAATTTTTCTGAAGAAAAACAAATGTACAAGGTCCAGAAAAAAAAGGCTATTCTTGTTCCTTTCTGGTTCCTGAGAAACAGAAACTAAACAAGAAGGCTGCTCACATGGATGGTGTCTTTTTAGGCAGAGGACTTTCAGAGAAAAGATTTGCCCATGTGGTGACAAGATAGGAATTCATTTACTAGAACTGGAGCCCACAGCCACAGTAGAATTAGAATAGCACAGTGATGAGCTTCCAAGTTATAGGATCAGAGCTACATCAGTTTTCTGATTTACGACAAGATAATTTTCAGGGTATTTGGATGAATAGGAGCTAAGTAATCTTTAACATTCATAGAATGGTCAAGCTGGCAAGTAAGTGGTAAAACATTTATATCTTAATTTTATTTATTATTTTTATTTTATGTATATGCATATATTGCCTGCATGTAGGTAAGTGCACCTGTATCATGCAATGCCTACAAAGGTCAGAAAAGGCTGTCAGATCCCCTGGGACTGGAGTTACAGACAGTTGTTAGCTGCTATGTGAGTGCTGGGATTCGAACCCGGGTCTTCTTCAAGAATAACCAGTGTTCATAACCACCGATCCATCTCTCCAGCCCCAATTATATCTAATTTTTAAAGAAATTAATGTGTGTGTGTGTGTGCAGATATGAGTGTGTGAGTCCATGTACATGTGCAGACCAGAGAACAACCTGGGTGTTATTTCTCAGGTACTGTCCATACTGCTTTTTGGGATAAGCTCTTTTACTGAACCAGGAGCTTACCTATTAGGGTAGGCTGGCTGGCTAGCCAGGTCCAAGTATCTGGATGTCCCCACCTCCTTAGCACTTGTATTCCAGGCACATTTCACCATGCTTGGCTTGCGTTTTAGGTTCTGGGAGCAATAGGAACACAGGTCCTCATGCTGGCACAGCAGACACCTTACTGACTGGCCATCTCCCCAGCCATCATCTGATATGTTGAAACTCTGGAAAATAAAAATAGATTCTTTTTTTTTTTTTAATGTGTGTGTATGAGTGTTATGCCTGCATGTGTGTAGGTGCATCCATGTTGCTCAATGCCCATGAAGGACAGAAGAAGGTGTCAGATCCCCTGGAACTGGAGTTACGAAGGTTGTTAGCCATCATGTAAGTGCTGGGATTCAAACCTGCATCTTCTGCAAGAACAGCTAGTGCTCTTCACTACTGAGCCATCTCTCCAGCCCCCAAATAGTTAGTTTCTTAACTTTACCCTGCATAGTTATTATTTTGGAAGCAGGTCTGACTTAGTTCTTTGGCTAAATATTTGTTTTTAATAATTTGCTGCCTGGAATTATAAAGAAAAGAGTGTAGGAAAGTGTTTAAGGATGATTCTCTGTGTGCAATTTTCTGCCAGTATGTCAGGCTGAAATGGAATGGATATATGTATTACCTAAAATTGACTTTAAAAATGCCTTCGTATTTTCATAAATTTGAATTATGAGACAGGCGTTCTGAAATTTCCCTTCTTTACCATAGCTACCATGAGAACATTGTGTAGAAGAGTTTCTCATATTAGCTCTGGATTGAGGTTAGAGAGATTTTAAAATCATACTGCAAAGGCCACATCATGGACCAATTATAAGAGAATTGCTCAGAGTGGAATTTAGGCAACAGTATTTTTTTTAAACTTCCCAAGTGGCTCCAAACTAAAACTGAGGTTGAGAATAATGCTTCCTATAATCATCAGCATTGCCATTTTCCATCACCAAAACATTTTTTATTTGACACTTAATTGTGCAAGGCACATGAGGAGAATTTCTGAAAATATTTGCTCTATAGCTCAAAACTGAGGTTAGCATTCATTCCTCCCTTTCTTCAGTAATGAACATATTCCATAAATGCTGCCAAAGTTTAGCTGTTGTGTGAAATGTGAAACAGTCACTGGTAAACAACAAACAGACTACTAGTTTAACAGAATAAACAAAAACAAGAATAACCATAAGCTGTCATTAACTAAACCCCACCAAAATGAACCAAGATGCATATTTGTTAACTCTTAAGATAGGTCCTAGATTCCTGATATTGGCTGAAACTAATGCCATTACCATCACCACTACCATCACCACCAAGAAAATTTCTCCTACTTGATTCACTAAATCAACTTGTACCCTTGATGAAATTTTTGTTATGAGAAGAGATAAGATGATGTACCTTTATTTACAATAGCACTAATCATGGGTAAAAGACTAATAAAAACTTGAATTCTTTGTTAGTCAGCTGTATATATGTCTGTGTTTTTTTATATTATAAATGGTCATTTAAAGATATTAAAATTGTTACTTCAGCTGTGAAGAATGTTAGATAGACCCAAAAATACAGAAATAAAGGCGATAATTAAATCAGCAAAAATATTAGAAGAATGTAGAGTGAACATAAACCTTTTATTTTCTATAATAATGAAATTGTTCTAATTGATTTTTTTAAAAAAGTTTTTATTATGTTTCCTGGTCAAATATCATTAGCATATAGTAAAGGTATCGTGTGGCATACATCTGTGTCAAAATTACTGTGGGCTTTGGGGTTCCCTCTCTGGGACTAATACATAGTTGAGCTAATTAGTCTTCTATTGTTCTTTTAACAGCAAGGCCAATGAGATATTCTTATTTAGAATGGCAATATAAGAATTCTTTTTTTTCTAGTAGTCATATTTCATGAGAGTTTTGAACATGATATTTTAAAATCAAGTATCTTTCAATATAGTTAATTTGTAGATAATTGTAGGACTATGAATGTATGTGGTAAGTTATGAATACTACAGCATTAAAGAACAAATTATAAGGGATTTCCTGCCCTTTTATTGAACACTAAAAGACTAAAAAATAATCCATAACAATTTTGATGGTTATGGCCGATGCCCTTTTGACTGTTACAATTTAAAAGATAACTTTAGTCAGCTGGAAAGCATATGTTAAAAGGGAATAGCTCAAGTGAAACAAATTCTTCTTGCTTTTGTCTCCAAGTGAACTGCACTGTGAAAGGACACAAAATTCGTTTGCATTGCCTGAGAGAATTGCAGTGTGAGATAAGGTGTAGCTGTCGAGGAGCTGAAAACCTCTTTCTGCTACCAGAAATATTAAAAATTGGAAAAGCCTGTTAGTTTCTCTTTTTTAACAAGTGAAACAAGTCATTTGGTTAAAAAAAAAGTTCCTTTGCAGGAGTATACATTTTTCATGTGAGTTGTCCTGGTAGATTTCCTAAAAGCTGCTGCTGGAAGGGAAATACGACCACATGAAGGAATTTATGAGTGCTCAGGTGTGTGAAATGGAGTTCAGCTAAAGAACATCTTCAAAAGAGAAATCTAAATTTAAGAAATGAAGTTATTCATTATTTTTATCTTATCTATTAAAAGTCTTCGTTACAAGACGAAAATGGTTTCTTGCTCACTCCAGCACTGCTGCTCAATGAAGCGTCTCTAACACTCTTCGATGACCCCTCTTCCACCCTCTCCTCTCAGTCCATTTGAAACATTTCACTTGCATCGTGTGTGTGTGTGTGTGTGTGTGTGTATGTGTGTGTGTGTGTGTGTGTGTGTGACAGGTCACTGCTTCCAATTTAATTAAATTGTGTTTTCATGCAATTGAAATATCGAAATATCAGTACCTAAGGCCGGTTTTCACTAAAGGTCACATTGTACAGTCAGATTCTGAGAGGGAACACACAGAGTAACCTCTGCATATGTTCTGAGTTTCACACAGTGGAACTTTGCTGAGATAGATGTTTTCTTGCTTCAGTGTCAACATCTTTGGCACAAAATGGCTTTTGCTTATGATGAGAGAGAAAGAGAGATAGTCATCCAGTAATTTAAAACACAAATGTTATTGAATTTGATAATTATTAAATAGGAATAGTTGTTTTTTAAAAAATGCATTTTGAGCTTTGTGATTTTCTTTACTTGAAAAATATGTAACTTAGGACTGGAGCGATGATTCAGTGATCAAGTGATTACGAGCACTGGTTGCTCTTGCAGAGGACCCGAGTTCAATTCCCAGCAGCCACATGGTGGCTAACAATCATTTTTAACTCAATTTCCAGGGGATTCATTGCTGCCCTCTTCTGATCTCTACAAGCATTGCATGACACAGGTACACTTACATACATTCAAGCAACCTATTCATACACATAAAATAAAAATAATAAAATATTAGAAAGGAAAAATGTATAACAAGGGGCTGGAAAGATGGCTCAGCCCTGTAGAGCACATACTGCTCTTGCAGAGGACAGGAGATCAGTTCCCAACAGCCACACTGGATGGGTTAGAAACACCAGAAAGTCTAGCTCCAACCAGTGCTCTTTTATGGATTCCAAGGGTACTTGCACTCACATGTGCACAAACTCCCACACAGACATACAGACACACAGAAACAGACATACAATCACACACACACAGACAGACACACACACACATATGAAGTACTTCTCTGTGTGAAGTGGGTAATAATACTCTAGTTTGAATGCTTTATATGTTTTCCCAAATTTCTGATACTTGAAGATGAATTTGATAATACTTTATTCATTTTCCACTTTCCCTTGGCTGCAATTTCTCTACTCTTTACATTTTTAACCCTTCTCCATCTTTTACACCCCCTCCTCACCTAAATGAAAACAAGGTTAAAGTCTGCTAGGTAGTTCATTTTTATCATTTTTTAATTTAAGTGGCATATAAGTTTCTAAACAATAAATTGCCTTACTGTCTTTTGTTTTATATTTTGACAGTCTCCCTAGTCCCAGCTCACCTGGAGTCACTATGTTGGCCTCAAGTTCTGCCTCTGAGGGCTGGTATTAAAGACATGTATCATCATTCAAGATGCTTTACTGTCTTAAATCCAGAGAAGATCTGGTCTGTTTGTGTGTTGCAGGGCACATGCACCAAGGTTTATTTCTCTCTACTGCAATATTGAACAAAGGAGTTTGTGATTTCTTTATAAATGTATGCTTTACATGACTGCAAGTATGATCACAGCTTTTACTGGGGTTTGCAACATTCACTTTCTATGTGATAGAATGCTATCTCAGAACCACATTCGTATGCTGGGAGGATTAGCACAAATGCCTGTTGTGTATAAGATGACATAAAATTGGTCAAAAGAGAAGATTATGCCATTGCTTTGTATACTGATATTCCTAAAAATGATAGTAATTTGTTACCATTATATATTAAAACATTTAATACAGAACATATTTTGTTCATCTAGTTTGTGAATTCCAAATCATAATTTTTACAATCATAGGCTGTATATTAATATGAGAAAACTTATTTATTAACTTTAAAAAATTAATTAGTTAATAATGTGTGTGTATGTGTGTGTGTAGTTTGTGTGAATGTATGTTGGCATACACATAGGTGGAGTCTGTTCTCTCATTCTGCCGTTGGACCCTGGGGATCAAACTCTTTCAGGCTTGGTGGAAAACACCTTTACCCACCAAACCATATTGAAAGTATTGTCATTTTTTATGGAAGAATCTATATCCATAAAATATTTTTGGAGAGAGGAGAGATAAATAATAACTAAGTAGTGTAAAAATCCACAGGGAATCATATCATTCCAAAAATCTACTGACAAATTACACATACAATATCTCTACATGAGTCCATGTGTATAGCTGGAGGCTACATATCAAGAAACAGTGCAAAATAGGAGATATCTTTCTTCAAGTTGTTGGTAAGGGTAGTCAAGAGACTCCAAAATTTACACAGTCTTTTGCCACAGCCCTTGATTGCCTCTCAGAACTTGAAGGTAAGACCATATTGCTGAAGACAGGACATATTTTGGACATAAGATTTGAAGCAACGGAGCTGAAACTAACCCAGAAGCCACCTTCCCTGAAGCTAGCTCTCATAGCTTTGGAGAGCATTACACAAGCTGCTAAGGGAGAACATCAATAAATGGACCAACTACAACTTCAAGGCCTAATACCCACATTAGTGATTAGCACAGCAAATGACATTGGTACAGTATTGGGGGTAATCGCCAGCTTCTTAATTGGACCTAAAGCCCACTCAATGTGAGGAAATTCATGTGTGGTACTGTAAATATAGTCAAATACACATAGCTGGAGAGGACTTAGATCTTAGAGAAAAACCCAAGGCTGTCACATCCCTAGACAAATGTAATTTCTTTTTTTTATTTAATCATTTACATATCACAATAAAGCAGAACATCACATTTTATTCAATTAATATATGCAATCTTTTTGTCAATTAAATAAATACAATAACAGAAATAATGGGTGAACTCTTGATTTCTGTGTTTCTTATATCTGATTAGCACAATAGTTACAGTTAGAAGTATGTTTTACAAAACAATGTTTCACAATGCAGAGGAACACTTGAGTGTCATGTTCCAATAAATTACTTCTACATACAATTCACAATTTTGAATATGTAGATATTTCTCAACACTTAGCTATTTTCTCAGATTTTCTAACAGTCAAGAGTAGAAATAAAAATTTGACAAAATGAAAAATTTTTATCAAGCCCTAAAATTTGCGAGGTTGAGTATAACACTGTAGTTATCTGTGGAATATTTTTTTAAGCATTGACTTTTGAGTCCCTTTTATTTTTACCAAGTTCTAGCTGTGATTCTAATGGACATTCGTTGGGAACCCCTGGTTCAGGTCATCTCTGATCATGCTGTTCCTCTTTGATCTGAGAAGCTTAAATTCCCAAAACCTGAGTGAGCATAGTGAGAACCTGCTCCTTACTCATCACAGTAGAAGTTGCAAAGCCTCTGCTTAAAGTTGCCAGGATCTGAGACTATTTTGGGGGTGTGAAATATACTGCACGAACAGTCATATACAGGCTGCATTTTACCTGATAATAAAAAAAATGTATCAAATGCACCAAATGTTTCCACTATACCTAAGCATATATTCTTTGTCAATTATTTATAAGTAAGTACCACTTCTCAAAACATAAATTAATTGCAGATCAGTTGAACACTATCTAATAAAATTCAGCACCAGGGATGAATAAGTAATGATTTACTTCTAAAACATGTTAAATTTAACTTTAGCACAAGCTGTCCTAGAACTCACTATGTAGACCAGGCTGGCCTTCAACTCACAAAGATACGCCTGCCTCTGCTTCCCAAGTGCTGGGATTACAGGCGTGTGCCACCATGCCCAGCTGTTAAATTTAACTTTTAAGAGTAGCAAATTATTAAAACATTGACCCTTGGAAGGAAGAAAGGAAAGGCATACTAGAACACCTAAGCATGGAGCAAACAATTCACTTCCATCTCACACAGAATCAGTCAATCTCTTGACCCCTCTTCGAGTTTCTGCCCAATCATATCACATTCTTTCCCACTGCAATGCCCTTGAATAGCCTCCTGCAAATTCTTGACAAAAGAGTTATCGTTTAAGACCCAGATGCAAAGCTACTGTGCTGGATAGCTTTAGTTATCAATTTGACATACCTGAGTAGAGGGAGCCTCAATTGGTGAAATCCCCCCATTGGACTGGCCTGTGGCCATGTCTGTGAGGCATCTTATTGATTATTTAGTGATACGGGAAGGCTCAGTCCCCTGTGAGTGGTCTACCCCTGGGCAGGTAGGCCTATGTTGTATAAAAAGCATGGGTCATCAGAGCAAAGCAATAAGCATCATTCTTCCATGGCCTGTGCTTCAGCTCCAGCCTCCAGATTTTTGCCCTGAGTTCCTACCTTGGGCTCCCTCAGTGATGAACTGTGACCCAGGAGATGTAAGCCGAATAAACCCTATCCTCCCCAAGTTGATATTGGCCAGAGTATTTTTTGCCATAGCAATTGAAAGCAAACTAAAACAGAAATTGGTACCAGGAGCGGGGTATTGTTTGATAGACCTGACTTTGGTGTTTATAGGCAGACTGTGGAAGTGTTTGGAACTTTAGGCTGGAAAAGCCATTGAATATTTAAAGTTTATTGCTGTGGCACTTGGAACAGTTATGCAGAAAGAGCTGTGGACAATGAAGTCTTAGTTTGTGAAGCTTTGAAGGGAAGTGGAGACTCCGAGGGAGCAAAGAAAAGAGTTACATAAAATAGTAGCTGTATTAGTCAGGATTCTCTAAAGAAACAGAATTGGTAGAACACACACACACACACACACACACACACACACATAATCAGATTATCTTACAGGATAGAGCCTGAGTAGCTGAGTAGTCCAACAATGACTGCACCACTCTGGAGAGGCTGAGAATCTGGTAGTTGCTCAGACCATGAGACCGGATGTCTCAGCAGTTCCAATCTGGTGATGAAGGCCTGATGGATTCTGGGAGATCTGCTAGTCTTCAGTTAACATCAGAACCTAAAGGCATTGGTCACAAAATCAAGACGAGTTCAGTGAGAGAGAAGGCAAGCAAGGGGCTAAAAAGCAAGAGCTCCCTTCTGCCATAGTGTTTTATATGGGCTGCCATCAGAAGGTAATGCTCACACTTAAGGTGGGTCTTCTTCCTTCAAATGATCCAATCAAAGTCTCTCTTGTTTCAGTTAATCCCAGATCCAGTCAAGTTGAAACCTAGGATTAGCCATCAGAAGTCCACCCCTTGTCAACTTGACACCCAATAGCATCTCCTTATGTCATGCTTAATTTTCAAATGAAAACAGTAGCAAGGGCATAATTCACCTAACATGATACAACTATCCCACCATACAATAACCAACACATTATATGTTTTAGAGTAGGTAGTAAGTTCTTCGAGGAATGCTTAGTCCTTTAGTATCTCATAACCTAAATATGCTATAGATTTATAACATTTAACTGTCTAACACTTATCTCAATTATGCATTCAAAAGGGAACAATACAAATATCTACTTAATATATGTGCACAAGTATATTCTTAACCAAATAGGACACAAATGTTCGTGTCAATTGCAATCTACTTTTCTGCAACTGTTCATATGGCCTCAGCTGATGTTTATAACTACCTTCCTCTACTACCCACTCTGTATTTTCTCCCCCATCAGCAAGCACCTCTGCAGGTCATGGCTCTTTCCCTGTAGGAATGACCCATACCATCATCCCTGAAGGGTTTGGGCCATTTGTTGTCCTATCTGGATTGGGTTGTTGTAGTTTCCCATTGACCTTAATCACAGGACACAGTAACACAAAAAGGCGCCCTAAGGAATCTCTTGCCTTCAAGACATAATCCTCCTTACCTCCATGGTGGATAAACAGTCAAATTTCCCCATTGTAGTCTGGATCAATTACCCCTCCTAATACTGTTACTCCTTTCTTAGCCTGTTGACTTAAGGGCATCAGAAGCCCAAACTGGGTAGGCAGAAGTCTTAGCTTCCATTTTAATGGAATATTTGTTGTGTCTCCTCACAGAAGCACTTCCCCCTCTGGAACCAAAATTTCTAAGCCAGCAGAGCATAAAGTCATAGATATAGGAAGCAAAAATTTTCCTAGTGGGTCACTAGGGGTGCTAGTGATTGGACTCATTCCCACTCCCACCCCTTGATTAATGGACCCTTGAATCCTGGCTATAGGAGAAAGAGTACCATATATTGGATGCTGATTCAAGCATATAATGCCTTCTGGAGGACCCTGCTCCAGCCCTCCAGGCTCTTGCCAGCTAATTGGTGCTGTAACTGTGTCTTGGAGAATCCATTCCATCACTCTATCAAGCCAGCTACTTCAGGGTGGTGGGAAACATGGTAAGACCAGTGGATTCCATGACCATGGGCCTACTGTCACACTTCTTTGACTGTGAAGCGAGTTCCCTGGTCAGAAGCCATGCTTCTGTGTGAATACCATGATGGTGGATAAGGCATTCTATAAGTCCCTGGATGGCAGTTTTGGCAGAAGCATTATGTGCAGAAAAGGAAACTCCATAACCAGAATAAGTGTCTGTTCCTATAAGGACAAAGTGCTGTTCCCTCCAAGATGGAACTGGTCCAACGTAGTCAACCTGCCACCAGCTTGCTGGCTGGTCACCCTGGGGAATGGAGCTATATCGGGGTTTCAGTGTTGGCCTCTGCTGTTGGCATATCTGGCACTCAGCAGCAGCTGTAGCCAGAATAGCCTTGGTGAGTGGGAGTGCATGCTGTGGAGCCCATGTATAACCTCCATCTCTGCTACCATGACCACTTTGTTCATGGGCCCATTGAGTAATGACAGGGATAGCTGGGGAAGAGGCTGACTGTCCACAGAATGGGTCATCCCATCTACTTGATTAATGAACTCATCCTCTGCTGAGATCACCTTTTGATGAGCATTTATGTGAGACAAAAGAATCTTCATATCATTTGCCCATTTGGAGAGATTGATCAACATACTTCTTCCCCAAATGTCTTTCTCACCAATCTCCCAAGCCCATGAATCAGTATATGATTGCACCTCCTTTCATTTATCCTTCCAAGCAAAATGTGTGACCATGTGCACTGTTCTGCTCATTGTGAAGACTTTGCTTCACCAGTGTCCTTCAGGTTGCTCCAGAAATTGGCTGTAATGCTGCAGATGTTCACTTCTGAGTGGTGCCTGCATAGCATGCAGAGCCATCTGTAAACCAAGGTCTAGTCTTCTCTTCTTCAGTCAATTTATCATAGGACACACCCCATGAAGCTATGGGTGCACGCTTGGTAACAGGAGGCATTATAACAGGGGTAAGACCCATAGGCATTTGGAAAACTTCTTCATGTAACTTGTTTGTACCCTTGGGGCCTGCAAGTACAACATTAAAAGTTCCACAGTCCTTAAAAAATCCAAACACTTAAAAGTCCATATTCTCTTTTAAAAATCTCTTAACTGTGGGCCCTTGTAAAATCCAAAACAAGTACTGTCTTATTTCAAAGGGGAAGAATTGGGCATACCTAAGCAAAATCTAAGCCCAACAAAGCAGTTCAAGGCAGGACATCTGGGATTCACTCACGATCTTCCTGGGTAACGTGTGCTGTGAATGCCAGAGTCAGAGAAATGAAACTGCCAACACCCTTTGGAGTCCAGAAGATCATAAGTTTTAGATTTTACAGGAGCCCCTAGTTAAGAGACTTTTAAAAGACTATAGACTTTTAATTGCTTGGTTTCTCAGGATACAAAGCCTCAGCATCTCTCCATGTGCCCTTCATGCTTTCAACACCAGAACAATGCAGAAGACTCTTACACATTACCAAGTCCTGCTTCCATCTTGAGATGGAGACTCGGGCCCCCTCAGAACCATAATTTCTATGTACTGACCCTAAGGAAATACTTCACAAAAGATTTTGCCATAGTGATGATGGTCTCTTGTTACAGCTGATTTCTTTCAGGCCCAGCTAACCAGCATCAATTGTCCCAGTAAAACAAAGGTTTCACTTCAGTGGTTCTGGTCTTTTCTTAATCACAGCTGATTCTTTAGCCTGAGCTGGCCAGAACCCATAGTTTCTCAATTCAATAAAAATGTAATTTCTTATATGAAAAATATGGATCCTTGTATTTACAGACAAGTATCCCATCACCACTCATCAAAGAAGCTTCTTTTCTAACAAATGGAGAGTATTACAAAGTTCCACAACTGGTCACACACAGACATTTTCTGTGAATTGCCCAAGCCTAAATGGCACATCTATAATGCAACCTCTATGCCTAAGGCTCATGGACCATAGAACAAGGGGTAAAGAGGACACTAATGCATCTCTCAATTCTCATCAATGCCGCTCCCTCATGCAACAGAGGGTCAGGAACACAAAAGGTCACAAATGGCACAACCATGGAGACTAAGAGTCGGCATAGTATGTGTCCTTGTACAGTACTCTTATATTAAACTTCACCCACCCAGAGTTGAGAGACCATTATAGAAAAAGGAGTGGAAAGATTGTAAGAGTCAGGGAGGAGGTACACACCAAATGGAAATAGAGCCCTACACGATCCTGGGACCTTTGATATGATCCTGGGACCTTTCATATGAACCTACAACCATGGTGTCAGCATGTATAAGACCTATGCAAACTCAAACTGACACAACCCAAGTACAAAACTGTGGAAATGGGCAACAAGTCCCAATCTTAGTCAAAGAATTATTGGCAACTGATTACTGTTGGGTGAGGAAGAGCTGATCTTCTTAAAAGGAGGGACTCTAGATAAGCTGCCTAGACCTCAGTGGATGAACTTGCACCGAGGGACATCTGGGGATACTTATTTGACATGATAGGACTTAATACAAATGACAGAATGTATGAACTCCAATGAAGTAGGGGCTATGGGAGGGTGCCAGTGGGGAAGGGGATATAGAGATGATTAAGAATGCTTAAGATATTCTGCATTAAATATACAAAAAGTCAATAAAAATTTACCAAAAAAGAAGGAACAAGGTGTTGACACATACAACTCAGAATAAATTCTGAAATTATAGTGACAAAAAGAAATTGGTGTGTATGATGCATGTGTATGTGTGTGTCAAACATATTTGTGCATGTGTGTGTGTGTGTGTGTGTGTGTGTGTGTGTTTTCAGGTGTGGGCACATGCACATGTGGATGTCAGATGACAACCTCAATTGTTGGTTTTCACCATGCACTTTTTTACAGCAAGATCTTTCTCGTTCTCTTTTTCTGTATTTCTTTTTATCGTTCATTACTGAGAGTGCCAGGCAAGCTGGCCTACAAGATTCTAGGGATTTGCCTCTCTTTACCTCCCATCTCATTATAGTAATTCTGGGATTATAGATACATGCTATTTCACCCAGCTTTACATGGATTCTGGGATTTGAACTCAGGTCTTCAAGAACGTATGGTAAGCACTTTACATCAATAATGAGCTGCCTTCCTAGTCCCATAAAATAATTTAAATTTTATCTTAATGCCTCTCATTAGTTTTTGGTATTTCATCAAACTCAGCCACTCCTTCAAAGAAAACATAAACAAAATTGTGACATGCCAGATGCTCAGTATTCCAGCAGAGAATGAATGCTTTTATAATTTGAAAAAGAATTAAACAATGTCAACTACTAAATTAGAATTCATCTCTCATCAAGAATAAATCAGCCATAGAATAATTTTACAAATTGACAGACTGATAATTATTAGCTACATGTTAAAGTAGTTAGAGAGCATAAACTTACTTTCCTCTATAGTATTCATAAAAATCTTGAAGTTACTCTCATATCCAGCCATCAGCAGTTCAGATCAACTTCATTAAAAATATCCCATTAAGAAAATGAACTCTATTACCAAAAGTAGCAAAAACAATGCCCCAAAGTACTAAAACCCTTCAGAACAAATATTGAGTCTTACTGGTGTTCTCCAGTACAAGAACCAACAACAATTCGTTATTTGTTGTAAGGTACCGTATATCCATGTTATGAATTCATTGTTTCTAATTGCCTTGGCCTTCCCTCTTCCTGGACTACTAATTCCAACTGGGGTAGACAACTAGTTATTTTGAGAATGCTAGGCCTCCCTTCCTGGACAATTCTGTGCCATCAGGATGACCCACTTTATATACTCACTGAGTTTCTCCAGCCACTTCTGAACCCAAATGAAGTCTATAAGATTTAGCATCCTGAGCAAATAACAAAGTAAGCTGAGGGAACATGGACACGTGATGGTGTTAACATCTACATCAGTTGATTTTGTTCATTGGAAATCAAGAGACAGGAAAGTACTTACAAATAAGTCTCACTTTCTTCAGTCCCCAGTACTGCTCCTTGGTTGTTTCTGATACAGCTTTTCTAAGGCTTTTCAACATGCCCATCATAGACACTGGCTGAAGTATCCTCCAAAGGACCATGGCAGTGAAGCAGCTGCCCACTTGGTAATACATCACATTGTGGTCCTTTACATCATTTCTCACCTCACCTTTCTTTTACTTCACTCTTGATATGAAGGGTTCGTGAAGCCCAAAAGTCTCATCTCAGGCTTAGATTTGTAGATAATCTAGGATCAAGCACACATAAAGCTGTGTAGAGAAAACACAGTAGATCCTTTCTACCTTTGCCTTCCTCTGAAGAAGTAACTTTGTTTTACTAGTAACTTTGTCTTTACTAGAAGGTACATTTTTATTCTGATTCAAATAGGATAATGGGAAAGTGTTCTGCTTGCAGATGAAGCAACACTGGATTAAGATGTGATAAACAGGGCTGGAGGGGTGGCTCAGTGATTAAGAACAGCTGCTGATTTTCCAGAGGACCAGTTCCTAGTACCCACATGGCAGCTAACAACTATGCCTAACTCCAGTTACAGGGAATCTGACACCCTCTTCTGGCATCTGAGGGGTATGTATACATGTGGTGCAGTTACAAACAAGCAGGCAAAACTCCCATGCACATTAAATTAAACTAATAAATAAAAGCCGAGCATGGTGGCACACGCCTTTAATCCCAGCACTCAGGAGGCAGAGACAGGCAGATCTCTGTGAGTTCAAGGCCAGACTAGTCTACATAGTGAGTTCCAGGACAGCTGGGGCTACAGGGAGACCCTGTCTCAAAAAGACTAATAAATAAAATATTTTTAAAGGCGTGATAATCACCATAAAGAAACTTGCAATGATGGAAAAGAATTCATAAATAACTGCGATAGAAGAGCAGGCTAGAAATTCCACTGTTCCATGTCCTTTTAAATTGATAATGTCAGAAACCAGAAAGCAGATACTAAAGGATTTCACCTCAGAAGGTAATGATTTGAAATTTGGAGCAAACTGAGAATTGGACTAGGAGCTGAGCACACAGACTTGCACCTGAGATGTGGCTAAAATGACATTTGTCACAGAAAAACTTCCAGATTCCCTATGAGGGGAAGTATTGAATTTGAAAATGATAGACCATTTTTTAAAATATATGTTTGAAATAAATCCAATACCAGAGCTAAGAGTTAAGGAATGTGATAATGGAAATCACACTTGTAAAACATTTAAAAGCAGAAAATTCTCCTGAAAATTATCTAGTGAATATTCTAGAAGAAATTTTAAAGAGTTTGACCAGCAATAAATATTGAGGAGTTTCCAGGAGTTCCACAACTCCCTCCAATTATAAGGAGTTGAGATTTATAAGGAAAATAAAGAATGTTACAAAGTAGCAGAATGAGAGAGTTAGGCAAAAATGAAAAAGACAATTGTAGGAAATTAAGAATACCACAGTAATGCCAAGAAGAAGATATACTATGGAAAACTGAAGAAGAGGTAGAAAGCATGCTTTGAACAGCTCTGCCAGCTGTGAAAGGAAAAGGAAATAAGTATGAAAGACCCAAAAGCCAATGTTGATCGATGCTGTCTGAAGGAAACAAACAAGAACAAGTGAATAAGACTCAGTGATCAGTGATAAAATATGAAAACACGTCTCTGTGTTCTTTGATTATGATATAGCTTAAAGAGGTCCTGGATTCTAATCCAAGCGAATGCAAGACCCTGGGTCATATATTAGTTACTGTTTGGTCAGTAACTATGAAATAATTGGAGATAGACAGATTGCTTAAAAGGAAACAAAGCAAAGTAGCATTCAACCTCTCTCTGCTACTAAATGCCTGACTATTAACTGAATAACTTCTAAGGAGTTTGGAATTTAAAGACAATTATAACTCATGATCTTTGTAAATACTGAGTTATTTCTTATTATCAAAGGCAAGGAAGTAATAGTCTCAGATTTTAAGTGTACACAAAAATTTGTAAAATCTTAGCATTAAAATGACTTGAAGATTTCCTTAAATTGGTCAAGGCATACAACAAAATTTAAAGTTAAAAAAATTGTGAAGATGTGGATATACCAATTATTAAGCTTGTCTCTTGGCTCTGAGCCCAATATTCTGTGAGCTCAACCAACCTGCTCTGTAATTCTAGGGTCCAGGTCTCTACAAATTATATGTCTTCTTTGCCGGGCACACACTGCTGGTAACATCAGTGGGATGAGCTTGAAGGATACTGGGAACTTGTGCTCCACACAAGGATATTCCTTCTGAATACTCACTTTGCCTATACACCTCTCAGAACTGTTCCTTCATGTCAGAAAGTGAGTGAGCTGCAGTTGTCAGCTTCTTTCCGTGCACCAACCTCACGGTATTATAGCAACCTCTCTGCAAATGTCTGAGACCCATTTTTGGCAAATCCCTCTGAGTAACACAAGGGATCAAGTGTTAGTTTTCTAGGTCTCCAGGGTCAAATGCCTTTTCCATTCTCTTGTTCAGAGGCTTAGAGTTGACTGACATTTCTTTCAGTTTGGACCGTGTTGCTACATTGGGGTTGGTTTCATCCTTAACTGCCTTACCTATAATAAACTCTATCAGTTAAAATAATTCCTGTGGTTTCTATATTCCTGGATAAACTCTAAGTAACACAGCATGTGATATTATCTTAGGATAGGAAATTTAAATTAATTACAAATTAAATGTAAATTAAAATTTAAATTCAGTAACATAGCATTGTTGTGATATTCTTTTTAAACTTATTTTCCATTCTTTCATTTTATATGTGTTTGCCAACATGTATGTAAGCACACCTGTCATGAAATGTCCACAGAGGCCAGAAGAAGATATCAGATCCCCTGGAACTGGAGGTGCAGGTGGATATTAGCCACGTTGTGGGTGTTGGGAACCAAACCTGGGTCCTCTGCAAGAGCAACCAGTGCTCTTAACCACTGAGCCACCTTTGCAGCCTACGATAGGCTTTAAAAGACCCAGAAATTCAAATAACACTAACATCTACCAGGTAAGCATAATAAAAAGCAAGTGTACATTAAAATTAAACTGAAAGTAGTCTTCTAATGGGATAAAGAGACAATTTCTCCTGTGAGGAGTATAATTAAAAATTAAGACATTGGGTAGTTTGTTGGGGGGTACAGTAGATTGAACACAAGTCTTCACACATGCTAGGAAAAGTTTCCCCATCATTGAGCTGTTCCAGTTCTATTGCACTCGGTTTTGAAATGAGATCTCACTATGTCATTTAGGTTGGCCTGAAACTTGCAACCCTCTTGCTTCAGCTTCAGGAACAGTGGGATTACAGATGTTCATTAATATGTCTGTTTGCCAAAATTAAGATACAACTATCATTAGCACTACATGCCAAAGAATGACTATATTTATATATATAATATTACTATGTACTTATAACATGTATCTTAGATGGTATAAATTTATAATATGCAGTTTTATATACAAAATTAAATACAGATAGAGAATTAAGTGGTCAATATATCAATCCATGCTTTTATTTTTTTTAAATTCGGATTTAAGCCTTGTTGATTCCACTTTTTCCTAATTTAACTTTCAATTTAAATTACTATAATTTTTTTTCCATTTCTTGTAAATTTATATTATTTTCTGATTTTTAAATGAGCTTCTTGGTGGACACCTGAGGCTTTTAATACTTAAGCTATTGACTGCATGGTTTCTAGCTATGGACTATACCTTCCTGCTTCTTTGCATATAAACTAATATTTATTATTATATACAGAATATTGGAATGATACATTGTAGTGATTCTGGCTTCTGCTATTTACTTCTGATGAATGCTGATTCTTTGTTCTTTTTAAAAAATATTTTATTATAATTTATATTTTATGTGTACTAGTATATTGACTGTATGTATGTAAGTGCGCCCATGTCATGCAATGCCAAAGAAGAGGCTGTTAAATACCCTGGAACTGGAGCTATGGATCATTGTTACCTGCCATAAAGTCCTGGGAATCAAACCTAGGTACTCTTAACTGCTCAGCCTTCTCTCGAGCCCCAAATTCTTTGTTCTTGTAGGCAGGTCAATGACAGGATAATCACAGTGATCATGTAAGAACATGGTTTTATATTCCATTAGAATCGTTTGATGATTACAGACTATTTCTTAAACCTCTCCAAATTAATTAGACTCAAACTTCAAGTACTGTGTCTCCCGAGACTCCAGAGAATGTTTAGGCCTTTGTTATTCCATTTTAGAACACATCTAGAAGTGGTCATACTTTTGCATGTGAACTTCACCTCCTATGTTGTCTTTCTGCCTAGACAGGGAATGAGAAGAGCTTCTGCTTCCTGGCACTGTTATCACATTCATTCTTCACACCTTAGACACACAGCAATCTCATAAGCTTTGTGTTGTCTAGTTCAGCATATGCGCAAAACAATTTCCAGCCAAAGACTCATGAGGGATGAGTTGCCCTTCTCCCAGAGATCTTGCTCTGTGCTGTCTACTCCCCAGTGATTAGGAGTTGCTTCAAGTGATTCTTCCACTTTCATTGTTATTTCTGACCACAGAGGATGTTCAGTACCAGTTCTTCCAGCCTGACTGAAGTAGATAATTAACAAAGCAATGTTTACTTTCTTCTTTTTCTCATTTATTGGCATTTTCTTAATGAATACAGTTATTATATTTATAGCTATGTGTTTTAAATTGCTTCAAAAGAAAATGTTACTCATGTCAAAAGAAAGAAATATAATGTTTAATTAAATTTCATAGAAATTAAAGAACACATTAAAGTTTGAATTTTCTGTCTGAGATATAGGCTTATTTGTGTGTGTGCATGTGTGTGTTAGTGTGCTATATGTTCAAAGTTTCAAAATTTTCATAGCTAGAATAGTATAATCTTAGTTTGCTTCTCTGTTGCTGTAATGAAAACACTGACCAAAACGAACTTCAGGAAGAAAGGGTTTATTTTATATTACCTCTCCCAGGTCACAGTTCATCACCGAAGGAATCAGGGCAGAAACACATGGCAGGATCCTGAAGGCAAGAGCTGAAGTACAGACCATGGAGGAATGCTGTTTACTAGCTTGCTCCTTTAGCCCATGCCCAGCCTGCCTTTACTAAACCACACAAGACCACCTGCCTTGGGTTGGCACTGCTCACAGTGGGCTGGGCCCTCCCACAATATCTCAACAATCGAGAAAAATGCCCCACAGACATGGCCTCAGGCCAGTCCAATGAACTGAGGTTTCCACTACCTAGGTGTGTCAAGGTGACAACTAAAGCTATCCAGCACAAGTATTTGAAAAGATGATAAAAAGGGGAAAATTCCTTAGAATGAGAAATGGACTATTTCACATCTCTAGGACAAAATACAGCAATATATAATCTGTAACTTTTTTGTCAAGATCTCCCAATGTAGTTATCCTGGTACTCAAAGTCCACTCAATTCAGCCTCCCAGGTGCTGGGACTATAGGTGCACACATACACCATGCTGCCTGGCACTAAGCAGTAGCTCACAGATACTTCTAGGATTATAAATTTGAGGAACTTTGTGCATTGTGTTAACACACACTTTAACATACTAATGAGACTAATTAAGTGTATGTTCATAATTTATTGACTACTTGCTCTATCAGGCATTGTGATATATATATATATTCAGCATTGTTTTATATAGCCCTTAGCACAGCTACCAAGTCATTACCAATTTTATTCTCAAAAGGCACAAATGCAGATCAATGATGAAGCTACTAAAATCCCTTTACTTTGGTAAATATTTTCTTCTTGACAAATATTAGAGATGACATTTTTATGTGTTAACTTCACAAAAAGGGATGTTTTTACAATGAGACTCCACTAATTTGGTGTGTTCTAATCTGAAAATTTCAGTATTCTAAATAATATTTATAGAAGCTTTATTATATTTCTATTTATTAAGAACACAGAAGAGCTAGGGCCTAGGGAGAAGGCTCACAGATAAAGTGCTGTCCATGAAAGCATAGAATTGAGTTCTGATTCCAGAACCCAAGTAAAATACTGTGCGGGTTTAGAAGCCCCCCGAAACTCTAGCTTTGTGAGAAAGAGAGGGAATCCTTAGAGCAAGCTGGCTAGAGAGGCTAGCCATATCAGCAAGCTCTGCATTTGCTTGAGGAACTTGCCGCAATAAATAAATTGGAAGAACAATGAAGGATGACTCCCGGCATCATCCTCATGCCTCCACATCCATGGGCATATATGTGCAAATACACCTAAACACACAAGTGCCCCCACACATGTACAGTGTAGAGGGGGGGGGGAGAAAAAACATAAGAACTAAAATTGCTTGCAGGAGAGCAGGTCTGAAACATAGACACTAAAGCATCTATTCTTCTATCACCATGTTCTCAAATAGTATACAGGTGGCTTTGATTATTTTGTTAGAAGCATGTGGCATGTGACTCTGCCTCGGATGAAGAACATGCTTTGGATTCTAAAACCACATTGGAAACAGAAGCACCAGTCTTCCAAAGCAAATTTGTTGTCCAGACTAGGTGGATAAATATCCCCATATGTGCAAGAGTCAACAATAGTTTGAACTGGGGGAACTGAAAAGGAATTCTGGAGGTGACTATATAGAGAAGCCTAATGAATAAAACCATTTCAGTGGGAAACCTGAGATATTCCATTCCCAGATGAGAAGTTATTAAAATTTTTCCTGACTTTGGCTGGGAGAATGGAAAAAGGATTAAAGTAAAAGTAATTTTAAGTACTTTAAGAGTCTACATTAATTGGACACATTCTTACAATGCCATGATATAGCGCTGTGGCTAGAGCCATTTTACTGGTGGTGAACTCAGAATTCATGTCTATACACCCAGAGTTGCATACCTTCTCCTATATGGAATTTAGTGCTCAGGGCACGCAGACAGTCAAGCTTTACCCTTAACCACTGCTCTGCACCTCTCTCAAACTAATTAAATATGAGAAAAGGTACTTTGAGGATTGATTTCTTCCTAGTCATTTGCTCATATTTCAGTTGAAATAAACTCTAAAAATTTTGGTGGCCATCTTGATTTTAAAGTTTCCAACTTTTGGTAAATGTTTTCTTGGGCAATTATTTGCGAGGCCCTTTTCCTAGTTGGCCCCTTGCCCTTATTTCTAGTCTTTTTCTTACTATGCTGTCCTACTTTGAGCCCTCTGAGAGCATCATAGTACCTGATCTCCACAAGCTTCAAGAGGGATCCTATTTAGCCTTGATTTGTTCCCGATTTAAAGATGTTTTAGGTTTGAAAACTTCAATTATGTCATGAATGGGGAAACCTCTCTTAGGACTTAAAAGGAAAAATATAGTGATTTCAATTTTTTTATCCCTTGAAACAAAAAAGAAAGAATAAGATTATTTTTCAATTAAAGACTCTATCTTGGCCTAAGGATTTAAGACAGTCAATCTCTAAAGAATTTGGCTTCCCAGGAGTAGGAATGTTAAATTTACGCTATAGAATTTACTTGAATTAAAGTAAATTAACAAAATGAATAGCTTTACTCAATTTCTAGTTTTGTTTCAGCAGAGACTCTTTTTACATGCATGTTTTCTTTGCACTGAAGTACTGAAGCCACTTACACATTTCCATTACATTTGCTGAATACTCAACACATTTTTTATGCACATCACCACAACAGTTTCAGTTAAATTAACCCAAGCCTAATTCCACCAACCCATTTGGCAACAACAGACTTGTTTGCTAATAAGAAATCAAAAATGCTAATGAAGAGAAAGAAGTGACAGATCTGTTAGGAAACATTAAGTATAGAACCACTACTGCTTCCTGATCCTTTTCATCCAGACCAACTCAGTGCCTTCTCCAGACTCCAGGAGCACTCCGGGCCTGCCTCTGCCCTCAACTCCCTCTACCTCCCCTGGGCTGCAAACCCTGCCAGCCTCTTTCCAGGACACTGGGGCTGACCTCTAGGCCTGGAACCACCACTGCTTCCTGATCCCTTGCAATCAAATGAACCCAGTTCTTCTTGTGGTCCTCAGGAGCCCTCTGGGCCTGGTCCCCGCCTCACATCCCTCTGCTTCCCTGGGTTGCACAACCCACTAGCCTCTCTCCTGGGAAAGTCCAGAGTACTTTCTGTGTCTTGACTCACCCAGCCTCATTCACCCTCCCCCATCTTCTCTGCCCTTCTCTCCTCCTAGTCTTGGTACTGTCCCATTCCTTGTCTTGGCACCACAGACACCAGGAGAACCACCACTGTTTCCTGATCCTTTGCATCCAGACCAACCCAGTTCCTTCTAGAGGTCCCCAGGAACCCTCTGGGCCTGGTCCCGCCCTCATCTTCCTCTGCTTCCCTGGGCTGCACAACCTACAGGCAAGCCTCTTTCCTATACATTGGGGCTGACCTCTCAGCTTCTTGATCCTTTGCATCAAGACCAACCCAGTTCCTCCCTGCAGTCCCCAGGAGCATTTGGGACCTCTTCCCACCCCCCATCTCCCTTTGAATTTATGGGTGGCACAGCCACCAGCTGCCCAAGACCAGCATCTTTCCTGGGCCAGTCCAATCCCAAAATTCCTGATGATAACATCTTTCCTGGAGGGATCCAGATCTTAGGAGAAAGCCTGAGAGCATCTGATCCTCATCAGACTTGGGCCTCTGTGGGAACTCCTGAAGACAAAAGCAATCTGGCCATTCCAATATAAAATCAAAAGAGAGAACTGGAAGCTTAGAGATGAACCAGCTTTTCATGCCCAAAAAGTAAACCACAAAGGAGGCAGACCTGAACTGGAAAGTTTGAGTCTCATACAAGAATCAGAAACTACAAAAGAAATTCACATGTCAAATCACAGACAAAAAAATAATAACATGAAAATCCAAAATAACATATCCCCCCAAAATATCAATAGTCCTCTAGAGGTGTACAAAGAGAATCTCCTAGAGATAATGCAGGACATGGAACTCAAAAGAACAATTATAAACATGATAAAAGAATTCAGTGAATTTAAAGAACATGCAAACAAAGAAATCAAAGAACTGAAGGAAGATAGGGATAAACTTCTGAATGAATTCAGAAAAGAGTTAGAAATATTGGAGAATACTCAGGCTGAAATGAAGAAGGAAGTGAAACACTCAGTAAGCCAATTAGAAACAACAGGAGAAAACCTCACCAATAGGATAACTGAAATGGAAAACAGAATATCAAGACTGGAAGATAAAGTGGATGAATGAGACCACTCAAGCAAATGGAACATGCAGGAATTGTGTGATGCCATAAAAAGACCAAACTTACAAATCATATGCTTACAGGAGGGAGAGGAATCATAAGATAATGGCATGGACCAGATCCTCAACATAATCGTAGAAGAAAATTTTCCAAAATTAAAGAAAGACATTCCCACACAAATACAAGAAGCATACAGAACACCAGACAGGACCAGAAAAGAAAATCTCCATGGCACATCTTAGTAAAAACACTAGAAATACAGAACAAAGAGACAATACTGAAAGCTGAAAAAGAAAAACAAGTCACATATAAAGAAAACCCATTAGGATTACAGCTGAGTTTTCAGTGCAAACTGTGAAAGCTAGAAGAGCCTAGACCAAAGTATCACTAGTTTTAAATGACCACAGATGTCAACCCAGATTAATATCCCCAGCCAAAATATCTATTATATGCGAAGGCGAAAGAAAAATCTTCTATGACACAAATAGGCTGAAGGAATTCATGTCCACAAAACCAGCCCTTCAGAGAGTTCTGGAAGCAATACAAAGAGCTGAAGAAAGGAATGACTATACTCAATGGGTTGTGGAAAGGAATTCAATGAAGTTATAATTGTGGAAAATTACAGCTATGTCAAGAATGTGAACTGAAATAAAAATGACAGGATTCAATACACATCTTTCATTAATATCTTTAAATATTAACAGACTGAACTCTCCAGTCAAAAGATACAGACTAGGTGAATGGATTAAGAAACAAAACCATCTTTTTGTTGCCTGCAAGAAACACACCTCACTTTTAAGTACAGGCACTATCTTAAGGTGAAAGGATGGAAAAAACATACCAAGTGAACGGTACTAAGAAAAAAGCTGACTTTGCAATTCTAATATCTGACAAAATTGACTTTAAACTAAAATTAATCAGAGGAGATAAAGAGGGCCACTTTATTCTGATCAAAGGAACAATAAACCATGAAGCTATCACAATTACAAACATATATTCACCAAACTCTGGTGCACCCAACTTCATAAAAATGATACTACAAGATTTTAGACCCAGATTAATCCAAACTCAACAATAGTAGGGGATTTCAATACCCCACTGGCTCCATTAGATAGGTCAACAGGGTAGAGAGTTAGCAGAGAGACATCTTAATTAATACCATATATTAAAAAGACCTAACAGACATCTACTGAGTATTCCACCCAAGCACCAAAGGACATACTATCTATTCAGCGCCCCATGGAACCATCTCCAAAATAAACCATATATGGGGAACAAAACAAACCTCAACAAATACAAAAAGATTGAAATAATTCCATGCATTCTATCAGACCACAATGCAATAAAGCTTAAAATCAACACTGGAAGAAGCCCTAATAACCACATGAACACTTGGAGATTAAACAACACACTCCTGAATGATGAATGGGTCAAAAGAGAAATTAAGAAAGAAATAAAAGTATTCCTGGAACTAAATAAAAAGGACAATACAACATAACAAAACCTGTGGGACACACTGAAAGCTGTCCTTAGAGGGAAGTTCATAGCTCTAAGTGCCCACATTAAAAAAACAGAAAGAATACAAATAAGTGACTTAACATTGCAACTCAGGACACTTGAAAAGCAACAACAAATGAAACCCAAACCCACCAGACAGGAAAAATAACAAAAATCAGGGCAAAAATTAATGAAATCGAAATTAAAAAAATACAAAAAATCAATGAATCCAAGAGCTGGTTCTTTGAAAAGATAAACAAGATCATCAGTCAACTAGCCCAGTTAACCAAAAGAAAGAAAGAGCACCTACAAATCAACAAAATCACAAATGAAAGGGGAAACATCACAAGAGACACCAGAAATATACAGAACATTATAAAGGAATAATTTGAAAACCTATATGCTACTAAATTTGAAAACCTAAAAGAATTGGATGGTTATCTAAAGGCATGGGAACCACCAAAACTAAACCAAGAAGAGATTATTAACAGCTTAAACAGACCCATAACACATAGGAAGTTGAAAGAACATCACAAAACCTCGTGACTAAAAAAACCCCAGGACCAGATGGATTTACAGCAGAATTCTATCAGACATTTAAAGAAGATCTACATCCAATACTACTTAAATTATTCCAAAAGAAAGAGAGGGAGAAGGTCTAAATTCCTTCTATGAAGCCAGCATCATCTAATACCAAAGCCATGTAAAGATACAACAAAAAAAGAAAACTATAGACCCATATCCTTAATGAACATAGATGCAAAAATTCTCAACAAGATTCTTGAAAAATGCATACAGACACACATCAAAAAGATCATCTACCATGATCAAGTCAGCTTTATCCCAGAGATGCAGGGATGGTTCAATATATGTAAGTTAAAAACCGCCATAAGTCACATAAGTGGGCTCATAGACAAGAACCACATGGTCATTTCAATAGATGCAGAGAGGGCCTTTGACAAAATTCAACATGTGTTTATGTTCAAAGTTCTAGAGGGAATTGGACTGGAGAGAACATACATCAACATAATTAGAGCCATGTATAACAAATCCACAGCCAACATCATTCTAAATGGAGAAAAACTGGAAGCAGTCCCATTGAAATCAGGAACCAGACAAGGCTGTCCACTATCTCCACTTCTCTTTAACATAGTGCTTGAAACTCTTGCAAGACAATAAGACAAGAGAAGGAAATTAAAGGAGTAATAATAGGAAAAGAAGAGATCAAATTATCCTTTTTTTGCAGATGATATGATATTATATCTGAGACACTAAAAATTCCTCCAGAAAATGCCTAAAAATTATTAACACGTTTACTAAAATGGCAGGTTACAAAATTAACCTACAAAAGTCTGTAGCCTTTCTATATACAAATAACAAGCAATCAGAGAAAGAGTACATGGAAACACACCCCTTCACAATAGCTGCAAAAAATAAAATAAAATAAAATATCTCAGAATAAACCTGACCAAAGACATTAAAGACCTCTACAATGAAAATTTTATCTTTAAAAAAAGAGATTGAGGAAAACATCAGAAGATGGAAGGACCCCAAGGCTCATGGATTGGAAGAATTAATACTGTAAAAATGGCCATCCTACCAAGAGCCTTTTATAGAGTCAATGCAATGTCAATCAAAATACCCATGACATCTTTAACAGAATTGGAAAAAACCATCTTATGATTCATATGGAAGCACAAAAGACCTCGGATTGACAAAGCAACACTGAGCACTAAGAGCAATGCTGGGGGGATTACTATACCAGATTTTAAGCTGTATTCCAGAGTTATAGTTATAAAAACAACATGGTACTGGCATAAAAATAGATGCATAGCTCAATGGAACAAAATTGATGACCCAAATATGAGTTCATGAAATTTCAGCCACCTGATATTTCACAAAGGGTCCAAGAACATGCTGGAGGAAAGAAAGCATGTTCAGCAAATGATGCTGGTAAAACTGGATTTCCACCTGTAGAAGAATGAAGCTAAACCCCTGTCTTTCATCTTGCACAAAAGTCAATTCCAAATGGATCAAAAACCTCAATGTAAAGCCTGAAACTCTGAAACTGTTTTAAGAAAGCATTGGGGATAACCTACAAGACATAGGCGTAGGAAAGGATTTTCTAAACTGGGCATCAACTGCTCAGGGAAAAAGGTCAAGAATCAACAAATTGGACCTCATTAAACTAAAATGCTTCTGTACATCAAAGGGGGCAACCAGGGAAGTGAAGAGAAAACCCACAGAATGGGAGAAAATCTTCACCAGCGACACATCTGACAGAGGTTTAACATCCAGAATATATAACAAACTCAAAAAACAGAGAATCAAGACAGGAAGTAACCCAATTAAAAGATGGGCTGTGGAGCTGAACAGAGAGTTCTCAAAGAAGAAGTAAAAATGGCTATGAAACATCTTAAAAGATGTTCAACATCCCTAATAATTAGGGAAATGGAAATTAAAACCACTTTAAGATTCTACCTTACCCCAGTCAGACTGGCTAATATTAAGAGAACAACTGATACCAAATGTTGGAGAGGATGTGGGGAAAGGGGAACACTCATCCACTGCTGGTGGGGCTGCAAAGTTCTTCAACCTCTATGGAAAGCAGTGTGGAGAACTCTTAAAAAACTAGAAATGAACCTACCATTTGACCCAGTTATACCACTCCTTGGCATATACCCAAAGAACTCATCCTATTGCAGAGACACTTGTTCATCCATGTTTGTTGCTGCTCTTTTCACAATAGCTAAGAGATGGAAGCAACCTAAGTGTCCTTCAATTGATGCGTGGATACTGAAAATGTAGTTCCAGGGCCTTTGACTTATCTTCACATAGGCAGAACTGGTAAAAGAAAGGAGCCTGGGGCTCTTCCCAAGCTCATGTGACCCCTGAGGAACAGATCCTCAAACGGCCTTTAGAGTGAATTAAATTGGTTTATATGGGCCAACTGTATGACCTTAAACACCCAAAAGGAAAGTATAACCAAAGATTAAAGGGGCCAATATAATCTTTTAAGAGTCCATATATATAGATAAAGGCTACATAACAAGCAACAATGCCAGATAGAAGATACCTTCTTTTGAGTTGTTGGCCATGGTGGCCAAAGGGACTCGCAGATAGTAACCCAGCATTGAACTGGGAAAATGTACAACAGACCCCAATTTTATCTAAAGGAATATTGACAACTGATTGCTGTTAGATGAGGTACAGCTGACCTTCCTAAAACAACGTTCTCTAGATAGGCTCACTAGATTCACCAGATGGACAAGTAGTGGTGAAGAGCTAGGGGTCATGACATCAGAGCAGACAGTAGCAGGGATAACAGAGTATAAGAGATCTAGTGGGGGGAGGCAGGTTATGGGAGGGTGCCATATGGGAAGTGGGTGTACATTTGAATAAGATGGTTTGGGATGTTCTATGTGATACACACACACACACAAATCAACAAGTTAAAAAAATTGAATTATATTTGAGGAGGAAGCATAAAAGTTTACATCATGTTAATTAGTAGAGGTGATAAACATTACCATTGAAACCTACCTGATGCCTTTACAGACATACACAGGCACCAAGGATGTGAGTGCAACCAATTATGACTGGTAATCATCAGATACATACAGATTAGAGATGCACACACCAGCTTCTCAGTGTTATGAGAAAAAGCAATGAGTCTTTCTGTAAGAAACAGTATATTTTAAAATGAAATGGAGATCTTTTTTAAAGATTAAAAACCCATTCAATTTTATGTGTTACAGGGCTTATACTTATAGAATATATTGTATAACTGTACTAATTCAACAGCGAACCTAAAAACTTTATAGCCACTTTTGAAAGAGATGTATTTTTGCTCTGGAAACTGTTAATTAGTATGTTAAAGCTGTAATGAAATGCTTCTTCAAAAAAACATTAAAAAACATGAAAAACAAAAAAGAAACACGTTAAAAAAAATCAAGCCATACTGTAAGGCAAGAAGACAACTGCGTATTTGAGTATCAGAGTATTTGCTTCTCTGCTTAGGGAGATGGTCTTTTTCTATTTTTGCCTCATTCAGCCTTTATTACTCACCCTCCCCATTCTGTCAGTGTTATTTAATTTTCTCGTTCCTGTGACCAACTATCTGACAAGAAGCAACTTTAGGCAGAAGAATTGATCTTGGCTCACAGCTTGATGGTACAGTTGATCATTGAGGGAAGCTCAGGGTGGCAGGAACTGCTTGTGGCTATGGCAACTGAAGCATGATGCTGCCTGCTCACATTCCAATGTACCAAGAGATCAAGGCAAGACCAGAAGTAGAAAGCAGACTGGAAGCACCAGGCGACAAGCCTTAATGATCATCCCTAGCTACCCACTTCTTCAAGCTAGGCACCATCTCTCAAAGGTTCCACAACTCCCAAAGCATCAGGCTGACTGGGAAGCACAGCTTTGAACACTTGAATCCATACGGGATGTTTCTCAGAAAACCAGAATAACAAGGCTGTGTTCCTCTGTTGCTACTGATACCCTTCAGCTTTCAAGTGTTTCAGTTGCAGTGTGATTATAAAACAGGCTCCATATTTACTTTAATTTCCATTCTTTGGATCACACATAATTGGTAGCGTGATGACAAAATGTCATGCAAATTCAAACATTTTTGTCCAAGACAAATGCAATGGTACTTTGGAATTATAGGCAAAACCACAATTGTCCTCAGCAAAACTTGGGCTTTTATCTAGTTTTCCTTATCTCTGTGTTTCCTTTGCTGGTTCCTTTAATATCCATGATTAGGCTCCTGTGTTTATTCCAAGTTATGATATTTCCATGAAGGTTTTAATCTACTGACACTTAAATTTTGCTGTGGCTTTGACTCTCAACTTCGGTCCAGTTAGTCCTTCTGCTTAGTGCAGGTGTACTGCCCTGAAACTCTGCCTGAGAGGTGACCCATAAACTCAGAGGTCATCTTCTTGTCTCCTCTCCCCCTTCTTGTTTCTCCTCATTCTCTCTCTTCTCCTCCTCCTTCTGTTCTTCCTTTTTTTCCTTCTCTTCATTCTTATTCTTTTTCTATGCTGGGTCCAGAGTTTTATGCGTGTTAGATAAGTGTTTTAAAACTAACCTATATGTCCAGTTCTGTTATGGTCTTCTACCCTCCCAATAAATATGTCCCGCATTGAATACAAATGTTGTTTAGATCTGAATGATCAGCTGCCCAAGGTTTTTAGCACCCTTCATCTGTTTTCCTTTGTTATTGCACAGAATAAACCTGCTAGCGCTCCCATCGAGGACTTACACTACCTGCTCTCTGCATTGTTGCACAGGAATTGCTCCTCTTGGACCTTGATTCTTTTATAATTATCTTTACTTCTGGATTAAGAGTCTAAGGTATTTGTCTTCTGAATTTTTGCATTAACTTTGGATAAGTTTATATTAAATATTAATTTCTCACCCATGTTCCCTTGGCATAAATTTTCTGGAAGTACTGTTATGCTAGTCATCAGAAATCAGATTTTCTAAGGACTTTCTATATTCATAAGATGGTGTTAGATATAATTTCGAATTTACAGATAAATAATATAGCCTCCGTTTGGATAGGGTGAATTACAGATATGGGAAGCAGGATATTTGAGAATTATGGTATGATAACCAGAAGATAAATAGAATAAAAAATAAAATTACTGAAGAAAGTTGGGAACTGATTTATGTAGGATTGGATCAATAAAGTTTTGCTGATGGTTAGCCACATGAATCAACTCTGAAAATGTAAGTTAAGTAGGAACTTGCTGGAAGGAAATTGGAGTAGCATATGTAATGGAAAGAAGAGCTGATTAGGGGTGTAATATCCTGGCCTCTGGCCTTTCATAAAATGTACCAGCATTCCTCAGCTCATGTGTTGGCAGGGTTTAACCACTAACTTACCTCTGCCCTCGGAATTGAAATTGCCTGAAAAGAGTTGCCTCTCCAGATTAAGACTATATGGTAAAGACTATATCATAGCCTAGCATGATACACTAGGCGAACTTGAAAGAGTAATACATACTTTCTCCTTCCATCCTTGTCTCAGTTTGGGACACCTCTGATTGGTCATGCTAACTCCATCATACCCGTAAGATTGGTTGATGACTAGGTTTGTTGATGACTATATTGGTTGAAACTATGTTTGCTGGTGCTCACCCTCTTTCCAATCTGATTCATTCCACACTATTACTGGTAAGTGTTAATCATAAGAGCAGTCTTGTAGCGGATATAATTGATCTTCAGTTTTACTGAAAAATTGCTAACTTTATTTCTAGTGATACTTAAATGTCTGACTTTAACTCTTGGCCAATACTAGGACAATGAGATTTATCACATGCTGTTAAAAGTCTATAACTTCTATACCAACCCCTAGGGTCATTTTCCTTTGCTGATGATTTCCAAATGCTTTAGCAAGTTAAACAGCTTGGCTTGACAGTATGATCAGAGAGGCATAAAAGTTTTATTGAAGTTTTTGCTTTGAGGTCGCCTAAAGCCAAGATTTCATACATAGATCCTGGATCAATCCAGTTATGTGGCATGGTCTGTGCACATGTAAGGGCCCTTGGGATCTTTCTGACCTAATGTTTGCCTGCAGTTGCTTTCTTTGTTGGCACTGAGTCTTTTTTCCTTTAAGTAAACATGTCACATTAGAATGCTCTGTGGTGTCTGTGAGTCCTTTAAATATGTGAACATGAGAAGTCTTTGCAGGTCTTTTTGAGACAGGGTCTCCCTCTACTGAGGTTGGCCTGGAACTCACTATGTGGACCAGAGTGGCCTTGAACTCACAGAGATCTCCTTGCCCCTGCCTCCCAAGTGTTGGGATTAAAGGAGTGTACCACCATGCCCAGCTGTCTTGGAAATTTCTTAACAAAATTTCCCATTTTGAGCCTCAGTCTTATAGCTTCTTTACTGGGGGGGGGGGTCATTGACCTGTGAATATAATTAACTTTTGGAAAGTGTAGTAATCAATGAACTCTGGAGTTTTCAAAAAGAGAAAAATAGAGATAGTCTATTTCTAGCTTATTTATTTTTTTTTCTTCTGCATTTTCTATGAGTTTGTCTTTCAAAAATGATTTCATAGTGCTAATAATCAGAACTATGTTTTTTCCTCAATATATATTCTCATGATAAAGTGATAATTTATAAATTAGGTGATGTAAGAGATTAATGGCAATAAAAATAAGAGTAGTTATTCTGTATAGTAAATGTTATGTGGATGCAGTCTCTCAATCAATCTTTCTTTTCTCTCCTTCTCTCTTTTTTCTCTCTCCCTTACTTATCCTTCCCATGGTGATATGAGATGATTCAGTGCTTATGGGATAAGATAAAGTGAGGCTATTTTTGTCTTTGTGACTGTACATTAGAAAGGAAAATATGGAATCAAACAAGACTCTCTACTATCTCTACTCATTTTCAATACACTGCTTGAAACTCTTGCAAGAGCAATAAGACACCAGAAGGATATTAAAGGAGTACTATATGGAAAATAAGGAGTCAAATTATCTCTATTTGTAAACAACATGATATTATACATAAGAGATCCTCATAATTAGAATTGATTAATAGTTTCAGTAAAGTGGCAGGTTACAAAATCAACTTACATGATCAGTAGCCTTTCTATACACCAATAACAAGCAATCAGGAAAAAAAGCATTCAAGGGAGCCCTTCCATTCAAAATAACCTCAAAAAATAAAATATTGTGGAATAAACCTAACCCAAGACACTAAATATCTCTACAATGAAAATTTCAAATCTTTAAAGAAAGAGACAGAGGAAGACACTAGGAGATGGAAAGACCTACCATGCTGGTGGTTTGGTAAAATCAATTTTGTAAAAATGATCATCTTACCAAAAGCAAACTACAGATTCATATCAATGCCAATCAAAATACCCCAGACATTATTCACAAAGCTTGAAAAAATCATCCTACAATTCATATGGAATCACAAAAGACCCCAGATATCCAAAGCAATCTTGGACAAAAAGAACAATACTGGGGATCACCATATCAGATCTCAGATTATGTTACTGAATTATAGTCATTAAAAACTGGACAATACTGGCATAAAATAGATGTGTAGATCAATAGAATAAAATAGAAGCCCAAAACCTAAGTACATGCAATTTCAATTACCTGATATTCGACAAAGGTGCCAAGAACACACAATAAAAGAAAGGCAGCATCTTCAACAAATGGTGCTAGCAAAACTGGATCTCCTCTTGCAAAAGAATTAAATTGGACATTTATCTTTCACCTTCACAGAAGTAAACTACAAATAGATTAAAGGCCTCAATACAAAACCTGAAACTCTGAAACTGCAAGAAGAAAACATAGGCAGTACCCTCTAAGATATAGGCGTAGGAAAAATTTTTCTAAATTGGACATCAGTTGCTCAGGCATTAAGGTCAACAGTCAATAAGTGGGACCTCATTAAGCTATGAAGCTTCTGTACAGCAAACGAAACAACCAAGGAAGGAAAAAGGAAACCCAATGAGTGGGTGAAAATCTTTACCAGCTACACATTCGAGAGGAATAATATCCAAAATACACAAAGAACTCAAAAAATCAAACAATAAAAAGATGGGCTATACTGGAACAGAAAGTTCTCAAAAGAAGAAACAAAAATGGCTTGAAAAGTGCTCAACATCTTTAGTAATTAGAGAAATGCAGATAAAAAACATTTTAAGATTCCCTCTTACCCCAGTCAGACTGGCTAAAGATCAGGAGAAAGAAAGACACCAAATGCTGGCATGATTGTAGAGAAAGGGGAACACTTGTTGAATGCTGGTGGGAATGCAAACTTGTCCAACCACTAAGAAAGTGATGTGGAGAATTCTCAAAAACCTAAAAATGAACCTACCATATAATTTAGTGATACCACTCCTTGGCATATACCCAAAGGACTCATCCTACTGTAGAGATACTTGTACAACCATGTTTGTTGCTGCTCTCTTCACAATAGCTGAAAAATGGAAACAACCTAAATGTCCTTCAATTGACAAATGGATAGTGAAAACATAGTACATTTACACAATGGAGTAGTTCCACTCATCAGTGAGAAAAGTGAAATTATGAAAGTTGCATGTAAATGGATGAAACTAGAAACTGTTATACTAAGTAACACAAATGCAGAACAGTAAGCAACATGTGTTCTCCCTCATTTGTGGATTATAGCACCACTCCCTTATATGTGAGCATATATTCTGATGTAACACCAGGAGCCAGGAAAATCAAAAAGGATAAAGGGAGGTAAAAGAAAAAGAAGAACCCAAAAGAGGGGGACAGTTATGGGCAGGGGTTGTGGGGAAAGTGGGAGTGTTAGACTGAGATGTGAGGAGGGAGGGACATTCAAGGGGCTTGGTGTGGAGGGGAGGGAAGACAGGAGGGGGTGGGAGGTGAGTATTTCTGGGGAGGGAGGAGGGAAGTCGCTGGGAGGAAAAAGTGTAGAGATGAATGAATCTCAGGGGGCTAGAGAACCCAGAGGGAAATTTGATGTCCCCGAACCCCCCTGAGAAATGCACAGTGTCTAAACACTAGTGCCTATGTATACCTTGGTGTTGTTTGGCAAGGAACACAATGCCAGGAAGAGGAGGCCTCCCTTTAGGTGGTTGAAGAGAATTGTCCAGGAGACTCCCAAAATAACACAGGTTATTGCCAAAGCTCCCAGTTATCTTCCAGAACCAATAGATAAGACCCTACTGCTGAAGACAGGACACACTTTGGTTACAGGACTTGGAGCAGTGGAGTAGGACCTGACCTGAAAACCTTCTACCTGAAGTTTAGCTCTCATAATACTGATGATAATAAGCAAACTGCTAAGTAAGAAAATCAATCAATGGTTCAAATCAGCCATGCCATAATGACTGGCATGGCAAACTACCTCTATTGGTGCAGTAGTGTCACTGTTATCTTGGGGGTGGTAATCAACAGCTATTCTCTCAGTGGGAGTGAATTAATGGGTGGCACTGTAAACTTAATCAAATACATATGGCTGGAAAGGACATAGATACTAGAGAAAACTCTATCTCTAGCGTATCTCTAGACAAATGAAATTTCTTATCATATGCTAAATATGGATCCTTATATTTATAGGCAAGTGTTATCCTAGAAGGCAGTCATCAAAGAAGCTCCTTTTTGCAAGAGATGAAGGCTACTGCAGAATTCCACAACTTGTCAGACACAGAGAATATACATCTGAGAGATGTCCAGTCCTAGGTGACACATCTACAGTGGAACCTCTATACCTAAGGCTCATGGAACATAGGGGAACAAGGGGTAGAGAGAAAACTAATGCATCCCTTAACTCTCATCATTGAAGCTTCCTTATACAACAGAGTATTACATACAAAGAAGGTCACAATTGGCCAAGTTTTAAAATAATAAGAGCCTTCAAAGTGTGTATCCCTGGATAGAACTTCTATATTGAACCTCACTGCTCAGGGACCACTGCAGAAGAGAGGGTGGAAAGATTGTAAGATCAAGGGTTGGTTCATGAACACAGGGAAGCAGATGCTTTCAGGTCACTGGAAGTCTGCACATGTGAATTTGTGGCATTGAGCACAGGACCCATGCCAACTCAATTAAACAAGAGCCCAGAGGGGAGGAGAGAAATGGTTGGCAGGCTGGCTCTAGACTGAGAACAACTGGAGACTGATTGTTATTGGGAGAGGGAAGAGTATGCGTTAGTTACCATCTCTAGATGGGCTGACTAGACTCCAGTGGATCAATTTGCACTGAGGGACCTCTGGGTACAAATGCTTGACTGAATAGAAGTTAACTTGAAGGATAGAATACATGAAGTCTGGTGGGGGAAGTGGGGGGGGTCCATGGATAGGGAAGAGAGTCTAAATTTAATTAAGAAATGTATGAAATTATAAAAGCTCAATAATTTTTTTAAAGGAGAATTGTGAAGCCATGCTGATGCCCACTAACCATGGACCCTGGAGGCTGCAGCCACAAACAAGGAGGATCACTGTCTCAGATTATTCTCCCAAAGGATCCCAATTTCCCTTTTTTCTTCTATTGCCTTTTGTCCATTATTCCTTATATTGTTTCCCCCATTTGTGTGGGTACATGTTTATTTATGCCACCTCTAGTCTATTTCCAATCTGAGAGTTATATGAGCGGTTGTTACAATGATTGATTCTAGCACTTCATTGAAAGGGGCAACACTTACATAGAAATTATGGTACCTTTAAGGGTGACTTTTTATAGTTCTGTGGAATTCATATTTGGTCCATACAGGAACTAATTTTTTTAAATAAAGATTTAATTTGATTTTATGTATACGAGTGTTTTGACTGTATGTATATGTATGCATACCAGGTGTGTGATGGTGCCCATGGAAGCCAGAAGAGGATATCAGATCCCCTGAAATTGGATTTATAAGCAGTTGTGAGCAGCCATTGTGGCTTCTGGGAACCAAACATTTGTCCTTTGCAAAAATCACAAGTACTCTTAACAGTTGAGCCATTTCTTCAGCTCTGTGCAACTAAGTATCTTAAATGTCAGCAAACACTGTCCTTCCATCTCCCACATTCCTTGCTCTTCATCTCCCGCTTCTTTATTCTTTGCTGTTTTCTTCAAAATATCAGGTTCCATTGACACGTTATCCATATCCAGCAAAACCATTGGCAGTTGGGTAATGTGTGCATGGTCTCCTTTTTAATTGTGTGACTAATTTCCACAGAGTGAAACCACACTACCCAGGTGTAGTATGCTAAACACAAAGACACACTAAGTACTGAATAATTTGCTCCATACTTTGGTTACTTGGGGAGTGGTAGTGATTATATTTATAGATTTGGGTGATTTTTTTAGTCAAAATTGACAGTGGCTCTTTTAACACCACACACACACAAAAAAATGACATTTTCAGTACAGAGTCCTTGGGGTGGCCCACAAGTTTTTCTTCTTCTGTTTTTTTTTTTTTTTTAATAAATGTCAGAAGACTGATGGAAATAATTGTATTACTGGCACTTAAAATCATACCTCACTATGCCAAGGTAAAAATAACTCAGGACAACAGATCTGAAATTGATTAAGAAAACTATGGAAAACAGAATGAGACAGAAAGTGCATGCATTTAACTTCTTCCCTCTTTACTCATTTTAATTCCATAGTGTGTATAGCAAGTCAACCTCTGAGCTGGTCAGACATGAACAGGCTTGGCTAAAAGAATTCTGTTTCTTTTCCCAGAACTGAAGTCATAGCTTTCCACTTACTGTGGCAGAAGAAATTCTTTAATCTTACTTTCTCTCCACCCCTGGCTCATTATGGCTGGATTTTTTTCAATGTATTTCTAGATTCTCTATCTTCATCCATTTCTTCCACTCTCTATCTCTCTTTTCTGGCCTGTATACCAACGTCAGACAGACTTCCTTTCCTGAACGGCTCATCTCAACACTCTCACACTCAAGAATCATGAGATTGCCTTTGGTAACCAACAAATCAAGCCTAGTCTCTTTGGCTGGGCACTTTGTCTTTCGGTAGTCTCCATAAAAACCAGCATCCTTCGTACCTCCACTGCCTTCATTTTCCCCTCACATCTGAGGCATTTTCCTCTTCCATTTTCCTCTCACATCTAAGGCATTTTCTTCTTCCTTGTACCCAGCTCATGACCTGCAGGAAGTGCAGTGTTTCTCAGATGCTCCCAGAGATCCTAACATGACGCTTCCTCCTTTCACCATTAAGACTCTGATTGCTATTTATCTACACAGCTACATTTGTAAAGCTTGACTTACTTGTATAATGAAAGAAAAAAGAATTACTGGTTTGAGTGTTTTTAATACAAAATTAATGTAATATTAATTATGAATTAGTTAAACAAGGCCAGTCTTCCTTTCTGGGTCTGTACTGGGAACCTGCTGTTCAAGTAATCAGGACCAACCTGGTGAGAAAGTCAGAACCCTGCCCACTCCTTTTCCATCTTCCAGCTCTGGGACTAAGCCAAGAATTTACTCCTGGGGAACTCTGGACCAGTCAGAAGTCAACCAAACTACCACAACAATAAAAACAAAACCAAACTTCCACTCAATGAAGACAAGCTTGAATTTCACATCAGATCTTCAACCAACAAAAGAAGTCCATATGCCCAGGTCAAATATCAAACACAACTAATATGCAAAACCAAGATAATATGTTCTCACCAAGATTTCCTCCCCCATTTAAAGAAACAGATAATCTCTCCCTTGAAAAATCAGTGACAAGGCTAAATACAGTCAGAGTAACCTCAGTCTTCCCTGAAGTCATCTTCATTCTCCCATCTTTGAACACATATAACATTTATATGTGATATGTACCCATTTCTTCACTGAGTGTTATTTTTGATATTTCTGTGAAATGGGTAAAATTCTTGAGAACAGTTTCCAGGCTATTTTTCTCATTCTCTCCGTCTAGCCTAACGTCAGACATAATAAAAGATTAAGTTTCCATTACCAGTTTATTCTGTGCAGTAATTTGAAATTTCTGCCATCTTGGAATGTCTCTGAATTATGACTGCTAACTAATGTTTGCAAAATCCAACACACTGATAATCCATGTATTTTATAGAAGGAAAATTATAACTCTTAGGCTTTGGGCACATTTTGTACACATGTAAAAATACTCAGAAAAATACTCAGAAATATAACTTTAGGGATAATGATCTGCATGTTTTTTAATTGAATGAGGTTTTCAAGGTAATCACTACCACATTTTTAAGGACAATCTTCTCAGTGCCTAACAGTTTCTGGGAGGCTGTGGTATCTTCATTAAACTGTTGCTTATAATCTATCTTAGCTTGTTTTTTTCCAACACTAATTTATCCTGTCAAAAATTATCCCTTGTTAAAAAAAATGCACGTGAGTAATACTTTCCACTCAATTTGCCAAACCTGTTAAGAGCATTCCACTTGTTCTTCCAAAGCTAATGTTTACCTTCTAAATAGACATGACTTTCATCTGAAGCCTGATATTTTTAAAGTTTTTGTTTACTGGTTTAATGACAATATTTTGCCCAAGTTATTTACGTGGACATCCAAGTTATTTACATAGACAAAAACCACCATTACTTTCACTAACTTTTGTACCAAACATGATAATGAAACAAATCAATGGGAATGCTGATAAGAGTAAACTATTTTCACATTTTTAACATGGAGGTAAAGTGTCTTCTATTTATATAGAAGTAGAAAATATTATACTATTAAGTACTATTTTGATCAAGAAAAATACAAGTTTTGTTTTTTAAATAAAGTTTAGCAATGTATTCAGAAATTAGACTCTAGTCTCAGTTTTAAAATGTTCAAAAGAACAAATTTTGTGGAATTTCATTTATATAAATGGGTTTTGAAATCTGTTGCTCAATAGTGGTTATTTTTCATTTCTTCATTCAAGTGCACTTACGACACATTGACTATTTCACAGAGCAAAAGCTGGCCATATACGTGCATAATAAATGATCTTTAAAGATAATGAATGTTTTTAAGCATTTCCCTGATTTATGTCATTGGCTCACTAACTCTTCCCAGGGAAAATGAGGTGGACTATTTCCAAATATGCCCTTCTCACCTTCCTACTCACACCTCTCTTTCCTGCCAACATCTTGTTTTCACAGTTGTATTTTGTTACTGATGCTCACCCTGTGTGGTCCTTTTCTAATAAGGAAATAGAAATAGAGAAACACCCTGATTGATTTTCTCTCTTACCGTAATCCTGGTCTCCTGAGAATCTGGGGGTCAGTGATGTGCCCTTTGCTCCCTCTCTTTCCCTTCTATCCCTCAAATGAGTTTGTTGCATGGAGAGCTCAGGGCCCTGGCCCCTGACTATAGAGGTGGATGCCAGGCACAGCATTTTTCTCCCAGTATACACCTGCAGTTCCAGTTCTGTGGCTGAATTGTCAGACCAGTAAATCAATTTTTTAAATTAATAAATTGGGTGCTTAGCTAACAACCAAAGCCACTGTCCTGAACTGGGAAAAAATGGTCATCTACATAAGGATAATCTAAATTAGTTATAAAAAGTGTAGCACATTGCTATGATCAGTTTGCATTCTAGAAACCTTAGTGTTATCTATTCTTCGGTTGAATAGAAACCTAAGGGATAATATTCCTGCTTTTAATTTATTATTAAAACATACTATAAAAGTGAAGGTTTAAATAGAATGCTTCCAAAATATTACTGTATCAAATTAAATTCAAACAGCAACTACACTAGAAATGTAAACCAGCAAAACCCTACACTTGTGAACTTAGCTTTAAGAGCACTTGCTGCTCTTGCAGAGGACCTGGGTTTGATTCCTTGTACCCACATAGTGGCTAACAACTTTCTATAACTCCAGCTTCAGGGAAGTATACCGCCCTCATCTGACTTCTATGGGCATTTCATGACACAGGTGCATTTACATACACGTGCAATATACTCATACACAAAAAATAATAATAAATAAAATAGTTAATAAAGCTCCATAATTAATATGTTGTTTTGGAACATCACAGAGAACAATGGAGCCTCAATTTGCTATATTGCCCTTTGTTCTCCAAACCTTGGGCCTTTAACCACAAATCCAGTTAAAATTGGCAAGCGAACAATACATTTCCTACAGGAATTATTGCAGACAAATGGAAGTAGAGCATATCCGTTTAATATTTAGGTTGAAGAAATTAACCATGACAGTTTCCTTTGTTTTATCTTTTTTATTTTTATTTTATTTAATAACCACATCATTAGAAGAAGCATTTCATTATAGCTTTAACATATTCAGTAACAAGTTCTAGAGCAAGGATACATCTCTTTCAAAAGTGGCTGAAAATTTTTAGGTTCACAATTGAATTAACACAGTTATACAATATTGAACTCAGTATAAACCCTGTAAGACATAGAATTGAATGAGTTCTTAACTTTTAAAAAAGATCTCCATATCATTTTAAAATATGTTGTTTCTTACATACTCATTTTTAATGCTACTAACACTTAGATGTTTGCATGTGTCTCTAATCTTTATGCATCTGATTATTACTAGTCACAGTCGGTTACACTCAGACCTTGGTAACTGAGTATGGATATAAGGCCATCAGGTAGGTTTCAATGGTAATGTTTATCACCTCTACTAATTAACATGAAGTAAATTTTTATGCTTCCTCATCAAATATGTCATTTTTTAATTTGTTGATTTTTTTGTGTGTGTATATCATGCAGATCACCCCAAACAATCTTATGCATCTATATACCCACTTCCCAAATGACACTCTCCCATAGCCTCCCCCCTGAACTGGAGCCCATATACTCTGTCATCCCTGTTACTGTCCATTGTATTGTTGATACCCCCAGCCATTTCCCAGTGCATGTCTCTCTGCTGAATCTAGTCAGCCTATCCAGAGATCCTTGTTTCAGGAAGATCAGCTGTTCCTCATCTAGCAGCAATCAGTTGTCAATATTTTATTACATAAAATTGAGCTCTACTGTTCATTTTCTCAGTTCTATGCTGGATTACCGTCTAGGAGTCTTTTGGGCCACCCTGACCAATAACTCAAAGGAAGGTATCTTTTGTCTGGCATTGTTTCTTGTTATGTAGCCTTTAGCTATACATATGGACTCTTAAAAATTATATTGACCCATTTAATCTTTGTTTATACTTTCCTTTTGGGTGTTTAAGACCCAAAAATTGTCCCAGATAAATGAATTTACTTTTACTCTTAAATTCATTTGAGGATCTGTTCCTCAGGGGTCACATGGGCTTGGGAAGAGCCCCTGGCTCCTTTCTTTTACCAGTTCCATCTATGTGAAGATAAGTCAAAGGTCCTACTCGATCATGCCTGGCTTCACTTGGAAGTATGGAGGAAATGTTACCTCTGTGTTGACCCTCTTCTTTGTATACTGGACACTGGTTCAAGTTCATCTGGTGGGGTCTCCACAGCCTCCTTGATCAAGAGGACAGGGGACTCACCATAGTTACAGGACATTTAGAGATACTCATAGTCCCCTGGAATTTAGTCAACCTAGGAGGGCAAGGAGCAAAAACTGTCCTCTATGTCCCTCTTACCAAATTAGTATAGGCCTCAAAGTACGGCTGTTAAATATCCAAGAAGGTTAGTTCTACCAGTCGGTTACTTTTAATTACCATGTGCCATGTAGATAAAGCTTGGACAAAGACCAAACGTTTTCAGATAAACCTTGCCTAGACATATATTCTTTGATCTAGTTGTATGTATAATTTGTCAGTAGGTTGTTGGACTAATATGGTTCCCTCTGTTTTTTTAAAAACGAGGTAGGCATTATTTATCTCTCACATTTTCTAACCCTTCCATCATGGTTTCCCCATTTAAGGTGCCCCCATTTTTTCCCATTTCTCCCTTAATATTCTTTCCTATGGTCCCACCTCTCTTGAGCTCCTTCTTTCCCTTTATCTCCTAGGTTTCTTATATAACCTTTCCTCTACCTCTCCCCTTAAAATAACCCCATTTTTATTCATATCTCCCTTAATAAAGCCTGTTTTTCACTGTTGTTCTCTTTCAGATTCTTTTCCTTTACCTCCCTGGTTCCTTTTCATTATCTTGGTTTCTGTAGTTATGTGTGGATACATAATCACTTATCAGGATTTGGTGCTAGGATCCATATATGAGGGAGAACATATGTTGCTTTTTTCTGAATCTGTGTTACTTCACTTAGTATAACAGTTTCTAGTTCCATTCAGTTACCTGCAAATTTCATGATTTCATCTCTCATTACTGATGAATAGAACTCCATTGTGTAAATATACCACATTTTTGTTTCCACTCCTCAGTTGAGGGACATAGGTTGCTTCCTACTCTTAGCTATTGTGAAAAGAGCAGCAACAAACATGGATGTACAAGTGTCTCTATAATAGGATGAGTTCTTTGGGTATATGCCAAGGAGTGGTATAATTGCATCAAATGGTAGGTTCATTTGTAGTTTTCTAAGAGTTCTCCATACTGGTTTCCATAGGGGTTGAACAAGTTTGCAGTCCCACCAGCAATGAATGAGCATTCCCCTTTCCCCACATCCTCTCCAACGTTTGGTATCATTTGTTCTCTTGATCTTATCCAGTCTGACTGGGGCAAGATGAAATCTTAAAGTGGTTTTAATTTTCATTTCTCCAATTACTAGTGATGTTGAAACTCCTTTTAAGATGCTTCTTAGCCTTCTTTATTTCATCTTTTGAAAACTCTCTGTTCAGTTCCTTAGCCCATCTTTTAATTGGGTTACTTCCTTTCTTAATTCTTTATGTTTTGAGTTTTTATATATTCTGGATGTTAAACCTTTGTCAGATGTGTCATTGGTGAAGATTTTCTCCCATTCTGTGGGTTTTCTCTTCACTTCTTTGGTTGCTTTGTTTGATGTACAGAAGCATTTTAGTTTAAGAAGGTCCCATTTGTTGATTCTTGACCATGCCTCCTGGGCAATTGATGTCCGGTTTAGAAAGTCCTTTCTTACACCTATATCTTGTAGGTTATTCCCAATGTTTTCTTAAAACAGTTTCAGAGTTTCAGGCTTCACATTGAGGTCCTTGATCCATTTAGAGTTGACTTTTGAGCAAGGTGAAAGATAGGGATTTAGTTTCATTCTTCTACAGGTGGAGATCCAGTTTTGCCAGCACCATTTGCTGAACATGCTATCTTCCTTCCAGTTAATGTTCTTGGCCCCTTTGTGAAATATTAGGTGGCTGAAACTGCATGTACTCATATTTGAGTCTTCAATTCAGTTCCATTGATCTACACGTCTATTTTTGTGCCCATATCATATTGATTTCATGACTATAGTTCTGTATTACAATTTAATATCTGGTATAGTATTCTCCCCAGCATTGCTCTTAGTGCTCAGGATTGCTTTGGCTATCCGAGGTCTTTTGTGCTTCCATATGAATCTTAGGAAGTGTTTTTCCAATTCTGTGAAAAAATGTCATGGTGATATTGATTGGCATTTCATTGAATCTATAAATCCTTTTTGTAGGATGGTCATTTTCACAATATTAAGCCTTCCAATCCATGATCCTGGGAGATCCTTCCATTTTCTGGTGTCTTCTTCAATCTCTATCTTTAAGGATTTAAAATTTTCATTATAGAGGTCTTTAATGTTTTTGGTCAGGTTTAATCTGAGATACTTTACTTTTTTTGCAGCAATTGTGAATGGGAGTGTTTTTATGTACTCTTTCTCTGATTGCTTGTTTTTGGTATGTAGAAAGGCTAAAGCCTTTTGTAGATTAATTTGATAAGCTGCCACTTTACTGAATGTGTTAACAATTTCTAGGAGTTTTCTGGTGGAATTTTTGGCACCTCTTAGATATATCATTTGCAAAAAGGGATAATTTGATCTCTTCTTTTCCAATTATTAGTCCTTTAATTTCCTTCTCTTGTCTTATTGCTCTAGCAAGACTTTCAAGCACTATGTTAAAGAGGAGTGGACATAGTGGACAGCCTTGTCTGGTTCCTGATTTCAATGGGAATGCTTCCAGTGTTTCTCCATTTAGAATGATGTTGGCTGTAGGTTTGTTATATATGGCTTTAATTACATAGAGGTATGTTCCCTCCGTTCCAATTTCCTCTAGGACTTTGATCATAAATTCATGTTGAATTTTGTCAAAGGCCTTCACTGCATCTATTGAGATGACAATGTGGTTCTTGTCTTAGAGTCCATTTATATGATTTGTGATGTTTATTGACTTACATATATTGAACCATCCTTTATTTTATCTTACCATGCCTATCAAGATCAAGAATTTGTGACTCTAGGTTCAGAACTGAGTTAGACTTTGGCTGGTAACAGTCACAACAACCATAGTTGTTGTTGCTTTAATACTTAGTGTGCTGCCACTAAGTGTTCAGTACACATTCACTTCTTCAGCCCTACTGATGATTCTACTAGATAGTGTATTGGTTTCTGATAGCAGCCATAATAAAGGTTACTGTAACAAATTATCACACACATGGAAACTTAAAGAAACAAGAATTTATTCTACTGTAGTTTTGGATACTAACAGTTCAAAATACAGTGGGGCCATTACTACTTCTGTTGGCTCTGGGAGACTACCCTTTATCTCTTCCATTGTTGGTCATGGCTGTTGGCTTTACTTGTTGACCTGAGGCTCGCCCTCTTTTCCTGTTGTGTTTCTGCCTCCTTTTCTATGTTGTTCCCGTGTTTGTCTGAAGTAAGTCTTACAAGGATATCTGTCATTCAATTTAAAGATCCAGTCAGTTCAGGACAATCTTACTTCATAATATTTAGCTTAACCACATCTGCAAAATCCATCCACCCTCTCAACTAACTTAACATTTGCAATTTATCTCTGAAGGCCACAATTTAACCACTGTAGTTAGTTGACATCATTGTTTCCATTTTGCACATTAAAATTTGGAAGCATACTACCTAAAATTAAACTATGTGTTGAATATGTCACCTCAGATGAAGTGGTTTGCATAAACTATATTATCTATTTAACGTTCATGACATCCTAGAAGGTAGGCACAATTATTATTACTGGCATTCTACGTATAAGAAAACCCTTCTAATTTCCTTAATATTCTGTAGATTGGATCACTCGTTCCCATAAGAGATCATCTCACAAAAAAGACACATGACACGTACATCAAGTCATATAGTTTTAAGAGGTAGGAAAAAAAAATAAAGGAGAGGCGAGAAAGAGTCTGTACTGTGGACTGATTGTAGTTTTCAATATGTGATTACAGAAGGTCTTGCATAGAAGAGATGGAAAGGGGAATGGAGGTGAGAGGAGAGCTTTGATGCCTGGGAGAAGAGCATTCCAGGCAGAAATAATAGTAGTTATGAAAAGTTTGAGGCAGCTTATGGCCATATGTATTATAATGAGAAATAGAGAAATAGTGACTTTTCTTATAAAGCAGCTAGGGGTAAGATGCTGAAAGTGATAACTGGGTATAGCTAGAGCAGCATATAATGTTCTAGAGATCAAATGCAAGGTCTGTGCTGGAGAAAAATTGGGAATCATTGTCACATACAGTACTCCAAAACCAGTGCTCACTCTTCCATGGTAGGAGAAGTGATTGAATAAACAGCATTTTTGTTAGAAAAGTACCAATTCATGGCATGTTGATAACTGTGTTTTTTATAAAAGAAGGATTTAGATTTTAGAGTTAGTCTTGATATTGACATACTCAATGAATGTCACAAAATGAAAACACATGCTCATAGAACTATAAAACAAGCTCACATATTCCTAACCTTTTGCTTTAAAATCATAGACTCAGATGTGGAGTATGCTCATTGTCAAAATGCTATTTAGCCTTTGTCATTACAATGAAGTGATGCTAAGCCTGGTGCTTTAGCTTCTACTGCATCAGAGAAAGTTGGCCCAGTGCTGGGGCATCTGCTTACGCAGTTCACCAGAGTTCCACAAAGCAGACATTCTGTAAAAGCTCTGCCAGGTAGGCTTCCTGTAACCGGAATTTAGAAGTTTTTTTTTCTTCCAGTACCAATTCTGACATCTAATAAAATAGTAAATTCTAAATAGCAGACCCAGAAAAGCCTTCTCAGTTTAATAGCTTACTCTTGACAGTAATAATTATCAAAGTATGCCAAACAAGTAGGCAGTGCAAGTAAAGCTAAGTGACTAATGACACTTCATGCAGGCTGTGCATTCTTACTCTTCTTTCTTGTCCAGTAAGTGGATATTTTGCCACAAGAAAATTCTTGCTGGATACTGTGCGTGTGTAGGTTGATCAGTTCAGAATCTTCTTAAATTTTAGAATCCTTTATTTGTATTTTTTTGTTATAGGAAGAAGACAAGGGAGGAGGGGTACTTAGACTGCTTTGGAATGCCAACTAACATTTTTGGAGATTCCTGTGTAGGGCTAGAGCTAAAACAGAATCTTCCTGAGAAAAACCCTTTTACAGTATCTGTGGGGAATAGGTAAAGCCAAGGTCTAAGCCAAGTCTAAACCGTCCAAAAGAGAGCTAAACTCAAGACACTGTTAAAGGTTGAAAAAGGGCAAAAAGCCAAGAATTTCACTTTTAAGAGAGGAACTGAACATCAACAGGCAAAGACCAACAGAGAGGTTTTTTTTTTGTTTTTTTTTTTTTTGGAGTTGAACTCCCCAAATGACAGAAATATCTGCTGTCACTTCTAGGTTTCATGGCTTCTACTTTTGTTGCTCAAATGCTCTGAGCACTGGTCATCATTTAAACCACTCTGGAGTACTTAAAAATTATGTATTCAGCAGGTCAGATGCTATTGGTCTGAGCAGGACTGAGGGTTTTTTTTTTAATTATTTATTTAATAACCACATAGTTAGAAGAAGCATTTCATTACAACAGCATTGACATAGTCAATAACAATTTCCAGAGCTAAAATGCATCTGTCAAAATTGGCTGTAAATTCTTAGGCTCATAGTTGAAATAATACAGTTATACAATATTGTACTCAGTATAAATTCTACAAGACACAAAATTGAATGAGCTTTTATTCTTTAAAAAAGCTCTCCATCTCATTTTAAAATATACTGTTTCATACAGAAAAACTCATCTTTAATGCAACTAACAGATGTTTGCACATGCATCTCTAATCTCTGTATATCTGATTATTACTAGTCACAGTTGATTACTTTCTGAGACTCTTGGCATCTGAGCATGGATATAAAGTCATCAAGTAGATTTCAATGGTAATGTTTTTCACATCTACTAATTAACATGAAGCAAATTTTTATGCTTCATCCTCCAATATAACTCATTTTTTTGTTGTTGTTTGATTTTTGTGTGTGTGTTTCATCCAGAACATCCCAAACAATCTTATTCATCTATATACTCACATCCCAAATGGCATCCTCCCATAGTTCACCCCTTCCCACTGGAGCCCATATACTCTGTCATCTGTGTTACTGTCCACTGTGTTGTCAATGCCCCTAGACGTTCTCCAGTGCATGTCCATCCACTGAATCTAGTCAGCCTATCTAGATTTCCTTGTTTTAGGAAGATCAGTTCTTCCTCATCTAGCACAAATCAGTTTGCCAATATTCCTTTAGATAAGATTTGTGTCTGCTGTGCATTTCCCCAGTTCTATGCTGGGTTACTGTCTGGGAGTCTCTTGGGCCACCCTGGCCAACAACTCAAAGGAAGGTATCTCCTGTCTGGCATTGTTTCTTGTTATGTAGCTTTTAGCTCTACACATGGGTTCATGTAGAGATAATGTATCTGTGATTTTTCATTAAATTGTTGGACTAATATTATTATTTTCTCTGTTTTTTAAACTAACTAGGCATTATTTATCTCCTCTCTCTCTCTCTCTCTCTCTCTCTCTCTCTCTCTGGCTTGGGAGGAGCCCCTGGCTCCTTTCTTTTATCAGTTCCATCTATGTAAAGATAAGTCAAAGGCTTATGGCTTCACTTGGAAGCATGGAAGAAATGTTTCCTCTGTGTTGACTCTCCTCTTTGTAGACTGGACACTGGTCAAAGTTCATCTGGTCAAGTCTCCACGGCCCCTTGATCAAGAGAACAGGTGAATCACCACAGCTACAGGACATTTGAGAGATGCTCTGTAGTCCCCTGGAACTTGGTCAACCTTGGAGGGAAAGGAGCAAAAACTGACCTTTAAGACCCTCTGACCAAATTATTATAGGCCTCAACGTATGACAGTTAAACATCTAAGAAGGTTAGTTCCACCAGTCTGGTACTTTTAATTACCATGTGCTATGTAGGTAAAGCTTGACCAAAGACCAAAGGTTCTCAGATAAACCTTGACTAGACATACATATTTTCATTGAGCTAGTTGTATGTATAATTCGTCAATAGGTTGTTGGAATAATATGGTTCCCTCTGTTTTTGTTTTTGTTTTTAAACTGGCTAGGCAGTATTTATCTCTCGCATTGTCTAACCCTTCCACCATGGTTTCCCCATTTAACATGCCCCCATTTTTCCCATTTCTCCCTTAATAATATGCTTCTCCTATGGCCCCACCTCTCTTGAGCTCCTTTCTCTTTATCCCCAAAGTTCCTTGTATAACTCTCCCAACCCCCTCCCTTTAAAATAACCACATTTTTTATCCATATCTCCCTTATAAACACCTGTATCTTACTGTTCTTCTCTTTCAGACTCTTTTCCTTTACCTCCCTGGTTCCTTTTCACTATCCTGTTTCCTGTAGTTATGTCTGGATACCTACTCACTGATAAGGATTAGGTGCTAGGATCCACACATGAGGGAGAACATACATTGTTTGTTTTTCTGAGTCTGTGTTACTTCACTTAGTATAACAGTTTCTAGTACCATCCAGTAACTGCAAATTTTATGATCTCATCTTTCTTTAGTGCTGAGTAAAACTCCATTGTATAAATGAACCACATTTTCATTATTCATTTATCAGTTGAGGGACACTTAGGTTGCTTCCATCTCTTAGCTATTGTGAAAAGAGCAGCAACAAACATGGATGTACAAGTGTCTCTGTAATAGGATGAGTTCTTTGGGTATAGGCCAAAGAGTGGTATAAATGGGTAAAATGGTAGGTTCATTTGTAGTTTTTAAAGACTTCTTCACACTGCTTTCCATATAGGGGTTGAACAAGTTTGCAGTCCCAGCAGCAGTGGATGAGCGTTCCCCCTTCCCCATATCCTGTCCATTATTTGGTATCATTTGTTCTCTTGATCTTATCCAGTCTGACTAGGGCAAGATGAAATCTTAAAGTAGTTTTAATTTGCATTTCCCTAATTACTAATGATGTTGAACACCTTTTAAAATGCTTCTTAGCCATCTTTATTTTTTCTATCAAAGTTCTATGTTCAGTTTTTAAGCCCATTTTTTAAATTGGGTTACTTCCTTTCTTGATTCTTTGTTTTTTGAGTTCATTATGTATTCTGGATGTTAAATCTCTGTCAGATGTGTCACTGGTGAAGATTTTCTCCCATTCTGTGGGTTTTCTCTTCACTTCCTTGGTTGCTCCTCTTGATGTGCAGAAACTTTTTAGTTTCATGAGGCCCTGTTCTTGATTCTTGACCTTGTTTCCTGAGCAATTGATGTCCAGTTTAGAAAATTCTTTCCTACATCTATATCTTGTAGGTTATTGCCAGTTTTCTTCTAATGGTTTCAGAGTTTCAGGCTTCACATTGAGGTCTTTGATTCATTTGGAGTTGACTTTTGTGCAAGGTGAAAGATAGGGGTTTAGTTTCATTCTTCTCTAGGTGGTAATCCAGTTTTGCCAGCACTATTTGCTGAACATGCTATATTTCCTCCAGTGATTGTTCTTGGCCTCTTTGTCAAATATCAGGTGGCTGAAATTGCATGTGTTCATATTTGGGTCTTCAATTTTGTTCCCTTCATCTACAGGTCTATTTTTGTGCCAGTACCATGTTGTTTTTATGACTCTATTTCTATAGTACAGTTTAAAATTTGTATAGTAATCCCATCAGTATTGCTCTTAGTACTCAGGATTGCTTTCTCTATCGAAGATCTTTTCTGCTTCCATACGAACCTTAGTATAAAATTCTGTAAAAAATGTCATGGGGATTTTGATCATCACTGCATTGAATCTATAAATGGCTTTTGGTAGGATGGTCATTTTTGCAATATTGATTCTTCCTATCCATAAGCATGGGAGACCCTTCCGTCTTCTGATGTCTTCCTCAATCTCTTTCTTTAAAGTTAAAGTTTTCATTGTAGAAGTGTTTAATATCTTTGGTGAGGTTTATTATATTTTATTTGTTTTGAAGCTATTATGAAAGGGAGTGTTTCCATGTACTGTTTATCTGATTGCTTGTTATTGGTATATAGAAAGGTTACAGACTTTTGCAGATTAATATTGTAGCCTGCCACTTTTTTGCACGTGTTTATAATTTCTAGGATTTTTATGGCGGGATTTTTGGCATCTCTTAGGTATATCATCTGCAAAAAGTGATAATTTGATCTCTTCCATTCCAATAATTACTCCTTTAATTTCTAATTCTGTTGTCTTATTGTTCTTGCAAGAGTTTTAAGCACTATGTGTAAAAGGAGTGGAGATAGTAGACAGCCTTGTCTGGTTCCTTATTTTAATGGGAATGTTTCCAGTTTTTCTCCATTTAGAATGATGTTGGCTGTGGGCTTGTTGTATATGGCTTTAATTATGTTGAGGTATGTTCCCTCCAGATCAGTTCCGTTTAGGACTTTGAACATAAATGCAGCTTGAATTTTGTCAAAGGCCTTCTCTGCATCTATTAGGAGGACCATGTGGTTCTTGTCTTAGAGTCCATTTATATGATTTTTGGCGTTTTTTGACTTATGTGTATTGAACCACCCTGCATCTCTGGAATAAAGCTGACTTGATCATGGTGCATGATCTTTTTGATGTGTGTCTATATGCGTTTTGCAAATATTTTGTTGAGAATTTTTGCATCTATGTTCATTAAGGATATGGGTCCAGTTTTCCTTTTGTAAAGGTTGTATCTTTACCTGGCTTTTGTATTAGAGTGATGCTGGCTTCATAGAAGGAATTTGGAAGTTGTCCCTCCATTTCTATCTTTTTGAATAAACTAAATAGCATTGGAAATAGATCTTCCTTAAATGTCTAGTAGAATTCTGCTATAAATCCATCTGGTGTAATGCTGTTTTTAGTCAGGAGATTTTTGCATTATTGCTTCAATTTCCTTATGTGTTATGGGTCTGTTTAAGCTGTTGATCTCTTCTTGGTTTAGTTTTGGTGGTTCCCATGCTTTTAGACACCCGTCCATTTCTTTTAGGTTTTCAAATTTAGTAGCATACTAGTTTTTAAAGTATTTCCTTATAATGTTCTAGATCTTTTTCGTGTCTAGTGATATTTCCCCTTTCATCTCTGATTTTGTTGATTTGGAGGTGCTCTTTCTTTCATTTGGTTAGCTGGGCTAAGGTTCTGCCAGTTTTGTTTATCTTTTCATAGAACCAACTCTTGGATTTGTTAATTCTTTGTATTGTTTTGTTTCTATTTCATTAATTTCTGTTCTAATTTTTGCTATTTCTTCTTGTCTGCTGGGTTTGGGTTTCATTTGTTGTTGCTTTTCAAGTGTCTTGATTTGTAATGTTAAGTCATTTATTTGTGTTCTTTCTGATTTTTTAATGAGAGCACTTAGAGCTTTAAACTTCCCTCTAAGGATGGCTTTTGATGTGTCCCATTGGTTTTGGTGTGTTGTATTGTCCTTTTCATTTAGTTCCAGGAATACTTTTATTTCTTTCTTAATTTCTCCTCTGACACATTTATCATTCAAGGGTGTGTTGTTTAATCTCCATGTCTTCATGTAGTTACTAGGATTTCTTCGGTGTTGATTTTAAGCTTTATGGCATTGTGATCTGATAGAATGCATGGAATTATTTCAATCTTTTTGTATTTGTTGAGGCTTCTTTTGTGCCCCAGTATATAGTCGATTTAGTGGACAGTTCCATGGGGCTCTGAATAGAAAGTATATTTTTTGGTGCTTTGGTAGAATATTTGGTAGATGTCTGTTAGGCCAATTTGATGTGTGGTATTTTTTAATTCAGATGTCTCTCTGTTAGTTCTCTGTCCTGTTGACCTATCTAATGGAGACAATGGAGTATTGAAATTCCATTTTATTAATGAGTTGGGATTAATCTGGGTCTTATAGTCCTGTAGTACTGTTTCTATGAAGTTAGGTGCACCAGAGTTTGGTGAATATATGTCTATGGTTGTAATATCTTCTTGGTCAGTTGTTCCTTTGATCAGAATGAAGTGGCCCTCTTTATCTCTTTTTATTAGTTTTAGTTTAAAGTCTATTTTGTCATATATTAGAATTTCAATGCCTTCTTTTTTCTTAGTACCATTTGCTTGGTATATTTTTTCCATCCTTTCACCTTAAGGTAGTGACTGTCCTTGAAAGTGAGACGAGTTTCTTGCAGACAATGAAAAGATAGTTTTTTTTCTTAATCCATTCAACTAGTCTGTGTCTTTTGACTGGAGCATTCAGTCCATTGATATTTAAAGTTATACATGAAAGATATGTATTGATTCCTGTCATGTAGCTGTACCTTTCCATAATTATATCTTTGTATAACCCCTTAAGTGTAGTCACTCCTTTCTTCAGCTCTTTGTATTGCTACAAGAACTCTCTGAAGGGCTGGTTTTGTAGACATGAATTCTTTCAGCCTATTTATGTCATTGAAGATTTTTCTTTCCCCCTCAGTTATGATAGATATTTTGGCAGGGTAATGAAATCTGGGTTGCATCTGTGGTCATTTAGAAGTGGAAATACTTTGGTCCAGGCTCTTACAGCTTTCATAGGTTGCAGTGAAAAGTCAGCTGTAATTCTGATGGATTTTCCTTTATATTGGACTTGTTTTTCTTTTGCAGCTTTCAGTATTCTCTCTTTGTTCTGTATGTTTAGTGTTTTTACTATGATGTGCTGTGGAGTGTTTCTTTTCTGGTCCTTTCTATTTGGTGTTCTATATGCTTCTTGTATTTTCATGGGCATGTCTTTGTTTAATTTTGGGATTTCTTCTACAATCCCGTTGTTGATCTGGCCCATATCATTATCCTGAGGTTCTTCTCCTTCCTCTATGCCTATGATTCTTATGGCATAGAATTGGTCTTCTTATGGTGTCACACAATTCCTGCACATTCCATTCTTGTGTTTTCTTAAATTTTTCATAATCTTTGCTTGAGTGGTCTAATTCATCCACTTTGTTTCCAGTCTTGATATTCTGTTTTCCATTTTATTCATCCTATTGGTGAGGCTTTCTCCTTTCATTTCTAATTGGCTTACTGAGTGTTTCACTTCCTTCTTCATTTCAGCCTGAGTATTCTTCAATATTTCTAACTCTTTTGTGAAGTCATTCAGAAGTTTATCCCTATCTTATTTCAATTCTTTTATTTTGTTCTTTACATAGTTTTTAAATTCACTGATATTTTTTATCACGTTTAGAATTGTTCTTTGAATTCAATGTCCTGTGTGATCTCTAGGGGTTCTCACTGTACTCCTTTACAAACTCTATGTACTTGATGGGGGTATATTATTTGGGTTTTTGATGTTATTATTTTTTCTCTGTGACTTTGACATGTGGATTTCTTTTGTAGTTTCTGATTCTTGTGGGAGACTCAAGCCTTCCTTTGTTGAGTTTAGGTCTGCTTCTTTTTGTAAACTTTATGTGCCATTGTGGTTAACTTGTTGGGCATGAATGGCTGGTTGTTCTAGGCTTCGGGTTCTCTCTTTTAATTTTATATTGGAGGGGCCAAATTGCTTTCATCTTGCTGCTCAGGAGGTTCCCACAATAGCCCAAGTCTGATGAGCATCACATGCTCTCAGGCTTTTTCCTAAGGTCTGCATCCCTCCAGGAAAGATGCTGGCCTCAGGAACTTGGGGGCTGGGCTGGCCTGAGAGCAGGGCCCAGGAAAGATGCTGGCCCCAGGAAGCTGGTAGCTGTTCTGCCCAGGGATGCAAAGGGTGGTGGGGGCAGGAACAAGCCTTGAGGGCTCCAAATTACTTCAGGGAGGAATTAGGTTGGTCTGGATGCAAAAAATCAGAAAGCAGTGGGGAATCTGAGCCAAGAGATCAGTCCAGAGGTCTGGGGTGTCAAGAGGAGAAATGAGCCAGTGCCCAGGATAGGAGGAGAGATGGTATGGGGGAGGTGGGAGGGTGAATCAGGCTGAGGGAGTCAAGGTGCAGTGGGCGCCACTGAACTTACTCAGGAAAGATGTTGACACCAGGAAGGTGGTGGCTCTTCTGCCCAGAGATGCAAAGGGAAGAGGGCAGGACTGAGGGTTTTATAGAAATGTATTATTTATACAGTAGAGATTGAAAATGGTAACAAGCTCCTTAAAATGATGTTGTCCTAGCACATTTGATGAGGGGAAAATATTAGCAACTTATTATAGTGTGAAAATGCACAATATCAGGAGGCAAATAATCCTTTCTACAATTAGATGCATTATTTTTTATTTTAATGGTATGTCTGCTGTTTTTCACTCAAAAATATAGTTAGTTATATCCTACTTCTCCATGACTTGCCATTGGCCTTAAGGGATCAAGCTCATGAACCTCACTGTAAAACAAGAGATTTTTAGGCTTGCGCTGTTGTCTAGGATGATGCTCAGTTTGGATGTGGTTCAGCTTGCCCAGTCTCCTCACAATACAGTACCTATGCAATCAGACTGATGGAGCAGAAGTGACAGTGAGTATCTATTTACTGTTGTTTTAGTTTGGAGGATACAACATTGTTCATGTTCTAAAGCCCCAAATGGTACTATAATAAAAGTAAAACGGGTGTAACATATTACCCTGCAAAGCTCATTAAATTTGTCAAATTGAACCAATAACATTTTCCCACGAATTTAAGAGGTTGGTGGAAGTAGGCTGGGAAGATGACTCCGTTGGCAGTGACTGCTGCTCAAGCATGAAGACCTGACTTTGGATACCCAGCATCCATACAAAACCCGGGCATTATGGTGGCCCTAGTATTCAGTGGGGAGATAAACAGATCCTGGAGCCTCGCTGGCCGGGCATTCTATCTGAAGCAGTGAACTCCACGTTTAGTGAAAAACACTTTGTCTCCAAAGATTAGGTGGAAGACACCCAAAGAAGACACCCAAAGTTGACCTCTGGCCTCCACACAGGCATGTATGGGCAAATATACCTGCATACACATTCACATGGTTCACATAAATAAGGTGAGAGGGAGAGACTTGGCTTAAAGAAGTTTTGTCATTCACTGTGGACCTGAGTCACAGCAGATGGGTAGAGTCCTGCTATTGCCTGGGAAGGCTGTCATCACCTATGCTTTGGAGAAAATCAAAAGATGACATGTAGAAGTTCAGGGGTCTTTTGCTCTGAATGACCATGTTTTAAATGTGAAATGTGACTTCTGCCGAATTTGCCTCCAGCTGTGCTCTGTCTTCCAGGCTTCAGAGACCCTGTCTCCCCAGAAGATCTAATAGGCCAAAGGAAAACACAAGAAGGGAGGCCAACCACAAACACAGATCCAGCCTTGTTTTCTTACAGAGGACATTTTCAGTAAGCAGTTCCTTCATGCCATATTGCAGTATTTTCAGGGTGAGCAAAACATGGACCACTTGGTCTCACTTGGCCTCACTTGTTAATGGCCTAAGATTTTTAGATTCCAGAACTAAAATGAATCTGGTCTAAAATGCACAGAGCAGATGAGTTGGAACGCTAATTATGCCAGTCTTTGGTCAAGACTTGAGATTTTTTTTTGTCAGGGTTTTGCAAAACTGATTATAACAAAGTATAAGCAAAGAACAAATCAGGAGTCCAAAAGTTTAAATCCTTCACTGAAAAACAGGCAAGTCTAGATACTGAACAGTAACGAGATGTAGGTTGGAGAGCTAACTTCATTGCAGGGATAAAAGAATTAGCAGTCACCATCTTCCCATTTCTGATATTCCTTGGAGTGTTTCTACTCAGTAATAAACTAGCTTTTTTGCTTTTAATTTTCATTTATTTAGCTTGCTAAAGTTAAAAACGACTGAAACTACAGATTTAAATTCATGGTTGCAAGAAATTATGTTATTCAAAATTCCACTGTCTTATATGGAAATGAACCACCAGAAAGTGACATGTTCATTTAGTTCATTTAAGGTACAGCTTCAAAAATAGAAGAAAGCTGGGCATGGTGGCATACACCTTTAACTCCAGTACTTCTGAAGTATTGGCAGGCAGATCTCTGTGTGATGGAGGCCAGTCTGGTCGAAATAGCAAGTTTCAGGCCAGCTGGGGCTACAGGGAGATCTGTCTCAAAAAAAAAAAGAGAAAAATAAATAATAAATAAAAAATAAATAAATAAATAAACAAAAATATTAACTGAAAACTTCTTGACATATAAAAAGATAAGAAACTGTTTCCACTTTTGAGTATGCAATAAGCACCGTCAATATGAAGGGAATATAATGATGCTGAAGGGAAAGTTTCATTTGAAATAATGATATATTAAGGTATAAAACTGTACACAGCTTGAAGTTTGTTGATTCAGAGAAACTCAACTGGTTATGGCAAATGGTAGCTGAATTGAAGATTTTTTTTCTCATCAAATTACAGAGGGTTATGAAAGCCTACTTTCCCTTTTTATGTCTGGACACAAAGAGTAGCATGCTTTGCCCACTGTTGAAATGCCGTTGTTGGTAAACATCTTTGCATTATGAATTTAAAGAACTATTGCTATCTTTTCAACAGCTGGGAAGATGAGAATCAGCAGACAAATGCTCTCCTGATAGTCATAGGGAGCAAACTAGGAGATCAAATGTTTCTTACTTTCTACAAATATGCCTATAAAGGCACAGATCTCAAGATTCCAGAAGAGAGCAGCAAACATTTTACAGGTGGTGAGGCACAGCCTCTTTGACTCTGATGTCTGCATCTTATCATGGTGTGCAAATTATTTAGCAACTGCCACATTATTTATAGGTATGAATTGCACAATTTAATATCATAAATAATTCATTTGGGGAACTATGATTTTACAGTACACCACCGAAAACTAAAAGCCTATTTTTGTAAAGCTAGGATCCATTGTTAACTGTGAGTTCGATTCAAATAGTTTTCAGTTGATACTTTTAGAATACAGTATGTGGGTTCTTGTGGTGTAGAACCAAGATTGAGAGGAATGAAGTGTAAAATACAAAGAATAGAGAGAATCCACTGAAAGTTTTTGAAATATGAGAGAATCAAAGCAAGGATGGGGAGATCTGGTGTAAATTAGCCAAATAAATGCTTTACTTTCCAAATTCACTTTGGATATGTAGCTAGAAACACCCACAATGAATAGAAGTTTTTGATGGGTAAATATAGTTTACTGTGTCTTCTTATGGAAGTTCTGAAATATCCTGGTAGAGTAGCAGACTGTCAACCTAGTTCACCAATCAAGAAACAAGAATCTAACTTAGGTACTTCCTAATCCATTTTTAAACTTGAAACAGACACAAAAATCTTACTTCCCCACAGTAAGACATAAGAATGTCACTGTGGACCAAAGAGAAAGACAGTCTCAAGTTTGTTTGCTGCTAGACTCCTAGGGAGCTGAACACAAAAATCCAATAAATAATTAGCTCTCCTGTGACAGGCTTCTGAATTACTGTGATACATTAATTGGACAAAATTAGCATGAATTAAGGCAAATAAGTATAACATGTAATTTATTACTTACTAAGCATGGCGCTGCAGTGGAAGCTTTGGATTTCCCTTAAGATTGCTTTAACAGCTATAATGCATTCCTTAATTTACTCTGTGGAAAATCAATTTTTTCAGAGTTCATTAAGCACCAATATGTTACAATGCAATTCTCTAGAGCACAGAGCCTCAATACATTATGCAAATCCATGTCAGTGTGGTACCAATATGTAAATAGCAGGAATATTATTGTCAGTACCTATTGATAAGTCTGACCAGACAAGAACACCTGAAACTTCCTGAATCTCTTGACTTCTTTTGTAAGTGCCAGGGGTTCTACGTGTGGTTCTTTGCACATATTTCTTCCAATACATAATAATTTAGGTCAATAAAAAATAATATTGTTTCTGTTTAATTTCACGTATTTTTATTTTACTCTTGCTAACCAATCAACCAACAAGTGTTTATTAAATATACATGATAAAATAACAAATGCCCTTTGTAAATATTGAACCCAATGAAGTCACTTGTCAATTTTAATTGATACAACACTGAATTTACTTTATCTGAGTCAGAGAAATAAGTAGGTCACTAAAACAACAATTTTGTGGAACTACAACTCAATTCCCCATTTCACTGGACATTTTGACATTGGTTTATCTAGGTTATACTAAGCCACAATAACAACAAAAATTTAGACCAAGATTTAACCGAATATCATATTTTAAAAGGCAATATATCCAAGAAAAATGCAATCCAAAGAAATTTTGATTGATTCTAAAATTTGATATATTCGACATTAGAAAACATTAATGAGAGTTTTTCATTAATTATTGATTTTGGTGTCCCAATAAATAACTTTAATAACCTGAAACCTATTTTTAAATAGCATCTTTTAGTTTCTAATTAAGCTATTTACTTTTATTTTTATTATCATTTCTGTTTCTTCTATGGGTTATATATAGCATGAAAAAAAACTCAGTCTTGACTTGCAGAAACATCTTGCTACAGACCAAAATGTATGTTCTTCAGATTCCTAAGTTGACATCTTCATGCACACCATGATAGTATTTAGAGTCAAGGCCTTCAGAAGTTACTTAGATTCTGGTGACACTAAGAAAGTAGGGCCTACATGATAAGATTAATATCTTTAAAGATGGGTTAGAAGAGAATTTGTTTCTTCTGCTCTGGTGAGGATACCAAGAGAGGGCAGGGACCACAGGACAAGAAAAGAGCTCTCACCAGAGCTGGGCTGTAACCTGGCTTCTGACTTCAGACTTGAGCATTCAGAACTAAGAAAAGTATGTATTGTTTGTGCCACCAGTCCATGGTATTTTGTTATGGCAACTACTTTGACTAAGGTGTAGAGTGACATTTGCAGCTATTAAATGTGTTTTCCTTAACATTTATGCTGATTTTAAAATATTAGGTAGAGCATGATGTCAGCTGCCAGGGGAGGAGGTTAGAAAGTACCTCTATGTATTTAGAAACTCTTCCTGAAGAATAATTTAAGTCTGTGACTAACTTTAGTTTTCCATAATCAACTTGCATTGATATGGGACCTAAATTGTATTTAAAGCAAAAGGAATTATTTCATAGTATACAGAATTCATTTTTTCTTCCCTCAATCTGTACCTGCTCCCTTGGTTCCAAATAACCCGGCAGCTCATGCAATGGGGACTTGCACTTGTCTCCTCTTCCTGGAACCTTATATCTCTACACAGGCACTTGCCAACCTCCTTAAATCCTCCATGGATCCTTCATTAAATGTTGCATCTTTCAATTTGTCTAATGTAAAGAGACCTACATACATTAATCAAAGTTTCTTAGTCTGCATGATGTGTTTCGCCTTATTAGACAATATGTTTTTCTTTTCATAACTATACAAGTTTTTTAAATACTCTTATTTGGTTTTTGTCCATTTCTATTCACAAACATGTAAACTTTGAGATAAAGGAACTTTGTTTTATTTACAGATAGATCTTAAATGTCTTAATATCTAATAGAAGGTAAATTCTCGATAATTATTTTTGTCAGTGGATCAAAACAATTTTTACCAAAAGATGTTGATTCAGCTTGTTTAGTTACTCTTTTATTGAATTTTTGTATATTTCATGTAATAAATCTTAATCATATTTAGAGACCCCCCCTCCCTGATCTGCACATTTGTATATACGCAAACGCAAGAAGAAAGTATCAATATCAAATGGAAAAAGTAATACCCCATGGCTTATAAAAATCAACTTATAAGGTGAGCAAAGTGTTTATCATAGAGCATGGACATAGTAAGCATTTAATAACTGGTGCTTTAAAAATTACCATTTTAGCTCCTGGCCTGCTCTCCTGCCCTCAGGCCTCTCTTGGGGTAAGTCTATCTTGCAGCCCTCCACACCTTGACTCCCCCAACCGCATTCACCCTTCCATCTCCCCCGCTGTTCTCTACTCCTAGTTTGGGCCCTGTGCCATTCTTAGTCTTGGGGCCCCAGACACCTGGGGAGCCAGTGCTGCTTCCTGATCCTTTTCACCGGGACCGGCTTGGTGCCTTCCTTGGGCCCCAGGAGCACTGCTTCTGGACTTGGCCCCGCCCTCACCTCTCTCTGCTTCCCTGGACCTGCACCACCGGCTAACTCTCCTGGCTTGCGCTCCTATCCTCAGGCCTCTTGGGGTGGGTCTATCGTGCAGCTCTCCGCGCCTTGACTCACCCTGCCACATTCACCCTTCCATCTCCCCCGCTGTTCTCTGCTCCTAGTTTGGGTCCTGTGCCATCCTTAGTCTTGGGGCCCCAGACACCTGGGGAACCGGTACTGCTTCCTGATCATTTACACCCAGACCAGCTTGGTGCCTTCCTTGGGCCCCAGGAGCGCTGCTTCTGGGCCTGGCCCCGCCTTCACCTCCCTCTACTTCCCTGGTCCTGCAACACCCGCCAACCTCTTTCTTGGGCTGACAGCCTCTTTCTGGGGCTCCGAGGCTTACCTTTCCTCTCCCTGATCCTTTGCATCCAGTACAACCCAGTTACTCAATCCACTCCCTGGGAAATCTTGGGGCTTCTTCCCACCCCATCTGCCTTTGCATCCCTGCGTGGCACCGCCAAGGCCAGGATCTCAGGTCAGTCCAAAACCCAAGTTCCTGAGGCCAAAATCATTCTTAGAAGATTCCA
>NW_008330314.1:416005-417338 GCF_000622305.1 Nannospalax galili
GGTAGAGTTAGGGTGAGGGTTAGTGTAGGGTTAGGATTTGGATTAGGTTATATTGAGAGTTAGCTTTACCATTAGGGTGAGTGTTACGGTTTGATTTAGGGTTAGAGTTAGGGATAGGTTTAAGGTTACTTTTAGGATTAGGGTTAGGGTAAGGTTCTGGATTAGGGTTAGGTTTAGGGTTTGGATTAGGCGAGGGTGAGAGTTAAGGGTAGGGTTACGGTGAGGGTGTAGGTAGAGTTAGGGTGAGGGTTAGTGTAGGGTTAGGATTTGGATTAGGTTATATTGAGAGTTAGCTTTACCATTAGGGTGAGTGTTACGGTTTGATTTAGGGTTAGAGTTAGGGATAGGTTTAAGGTTACTTTTAGGATTAGGGTTAGGGTTAGGTTCTGGATTAGGGTTAGGTTTAGGGTTTGGATTAGGCGAGGGTGAGAGTTAGGGGTAGGGTTACGGTGAGGGTGTAGGTAGAGTTAGGGTGAGGGTTAGTGTAGGGTTAGGGATTGGAGAGTTAGGGTTAGCTTTAGTGTGAGGGTTAGGGTTAGTTTTAGTGTTAGTGTTAGAGTGAGGGATATGGTTAGGGTTAGGGTTAGGGTTAGGGTTTGCATTTGCGTTAGGGTTAGGGTTAGGGTTAGTGTTAGGGTGAGAGTTAAGGATAGGGTTAGATTCAATGCAATGCCAATCAAAATCCCTATGACATTTTTCACAGAATTGGAAAAAACTAACCTAGGATTCATATGGAAGCACAAGGGACCCTGGATAGCCAAAACAACCCTGAGAACTAAGAGCAATGCTGGGGGGATTACTATACCAGATTTTAAGCTCTACTACAGAGCTATAGTCATAAAGACAATACGGCACTGGCATAAAAACAGACCCATAGACCAATGGAACAAAATTGAAGACCCAAATATGAGTAATTGCCATTTTAGCCACCTGATATTTGACAAAGGGGCCAAGAACATTAACTGGAGGAAACACAGCACGTTCAGCAAATGGTGATGCAAAACTGGATCTCCACTTGTAGAAGAATGCAACTAAACCCCTATCTTTCACCCTGCACAAAAGTAAATTCTAAATGGCTCAGAGACTTCAATGTAAAGCCTGAAACTCTGAAACTCTTAGAAGAAAACAGTGGGAAAAACCTACAAGATATAGGTGTAGGAAAGGACTTTCTGAACCGGACACCAATAGCCCAGCAAATAAGGGCAAGAATTAACAAGTGGGACCTCATTAAACTAAAAAGCTTCTGTACATCAAAGGAAACAACCAAGGAAACAAACAGAAAACCCACAGAATGGGAGAAAATCTTCACCAGCGATACATCTGATAGAGGTTT
>NW_008330314.1:417571-417783 GCF_000622305.1 Nannospalax galili
AGAGACACTTGTACATCCATGTTTGTTGCTGCTCTTTTCACAATAGCTAAGAGATGGAAGCAACCTAAGTGTCCCTCAATTGATGAGTGGAAAATGAAAACATGGTTCATATATATGATGGAGTTTTAATCAGCAGTAAAGAGAGATGAAATCATGATATTTGCAGGTAAATGGATGGAACTAGAAACTATTATACTAAGTGAAGTAACACA
>NW_008330314.1:419028-444773 GCF_000622305.1 Nannospalax galili
CCTCCTGGAACAGGGACCTCTGGCTGACTAGATTTACCAGAAGGGCAGATAGGGGGGAATAGATGGGGGTGCTGACAATACAGTGGACAGTGGCAAGGATGACAGAGTATGGAGGCTCTAGTGGGAGAGGAAGGCTGTCTATCTGATGAGTTTATATTCATGCTCAGATGCCAAGGAACTCAGAAAGTAAGTGACTGTGACCAGTAATAGACATATATATATAGAGATTAGAAATGCCTGTGAAAATGTCTCAATGTCTATTGCCTTAAAATGAATTTTTCTGTATGAAACTGTGTATTTTAACAACGAAGTGGAGAATGAAGAGGAGATCTTTTTTAAACATTGGAACCTAATTTAATTTTATCTCTTAGAGAGTTTATAATGAGTATAAGATTTTATAAGTGTAATAATTCATCTGTAAACCTAGAAATGTACAGCCAATTTTGAAAGAGATGTACCCTAGCTCAGAAAAATGTTATTGAATAGGTTAATGCTGTTGTAATGAAATGCTTCTTCTAATTAAAAAAAAAAGTGTGCACACCAAAAAAAAACCTATATAATGTACTGGAAGAGTTATGAAGGAAAAATAAAGATAAAGGGGACAAAAAATTTACCATTTTATTGTCTTGCTGGAAGTAGTAGTGTTTTAGTTTTACAAATTATTTTATCTCTCTATTGATTACAATGTATTTAGTTGTTTCCTCTCTTTTCTTGCCCTTAATATTTTATAACTCTGTGTGCCTTCTAGCCTTGAGCATAGGCCCACTCCTACTCTTCTGCCTCAGATCTCTGGATTATCTTCTTAACCCAGACTAGCTTAATCCTCTAGTGTAGTTTGTCAGACCCTTCCCAGGCTTTCTCCAACCCCATTTTGGCCCTGCCTCCTGATCTACCTTGCTCAGAACTGCCTACCACCCTGGTAAGTCAGATTTTGCTCACTAGGCTTTGATTCCCCTGTAGCCTGACCAGCTCCACTCTCTCCCTACAGTGGGTCTCCCTTCTAGTCTTGGGCTCAGGCACCTCCTGCTCTTCCACCTCAGATCTCTGGACTAGCATCCTAACCCAGACTAGCTTAATCCTTTATCATAGCTTGTAAGACCCTCCACAACCTGTCCCCAACACCACCTTGCCCCAGCCTCCTGATATGCCTGCCACAGACATGCCTATCCCTCTAATAAGTCAGATCCCACCTATTCAATCTTGATTCCCCCACAGTCTGAGCAACTCTACTCTCTCATTGCATTGGGTCCCCCTTCTAGCCTTGGGCCCAGGCTTTCCAACCAGATCTTTGGACTACCTTCTTAGTCCATTAACGTCCACTGAGTCCTGAGCTACAGCAGCCAGACTAGCTCAATTCTCCAGCTTCATTTGTTAGAACTTCCACAGGCTGTCCTCACCCCTATCTCGCTCTTGAACCCCCTCCTGATCTGCCTACCACAAACCTCTCTACTACCCAGGCCAGCTTACTACCCTATGAGAACCTCCTGAAGCAACTAACTTTTCATACCTGATCAGAAAGCAACCAAGCTACATCAATAATATAAACACAACCAAACTTCAACTAAACAAGGGCAGAATAGAATTTCCTATCAGACACACAACCAACAAAAGACATTCATATGACCAAATGGAAACACAAAAACACAAATAAGATGAAAACCGAAGAGAATATGTCCCCAGCAAAGTCCACCAGTCCTATAGTGAGACTCACTCAGAGGAACCCACGATGCAGAATATAAAATAATAATCATAAACCTCACCAAAGAACTTAAAGAACACATAAAGAACTCAAAGAAGATAGGCATAAACTTGTGATGGAAGTTCAAAAAAATACAAATATGTGGGTGGATAAAATCAATTCAGGACTTGAGAAGTGAATTCACAAAAGAGATAGAAATATTGAAGACAACCCAAAATGAAATGAAGACAGAATTGAAAATATCAATAAGTCAATTTGAAATGACAGGGGAAAGCCTCACAAGTAGCTTGAATGAAATGGGAAACACAATATCAAGACTGGACGACAAAGTTGAAGAACTAGACTCCTCAAGCAAAGACTATAAAAAGTTTGAAAACATGTAGGAAATATGTATCACCATGAAAAGACCAAATCTACACATCATATGCATACAGGAAGGAAAAGGATCACAAGTCAATGGCATTGAACAGATCTTCAACAAGATTATAGAAAAAGCTTCCTTAATTGAGGAAAGTCGTACTTGTACAGATACCAGAAACACAGAGAATACCAAGAGGAAGAAATTAAAGGACTAATAATTGGAAAAGAAGAGGTCAAATTATCAGTATTTGCAGACAATATATTATACACAAGCATCCCAAAAATTCCACCAGAAAATTACTAGAAATGATCAATACTTTTAGCAAAGTGGCAGCCTACAAAATCAGCTTACAAAAATCAGTAGCCTTCTATATACCAATAACAAGTAATCAGAAAAAGCATTCATGGAAACCCTCCCACAAACAATAGCCTCAAACAATTATCTACAAATAAACTTAACCTAAGGTATTAAAGACATTTCTACAATGAAAAATTTAAATCTTTAAAGAAAGGGATAGAGGAAGACATTAGGAGATAAACGGACCTACCATGCTTATGGACTGGTAGAATTAATATTGTGAAAATGATGATCCTACTAAAAGCAATCTATAGATTCGAGGCAATGCAAATGAAAATTCCCATAACATTCTTCACAGATCTAGAAAGAAACACCCTAAAATTCATATGGAGTCCCAAAAGACCCCAGATAGTTAAAGAAATTGTGGGTAAAAAGAACAACAATTCCAGATCTCAAATTATTTTCCAGAACTATAGTCATAAAACAGCATGGAAATGGTACCAAAACAGAAACACAAATCTATGAAGCAGAAGACTTCAACATGAGTACACACAATTTCAGCCACCAAATATTTGACAAATTTACTAGAAATGCACAATAGAGCAGAGACACCATCTTGAACAAATGGTTTTGGCAAAACTGGATCGCTATCTGTAGAAGAATTAAATTGGGCCTTTTTCTTTCACCCTGCACAAAAGTCAACTCCAAGTGGATCAAAGATCTCAATATAAAATCTAGAACTCTGAAACTGCTAGAAGAAATCTGACAAAATATAGGTGTAGGAAAGGATTTTCTAAATAAAAAATCAGTTGCTCAGAAAATAAAGTCAATAATCAACAAGTGAGACCTCTTTTAGCTAAAAAGCTTCTGCACAGCAAAAGAAACAGCCAAGGAAGTAAAGAGGAAACACTCCATGGGAGAAAATCTTCACCAGCAACACATCTGACAGAGGATTAACAAAACACTTAAAGAACTCCAAAAAACAAAGAAACAACAAACGACCCAATAAAAGATGGACTAAGGACCTGAACAGAGAACCCTAAAAGGAAGAAATCAAAATGGCTGAGAAACACCTTAAAAAGCATTCAACATGCTATGTTCCTTGTATACCCTTCCCTCCCACCTCCCTTAAACTAACCCAGTTTTTATCCATATCTCCCTTATTAACACCATTTCCTACTGTTCTTCTCTTTCAGGTTCTTTCTTTTCCTTTACCTCCCTGGTTCCTTTCCGTTATCCTGGTTCCTGTAGTTATGTCTGGATACATAACTCACTTACCAGGATTTGGTTCTAGGATCCACATATGAGGGAGAATGTATGTCGATTATTTTTCTAAGTCTGCGTTACTTCACTTAGTGCAATCGATTATGACTAGTAATAATCAGATACATAGAGAGGAGAGACACATGTGCCAACATCTCAGTGTTACTAGCAAAAACAATGAGTCTTTCTGTAAGAAACTATATTTCTACATGAAATGGAGATCTTTTATAAAGGTTAAAAACTCATTCAATTTTATGTCTTACAGGGCTTATACTGAGTTCAATATTGTATAACTGTATTAATTCAACAGCGAACCTAAAAAATTTATAGCCACCTTAGAAAGAGATGTATCTTTGCTCTGGAAACTGTTATTGAGTATGTTAAAGCTGTAATGAAATGCTTCTTTTAAAAAAAATTAAAAATATATATTTTAAAAAAGCGTTCAACATGCTTAGTAATTAGAGAAGGTCAAATCAAAACCACTTTAATATTTCATCTTACTCTAGTCAGACTGGCTAAGATCAAGAGAACAAAAGACACCAAATACTGGTGAGGATGTGGAGAAAAGAGAACGCTCATTCACTGCTGGTGCAATTGCAAATTTGTGCAACCCCTGTGGAAAGCAGTGTGGAGAATTCTTAAAAAAACTAAAAGTGAATCTATCCTGTTATCTGGTTACACCATTCCTTGGTATATGCCCAAAGGACTCGTCCTACTGTAGAGATACTTATACATCCATGGTTGTTGCTGCTTTTTTCATAATAGTGAAGAAATTGAAACAACCTAAATGTCCATCAACTGGTGAATAGATAATGAACACGTAATAAATTTACACAATGGAGTTCTACTCAGTGACAAGGAAAGATGAAATTATGAAATTTGCAAGTAACTCAATGAAATTAGAAACCATTATACTAAGTGAAGTAATACAGACTGAGAAAAGCAAGCAACACATGCTTTCCCTCATTTGTCAATCTTAGCATCAATTTCTTATACATGAATATATAGCCTGATGAAACAGCAGGAGCCAGGAAAACAGAAATGAAGCACAGAAGTACAGGGAATGGAAGAGCCTGAAAGAGGGGAATAGTAGGAAACAGATGTTACCAAAGAGAAAATGGGGAAAATGGGGGCATTTGACTGGGAAGGGAGGAGGGAAGGACATACAAGGAACAACAAGGGTGAGGGGAAGAAGGAGCTCAAGAGAGGGGGACAAGAGGAGACAGGTATTATCAAGGGGAAAATTGTGGAAATGGTAACACTTAAAATGGGGAGGGAAAAAGGAGGGTAGATAGGAAGCGAGAGAGGAGAGATAAATAAAGCTTAGGTGGCATAAAGGGAAATGTATTAACTCAAAAAAATTCCTGAAAACTACATACACAATATCTAAACATTTGTGCATGTATACACCTGAATATTCCTGAAGGCTATATAAGAAGGAAGCCAATGCCAGCCAGGAGAAACCTCCCTTCAAGTTGCTGGTCAGAGTAGTCCAAGAGATTCTTAAAATAACACAGGCTACTTTCGCAGCCCTTGATTACCTCTCAGAACTTGATGGTAAGACCCTGTTGCTGAAGACAGGATATATACTTCAGTGACAGAACTTGGAGCAATGGCTCAGGAACTGACCTGGAAGCCTTCTCCTTGAAGATTAGCTCTCATAGTTCTAGAGGATACTATGCAAGCTGCTACAGGCGAAAATCAATCAGTGGTCCAGCCCATCTCTAAAGCCTAATAACCACAAGGACTGGTACAGCAAACTATATCTATTAGTGCAATAGTGGCACTGTTATCTAGTGGGAAATCAACAGTCATCTAATTGGACTTAAAGCCCTCTCAATGGGAGGGAACTCATGGGTGGAAGTGTAACTATAGCCAAATACACATGGTTGGAGAGGTCATACATCCTAGAGAAAACCCAATTTCTGGCATATCTCTAGACAAATGACATTTCTTACGGTATATCAAATATGGATCCTTATATTTACAGACAAGTATACCATACAACACTCATCAAAGAAGCTTCTTTTTGCATATTTCAGCAGATGGAGGCTATTATAGAGTTTCACAGCTGGTCACAGAGAATACATATCTGAGAGATGCCCAGCCATAAGTGACACATCTACAGTGGAACTTCTACACCTAAGGTTCATGGAACACAGCCGAATGGGGGTATAGAGAATACTAACACATTCCTCAACTCTCACCAGTGAAGCTTCCTCATACAACAGAGTGTGATGCGCACAGAAAGTCACAACTAGCTAAGTCTTAGATAAGAAGGGACTGCAGAGTGCATGTTCCTGCATAGCACTCTTAGGTTAAGCCTCACCTACCCGTGGCTCAGTGGGAGGAAGGCAGTGAAATGATTGTAAGAGTCAAGGTTGGTGCATAAATAAAAGGAAACAGAAATTTTCAGGCCACTGGAAACTTGCTCATATGAACTTGCAGCAATGATGATAGCATGTACAAGACCCATGCTGATTCATTCAGATAAAAACTCAGCATAAAACAAGGGAAATGGGAAGCAGCCCAAACTCTAGCCTAGGAACTATTATTAGCAACTGATCACTATTGGGTGAGGGAGAGTAGATATTCTTTAAGGGAATGACTCTAGATAGGCTGACTAGACTCCAGTGGATGAACTTGTACCGAGGGACGACTGGATACAATTCTTGACTGGATAGACCTTAACATAGATGAAAGGATGCATGAAATCCATTGGGTGGTATATGGGGAGCAGAGATGGAGGAAGGTTCTAAATTTGATTAAGATCTATTATATGAAATGTACAAAAATATATTTTAAAGTCATTTTATTTATTTATTTACTTATTTCTTAATTGCTTATTTATTTAGAGACAGAGTGTCAAGTATCTCCAACTGGCCTTGAGCTTGCAATGTGGTTAAAGATGACTTTGAACTCTTGAACTTCTGACCTTCTTTGCCCCCACCTTCCAAGTACTGGAATTCCTCAAATACACACCTTGTTTGTGAGGTACATAGCATGAGCATGTCTTAAAATGCAAGATAAAAGAAACAAACAAACAAAAAAGTATTTGAATCAAGTAAAGCTTTTTCCTTTGCAAGTGACCCATTTTAACTATTTTCTTTTATTAAGTGAAAACAGTGCTGAGCTTTCAACACAGTAGATGGGTGTCCGTGGGCTCAATGAATATGCTGTATATCTATAGGAATAAACTTATTTACCTAGACTAAAAAGAAACAATATATTCTATTTTAGTATAACCCTCCAAACCGAAGGACCCCTCCCTCTTTGATTTATAAAATTTTCCATGTGAAATTTTCAGGGTCTACTCTGAGTACAGGGCAACAAAAACACTTAAAGAATATCCATTTAATGAATATTATTGGGATCAAGGATCCTCGTGATCTCATGGTTTATGGTTCTTTAGTCATGGTAATACAAAGTCATTGCTAAATTCTTTTCTCATGGAGTTACCACCATGTTTGAATGCCTGAGGAATTTTTCTAACTGCTGAGGAAAAATCATTTATTAAGGAGGCAGGGGTGAAACACATGTGCTTATGAAACTTTCATTCAATGACTTAATGACCTCACATTAGACCACGTGGGTACATTTTGGTACCTCTAAAATGTTTAGACCGCAGCCAGTTAAATTTTGACAACAAGAGTTAATAAATATTTATCGTACAATGCAGGTTTTGTGAATGTGTTTGATAAATGCTTATGATGGAAACATCAACAAAGCATGTCTCAAAAAGAATTTACAGGACAGTGTTATGATATATTGGATCAGAGCTTTGATTTATAAGGAGTATCTAGAAATGAGTCTACTCATTTGCTGCCTGTAAAGTATACAAAACACTAAACTAATCTCTGGTGCAGATGTTTATGTGATTTTTATTACAGGTACTTTGGTTGTTTCTATCTGCTTTTATGATTACTTTTATAATCCTTATAAAATCCATTTTAAAAATTAATACTCCCAGATTAGAGCCTAACTATCTGGTAAATAGCATGTATTATACAAGATTACATTGGGAATTAGAACATTTTCTGAGCGTGTTCTAGCTCTAAACTCATTATGAATTGTCATCCAAAGAATGCTTTTAGAATGAAAGCTTTGTAAGATGTTTAATTTCTCAAACATCTTCCAAACAAATTTTTGTCTTTTACATTCTAGCACTATGTGTTATAAACATGATTTGAATAATAAGATCTTTTAGCTTGAGATTAATGACTGCATCTGCTATTTGTTTACTTACATGTTTGATAATAACAATGTCATATTTTATAGCACTTTAAATGTGTTTTCACATCTATTATGACATTCTTTGCTTATAGCAGTCAAACAAATAAAAAGCATTTCCTCATTCCTACTACTTCATTTGAGTTGTTTTGGTATAAACACTGGCTCAAATATCTGGGTTCAAGTTCAGGGTGATCTTTCTACCTATAAAGAAGACATATAAATAGTTTGCCCCAGGTTACACAGCTTGTAAAGGACAGAGCTAATGATGGAACAATGGCCTGCTTGAATTTAATGGCATTAGACTGAACTTCTTTAAACTAGAATTCCCGAAGAATAACACTTCTCATTAAGTACACTAGTTAACCTGAAACCCAAATTGTGGATTGTATGAAGCCACAGAGGCGGCTAAATATGAACTTCTTTTCTTATACCCATAATTCCTTTTGTGGTTGCAAAGAATTTGTCACCAGATATTCTACCTAATCAGTCAGAAAATAGAAGTTCTACAAATAAAATGTTGATCAAAACATTTTCGGCTTTTTCAGTCCTGGTATCATTGGGAAACCCCTCACTCCTGCCCTTATATTGTTTCTGAATGAAAGTTATCAGATTCAGAAGCATCTTCTCCAAATGTAGAGCTAGATAGTGGAATACTCCAGAAAACTAAAGAAGACTGCCTAAAAGAGCGAGGAGTAATAGAGGAGCTCAAAGATAAGCGAAGAAGCACAAAGACAAAGCCAATGGCCAAGGCTGAACAGAAAGTATGAAAAATAGCAACTCCCAGAAAGCTGTAAGGAAAGGGGGTAGATGAGACATTTATGCCCAGGATAGGAGATGTCATTTATATATACAGTAGACTGTACTAGGAGAAAATTCTGAGCTAGGCTTGATTCTATCCTGTTATTAGAATGAAATGTTTCCTTATCAAAGCTGAGCATAGCAGTAAGAACACGCTTATGGTTTTTATGGTAAACTCTTATGACAATGTTTAATCAGATGTCTTGAAATCAGACCTAGTAAAATTCATTTGTTTAGAATGCAGTCTGATAAATTATAATATTGGATATGTATTATGTAATTCTTGAATTTAAACCAATATGCTTTAACCAAGTTTCTGGGTCTACTAGCTTTGTTGGTCAAGGCATCTAGTTTTCTTGTCTCAGTTTTCCTTTCTATACACAGTAAATGATAATAACTATCTCAGAAGGTTTATTAGGAAGAAATTAGCTAAGTTAACACTTATAAGCAACTTGGTAACATCCAACAAACTATGATTGATTTAGAATAGTCTAGTAGTTGCTTTCTTACTTCAGTAACAAATTACCTGACAGAAATGACCTAGAGGAGGCAGGTTTTATTTTGGCTCCTGTTTTAAGAGGGTTCAGCCCAATTTGATGAGAAAAGCACAAAGAAGCTTCCAACACTGTTAGATGGAGGAGAGCAAAAAAGGAAGGAATTTAAAGTGAAGAAATAAGCAGAGCCAGACTTGCAACAGGCAGAGTATGATCCTTTATTCAGAAGAACATAGCAAAGGGCCTCTGCCATCCACTGGAACAAGCATCAGCAAAGAAAGGCAGAGCAATCTGGACTTATAGAGGAACTCTGCGGAACACAGCTGTAGGATTCTTGTCTTCTTCCTGAGGTTGTCCTCACAGGATGAGCAGGCAAACTATCTTATGGCACCAAAGGAGTCAGGTTGACCCTGTAAACAGTCTCTGTCAGTGGGGAGTAATCAGTTGATAAAACTTGAGCAAAAGCCAGGCCGCCAGAGCAAACAAGTTATCTTATGGCATAGCAGGAGTTAAGTCAGTCCTGTAACCCAGTCTCTATCAGCCAGGGAAGTGACCAGTTGATAAGAATAGAGTACAAGACAAGTCACCAGTTGGGACCATTTGACCGCCTTGAGGAATGAATGTCCTTATGGAAGCTTAAGGCTCTCCTGCTGTTTACACTCTATCATACACCATAACCGTGGGGAAGCAGAGAAAGAGGGAATTGTGAACTGGGTTGGTTTTCTTCTCCTTGTATCCTTTTTCCATCTTTATCACACATGGGCTCCCAGCCTAGTAGTTGATGCCACCTATACTCAGGATGGGTCGTTCACCCCTTTGATTAATCCTCTTTCAGTGTCCCACCCATTTATATGCTTCACTAATCTCTTAGGTGATTAAAAACTCAGTCAAGGTGACATATTAATTATTACATCTGGGAATCTAAGGAACACAGGTCCTAATTAACACCTGTAACATCAGACCTGAATAATAGAGTACATTAAATTTTGTTGTGTAGACTGCCTCAGCACACCAGATTAGGGCCTCTACTGGTTGAACTTCTCAAATTGTGCCGTGCCCACCTCCCTACATTGGGACCACCACCATCCTTCCCACTGCCCCTGAACCAGGCTTCCTTACTGATAGCAGGGTCCCAGACCTTCTGAGACTGCCTGAGAGCACTGGACTAGGGCATCTGCTGGGTGAGCTTCTCAAATCACACCACACCCATCCCCCTACATTGTGACTGCCTGCAGTCCTTCCTATTGCCTGAGGATCAGGCTTCCCTGCCAGCTAATAGGAACCAGCACTCCCATCTCCCACCTCCTCTCCTTGAACCTTAGCACTATCCATCAGAGGCTTCTGAAGAGCTTCTAAGGAGACAGTGCTGCTTCACCCTCATTAGAGCTCCTGAGTAGCCTGACTGGAACCAGCTGGTCCCTCCACTATAAAATAAAAAGAGAGAACCTGAAGCCTAGATCAACCAATTTTTCATAACCAATCAGGAAGCAACCAAGGTACATCAATAATTCAAACAGAATCAAATTTCAACTCAACAAAGGATGGCTTGGGATTTGTACCAGAACCACAAGCGACAAAAGTACATGACAAAATCACAAAGGAAAAGTATTATGAAAAACAAAAATAATATGTTTCCACAAAACCAGTCTTATAGAAGAATTCTCCAATGTGAACCCCCTAATTAACATATTTAAATAAAATTTAAAAGAAAAATCATAAACATGATCAAAGAATTCAATGAATTTAAAGAGCACACAAACAAATCAAAGAACTAAAAGAAGATAAGGATAAACTCACTGAAGTCACAAAAGAGAAAGAAATATTGAAGAAAAATGAGGCAGGAAATGAAATAAGTAAAAAACTCAATAAGCCAATTTGAAATGAGAGGGGAAAGCCTCATCAATAGAATCAATGAAATGGAAAACAGAATATCAAGGCAGTATGATAAAGTTGAGGAATAGCACTGCTCAAGCAAATAATATGAAAAAAATGCCAAGGAAAGTGGAATATGCATGAAATGTGGGACATCATGAAAAGACCAAATTTATTCATCATAGACATAGTGGAAGGAGAAGAATCCCAGGTAAATGGTATTGACCAGATCTCCAACAGGATTACAGAAGAAATTTTCCCCAAATTAAGGAAAGATACCCATACAATTGCAAGAAGCACATAGAACACCAAATAGAATCAGAAAAGATATCTTCTTTCTGGATATCTTTCTGTATATCTTTCTGGTATATCATAGTAGAAACATTACAAGCACAGAATAAAGAGAGAGTAATAGAAGTTACAAGAGGAAAACAAGAAGTCACATATAAAGGAAAACCCATCAGAATAACAGGGGACTTTTTGATACAAACTGTGAAAGCCAGAAGAGCCTGTACCAAAGTATTCCTAGTACTACATGACCAAAGATGCTAACCCAGAATACTTACCCAGTAAAACTGTCTATTATAGTGGAAGGGGAAAGAAAATCTTCTATGACATTAATAGGCTGAAAGAATTCAAGTCCACCAAACCAAATCTATGTAGAATGTTCGAAGCAATACAATGGGTTCAAGAAAGGAATATCCAAGAGGAAACAGAAAAAAAAAATGACCAAATGACAAAATAAGACCAAGAATTCAAACAGAAATTAAAATAATAGTAATCAATACATATCTTTCAATAATAACTTTAAATATCAGTGGCCTAAACTCCTCAGTCAAAAGACACAATAGTTAAAGGCTTAAGAAACAAAATCCATCTTTTTGTTGTCTGCAAAAAAATCATCTCACCTTCAAGGATAGACACTACCTTAAAGTGAAAGGATGGAAAAATACACTCCAAGGAAATGGCACTAAGATACAAGCAGGGGTTGCAATTGCAATATCTGACAAATAGACTTCGAAACAAAAATAATAATCAGAAGAGATAAAGAAGGTCACTCCATTTTGATCAAAGGAACAACTGACCAAGAAGACACTACAATATGAACATATATGCACCAAACTCTGGTGCATACAATTTCATAAAAACATTACTACATGATTTTAAGAGACAGATTAACCCCAACTCGGAAACATTAGGCGACTACAATACCCCATTATCTCCAATAGACAGGCCAGTTGGACAAAGAAATATTTTAATTAAATGATTACAATGGACTTAACAGACATCTACCAAATATTCTACCCAAGCACCAAAGAATACATTTTCTATTCAGCATCCCATAGAACTTTCTTTAAAACTGACCATATACTGGGGCACAAAACAAATCCCCCAAAATACAAAAAAATTGAAATAATTCCATTTATTCTATCAGATCACAATGCAATAAAGCCAAAAATCAACACTCAAAGCAGTTATAGTAATTACATGAACTCATGAAGATTAAACAACACATTTCTGAATGATGAATGGGCCAGTGAAGAAATTAAGAAAGGAATTAAAGTGTTTCTGGAACTAAAAGAAAACAATAATACAATATAATGAAACCCCTGGGACACTTTAAAAGCAGTCTTAAGAGGGAAGTTTATAGCTCTAAGTGCCTACATTAAAAAATTTGAAAGAGCACAAATCAATGTCTTAACATGAAAACTCAAGGCTCTGGAAATGCAAGAACAAATGAAGTCCAAACCCAGCAGATGAAAAGAAATAACAAAAATCAGAGCAGAAAGTAATGAAATAGAAACAAAGAAAACAATACAAAAAACAATGAATTTCAAAGCTGGTTCTTTGAAAAAATAAAGACAGAGAGACTGTTAGTCCAGTTATCCAAAAGAAAATAGCAAATCCAATTTGACAAAAATCAGAGATGAAATGGGAAACATCACAACAGATACAAAAAGAAAAAAGAAAGAAAGGGAGAAAGAAAAAAAAAATCTAGAACATTTAAAAATCTCTATTAACTTTGAAAATCTAAAAGAAATGGATGAAAATCATGGGACTTGACTTCCCATGTACTTAAAATCATGGGCATCACCAAAGCTAAACAAAGAAGAGATCAACAGTTTAAAGAGACCCACATCATATAATGACATTCAATGGGTAACACAAAACCCACAGAAAAAGGCCAGGAACATATGGATTCACAGCAGAATTCTACCAGACATTTAAAGAAGATCTACAACCAATACTACTTAAATTATTCAAAAAAACAAAACAAAACAAAACAGAAACAAAAGGAGAACTCCCAAACTCATTTTATAAAGCTAGCATCACTCTAATACCAGAACCAGTTAAAGACATAACCAAAGAAGAAAACTACAGACTCATAATGGCAGCCGCTCCTCTGTTTGCACAGGTGCTGCTCCTTGGTTCTCACGGGTACTGTGGCTGCTCCTCCACTTGCCCTGGACTGAGTACGCTTTTCTGCCAGCCTGTGCTGCCTCCGATCATCGCTGCTTCTGCCTGGTCCCAGACCCCAGGGTTGGTGAGGAGACTGTGTCAGCGGAGCCACATTCAGACACAGGAGACCAGGTTCAGTGACACAGATCTACTTTATTGCAGGAAGGCACAAGCTTATATAAGGGTAGCAGTCCAATCACAGCACAGCGAGTAGGATACCTTATTAGCATAACAGGCTTAGTGTCCTATCAGAGTATAGGGGGCCAGATGCCTCATTAGCATAATGGGTTTCAGATTACAGAGCTTGGATTCCTGGAAACCACCTGACCCTAACTGTTGCAATATCTAAGTGTTGAAATTTGGAATTCCAAGAGTTGTGATTAGGGAGTGGAGCGCTCTAGGCATCAGTCTCATGATCTGTCAATGGGAACAAATGTCACAAGGCGTTCCTTGTGGCTCCAGAGGTTGGGCCATTGCCTCAGGCCTACTGTATGGCTGTCATTAAGACTTTCACCCTAGGCTCAAGCCAAGCCTGTCTCCCACACATAACCTTAATGAATATGTTGAAAACTTCTCAACAAAATACTTGCAAACTACATACAGATACTCATTAAAAAGATCATCCTCCATGTTCAAGCTGGCTATATTCCAGAGATGCAGAAATGATTCAGTATACATAAGTCAATAAATGTCATAAATCACATAAATGGACTCAAAGTAAAGAACCACATGGTCATCTCAATAGATGCAGACAAGGCCTTTGACAAATTTCAATATTCATGTTAAAAGTCCTAGAGGGAATTGGACTGGAGGAAACATACTTCAACATAATTAAAGCTATATACAACAAACCCACAGCCAACATCATTCTAAATGGAGAAAAACTAGAAACATTCACATTAATATAAGGAACTAGGCAACACTGTCCATTATGTCCACTCCTTTTTAATATATTGCTTGAAATTATGCTACAACAGTAAGAGAAGGAAATCAAAAGAGTGCTAACAGGAAAAGAAGAGGTCATGATATCCCTATTTACAGATGATTTAATATTATACATAAGATATCCCAAGAAATTCACCAGAAAACTCCTAGAAGCAGTTAATACTTTCAGTAAAGTGGCAGATTATAAAATCAATCTACAAAATATCTTTCTACATACAGATAACAAGCAATTAGAGAAAGACTACATGGAAACCCTCCTGTTCACAATAGCCTTAAAATCATAAAATATCTAGGAATAAACCTGACAAAAGACATTAAAGATCTTTACACTGAAATTTTTAAATCTTTGAAGAGATTGAGAAGTGAGCATTAAAGACCTCCCATGCTCATGAATTGGCAGAACTAATATTGTGAACATGACCACCCTACCAAAAGCAATATACAGTCAATTCAATGATAATCAAAAGCCCCATGGACTCACAAAAGGCCCAGATAGTCAAAGCAATCCTGAGCACAAAGAATGACACAGGGTGGATTACCAGATCTCAAAGTAGATTACAGAGCTATAGTCATAAAAAAACATGGTACTGGCACAAAAATAGACACATAGATCAATGAAACATAATTGAAGACAGATGATTCAGCCACCTGATATTTAGCAAAGGTGTCAAAAACACACACTGGAGGAAAGACAGCATCTTCAACAACTGGTGCTGGCAAAACTGGATCTCTACCTTTAGAATAATGTAACTAGAACCTTATCTTTCACTTTGTGCAAAAGTCAATGCCAAATGGATGAAAGATCTCAAAGTGAAACCTAAAACTCTGAAACTATCAGAAGAAATAATTGGCAGCACCCTACAAGGTATAGGTCTAAGAAAGAACTTTCTTAATCAGACATCAGTTGCTCAGGAATTAAGGTCAACAATCAACCAGTGGGATCTCATTAAACTAAATCACTTCTGTACAGCAGAAGAAACTGCCAAGGAAGTGAAGTGAAAGCCCAGAGTTGGAGAAAGTCTTCACCAGTGACACATCTGACAGAAGTTTAGCATCTAGAATATATAAAGAAGTCAAAAACTAAAAAATCAATGAAAAGACTCAATTCAAAAATGGGCTATGGATCTGAACAGAGACTTCTTAAAAAGGAAAATAAAGATGGCTAAGAAACACCTTCAAAAGTGTTCAGTATCCTTAGCAGTTAGGGAAATGCAAATTAAACCACTTTTAAGATTTCACCTTAACCCAGTGCAACTGACAAAGATCAAGAGAATAAATAATACAAAATCCTGGAGAGAATGTGGGGAAAGGGGAACTCTCATTCACTGCTGGCAGAATTGCAAACTTGTGTAGCCAGTATAGAAAGCGGTATGGAGAACTCTTAAAAAACTAAAAATGAACCTACCATATGATTCAATTATGCCATTCCGTGGTATCACTCATCCTACTTCAGAAATGCTTGTTCATCCATGTTTGTTGCTGCTCTTTGTACAATAGCTAAGAAGTGGAAGTGTCCCTTGACTGGTAATGAAAATGTGGTACCTTTACACAATGGAGTTCTACTTAGTGGTAAAGAAAGGCAAAATCATTAAATTTGCAGGCAAATGGATGGATCTGGAAACAATTATACTAAGTGAAGTAACACAGACTCAGAAAACATTGGCATATGTTCTTCCTTATTTGTGGACCCTAGCACCAAATCCTTATGTGTGAGTATATATCCTGATGTAATTTCAGGAGCCAGGAAAATGGAAAGGAATCAGGGAAGAAAAGGGAAAGAAGGAACCTGAGAGAGAACAGTAGGAGACTGGTGTTAACAAAGGGGAAATGGGTAAAATGAGAGTATTTAAATGAAAGGGGGAGAGGGAGGTTAATACAAGGAACTATGGGAGTAAAGGGGAAGAAGTAGCTCAAAAGGAGGTATGATAAGAGAGATCTATTATCAAGGGTGAAATGGGGAAAATGGGGGTGCTTTAATGGGGATGGAGGAGGGCATGTTAGGCAGGGAGAGAGAGAGGGGAGAGATAAATAATGCTTAGCTGGTGTGAAAAACCAGACGGAAACGTATTAGTTTAAAAAACCTACTGAAAAATTGTACATATACTGTCTCTACATGGATCCATGTGTATAGCTGAAGGCTATTTAACAAGAAACAGTGCCAGACAAGCGAAACTCCCTTCAAGACCAAGGTAGTCCAAGAGACTCCCAAAATTGACACAGGCTATTATAACATCCCTTGATTGCCTTCCAGAGCTAGATGTTAAGAACCTATTGCTGAAGACAGAACATACTTCGGATATAGAATTTGGAACAATGGAGCTGGAACTGAACTGGTAGCCTCCTCCTCTGAGTACCAGCTTTCATAGTTTTGGAGAACTCTACTCAAGCTGATAAGGGAGAACATCAATTAATGGTCCATCCCCAGCCTTAAGGCCTAATAAACACAACAATGATCAACATAGTAAACTATATTGGTGCAGTAGTGGTACTTTTATCTTGGGGTTAATCAGCAGCTACCTAACTGGACTTAAAGCTCACTCGGTGGGAGGAAACAAATGTGTGGTACAGTAAACATAGCCAAATACACATGGCTGGAGAAGTCATAGATCTTAGAGAAAACCCAAGGCTGTCACATCTCTAGACAATTGTAATTTCTTACTATGTGCTAAATATGGATCCTCATTTTCATAGACAAGTATCCTACAGTCACCATTCAGCAAAGAAGTTTCTTTGCCAATAGACAGAAAGTATCATAGAGTTCCACAACTGGTCACACATAGAGATTGTTTGTGAATTGCCCAACCCTAAGTGACACATCTACGATGGAACCTCTACACTTAAGGCCCATGGAAGATAGTGGAGCAAGGGGTAGAGAGAACACTAATACACCTCTCAACTCTCATCAATGAAGTTTCTTCATGCAACAAAGGACACAAATGTTCAAAACGTTGAGAATAAGAGTCTGCAGAATGCTGGTCCTTGGACAGGACTCCTATAATAAGCTTCACCCACCCAGGGCTCAGAGACCATTGTGGAAGAGGGGACAGAAAGATTGTAAGAGCCAGGGAGGATGTGCATGACCATATAGAAACAGACACATATGGGCTCCTGAGACCTTGCTTATAAAAACCTACAGCAGTGATGTCAGCATGCACAAGGCCTATACAAATTCAAGCAGACAAAATCCTAGATAGAACTGTGGAAATGGGTAGCAGGCCCCAATCTGAGCCAAGGAACTATTGGCAGGTGATTAATGCTAGGTGAGGAAGAGCTGATCTTCTTAAAGAGAGCGACCCTAGATAGCCTGATTAGATCTCAGTTGGTGAATTTTCACTGAGGGACATCTGGGGACACTAACTTGACTCTATAGCCCTTAACACAAATGACAGAATGCATGGAATGCAGTGGGGTTCTATGGGAGGATGCCAGTGGGGGAGGGGCTATAAAGATGTTTAAGATGTACTATATGAAATACACAAAAATTCAATATAAAATTTACAAAAACAGTTTTGTTGTATATTTTCTTATTTGGTTCTAAGATATAACTGTGAAATAGTAACAGTAACAACAACAATAACATTCCTTATCTTGTTTAAGAGTGAAGAAACCAAGCTCTTAGAACCATTAATTAATTGCCTATTTATTGTCACATCCTTTGCTATTGTTAAATTCAAGACATTGACAGGAACATTTTTTTTGTACTATCATGTATACCAACTGCAGGTGGTCACAGCACCTTCATTTAGTCTGTATCATCCCTCCCCCCAAAATCTCAATGAGTCTGCTCATAGTTGCTATGGTATCTTCAAATTTCTTGTAAGACTTTAAACAGACGTGAGTTATCAAAAACTACAATAGTGTATATTAAAAAATTACCACATAGATTTTTCAGGTCAATTTAAATTATGCAGTGAATTGCAAATGACAGAGAAAAAAACAGATCAGAAAATGTTGAATTTTAGTAGCATCAAAACCTTTCAAGAAATAGGAGGGTTGTCCAGAGTCAGAGTGGAAAATACTTTGATTTAAATCAGTGTATTTATCAGCTTTGCCCCGTGTGTGCCCCAGGCTTTCTGACCTGCATTTGTTTACTGGTTAAGATCTCCATTGCTGCTGTTGTGTTTGGTATTCCTCGAACGTAGCCACAGCTTTGCATGTTTCTGAAGTTTACAGCATCTCTTCAGCAGGACTGGAGAGATGGCTCAAAATTTAGGAGGAGTACTGCTCTCCTGAAAAATCCAAGTTTGATTCTAGCACTTACATCAAATGGCTCACAATGACCTGCAACGCCAGCTACAGGGACTCCAGTGCCTCTGGGCATTGCAGTTGTGAACATACCCACCCACATACACACAAGAAAAGAAAAAAACAAAAACATACAATCATTTTCACAGTATCCAGAATTTTCTTATTACCACAGTTTACTATTTTTACTGAAAATGCCCATCCACACAAGTTTCACTAATTTTTAGTGTTATTTAAAATTTTTTCCTTTGGTTTAGAATAGTTTTCCCCTCTTCTTTGTTTGTAAATGCACATTAGAAAAAAAAATCCTATGCATCAAAAGTTTCTGCTAATTCCTCTGTGTTCAACTGTGTTCTATATACTAGCCACAGTCTAAAATATAGACAACTATTAAATAATTTCAGTAAAATTTTGTGCTAGAAGTGAAAGAAAAAAGGTGAAATTTTTCATAAAGGAAACATCTTGCTAGGGCAGCAGGATAGCACTGATTTTAAAAATGCTATAAATACTATCATTTCTTATTTATACATGTTCGGTAAATTATTTGTGGCAGGTACACACTATGAAATACTGTAGATGTCTTAGTCTTTAGGGTAGAGCAGACATTGACCTGGGTGCTTTTCAGATCTTCCTCTACCATCCCCTATTTTATTAAGATTAGGGAAAGAGGACTGATGGGAAATAGAAATCAACCATGTGTTGAGAAAGGAGCCTGGAACTTTGTCTTCTGAGACAACATGGTAACTAACATCAACAAAGTAAGTTTGTTTTACTTGGCAATAATGGATTCCTTTTTTCTATTTAGCTGACCATCAAAGGTCTGTTTTAATAGTTTAAAAGTTCAAACTCTTACACCGCAAACAAATAAAACATTGAAATTACTAATGGCTACAAAATGGTTTCACAGAAAACTAATCTAATCAAAATTGGTACGGCTCATCTAACCAAAATTGGTACTGAGTGTAAAACGCTCTGTCATCTGAATGTCATCACAAAAGGTCTGGGTGAGGGCAATCAGGGAAGGGTGGACCTCCGGCATCAAATACCTCTTCTTAATCTTCAGGTGTGCCAGTGTGGAGTGTGGGATGCACAAAGATCTGGTTTGCTAATTTCTTCAAGCAAACTCCCAAGGCTTCCTTGTACAAGAACTTAGCAATCAGTAAAATACCTGTTGCCATAAACTGCCTCCCTTTCCTCCCTCTTTCTTCCTTTCTCCCTCCTTCCTTCTTTCCCATCCCTCCCGTGGCATTTAATCACATCCTTATCTCTTCAAGCAACAGATTTACATCCCATTAGTGTAAAGAAACTGGTAGCACACTGATGTTACTATTCTTAGTGTTCATTTGTACAAAATAAGTTGTATAGTATTTTCAAATGGCCTGAGATTCAGAAGAAAATAAGTTAAAATTTTGTCTCTTTGCGGGTAGAGTGACGTACTTGCTAGCAAAGCCTGTTGGGTCATCTTGCCAGCGGAAGTCGAGCTCAGGTCCGTAGACCTGCCGTTTCCTGTAATATGGACTGAACAATTGTCCGTGTCTGTTCAGTACGAACACTCCTTCTGGCTCCTCTTCTTTGGCACTCCACACTGGGTGGGTCCCCACACTTGCATCCTGGGGCTGGTTCTCAGTGTTGAGAATCAGGAGGAGGAAAGTACCAGCCGCCTTGCCCATGAGTTCTCAAGGTGCAAAGTCCAAATTTGGACAAGTTCTGGAAAGCCTGGTACTACAGTGCCCTTAAGCCCCACAACATTACAAAGAGACATAAGATCCTTCAGGCAAGAGAGGCCAGCCCAACCTGCATGTTCATTTACATAACTGAGGAACCCCTGATGGCATTTGTGGTCAATGCAATTGAAAGATAAAACTATCTGGTGGCAGTAACCATGATTTTTTTTTAAAGAAAATTCTGGGGAGTAAAATAAATACAATGTGTATGTATTTGTATATATGTCACTGATTTTTTTCTTCTTCACACACTGCTGGAGATAGACTCCATTTATCACAAATGGTAGGCAAGTGCTCCACCCTGAGCTATACCTCCTACTTCTATTCCTTGCTGGATGTTTGGAACAGAAGTATCCCATGTCATCAGCATTGAAACGAAGAGAAAAAGCTCTGAATGTTCCAGGGTATCTTGTGCCTTTCTAGTTAGGGTTCACCAGTGACTCTAGCCTGATGTTTAAATGGGCCTGATTTTCTGGAATGTTACTAGTGTTTGAATATATATTGTATCACTTAACAGGAAGAACTGGATAGTCAATGGGGAAAATAATACCTCTTTATTCAATGTCATCTTTTCCTGCCTTTCTAGTAGCATTCCACAAATTGTGAAGGCTATTCAGGACTAAACAAAACTGCTGAATATCCCCCAATCTTACCAAAATAACTAAACTTGAGACATTATACAACAGATAATAAAACTCAGCTCACTGTGCATGCCTGTTATTTTGAGCAGTGGGATACTCAGCTACTGCGGAACTTCTCTTTCCCTCAAGCCTGTATTCATGTTGCTTGTTTTGAGGGCTCCTGGGTGCTGCTCTGATTAGAAGTAAAGAATACAGTTATTGAAACATTTGCTGCCTCCCTATGCTTGTCTCTCAAAGTTCTATGTTCCTGGGATATTGCAATGCCTCTGAAAATACATAAAGCATTTTTGTTATGCTTAGCATGAGCCATGTAATACTTCCATTTGGGGAATTTATTTTGATGGAAATAGCTCATTAGACCAGAAAATGCCTATTTTGTTTTCACTTCGTTTTAAAAAATATCTGTTCATGTTTGCATAGCAGGTACAGTTAAAAGCCCAATGTAGCAAGACTTTAGCTGTTTTTCCTTCCCTTTCAAAAACAATAACAGAAAGTGGAATTTATATATAATATACAATAATTTGCTCAAATATGAATACCTACAATTTTTGCACCCTCAAGTATTAATTATAGAGGAATTTACAGTAATTTATAATGCATTAGAAGATTATTTTAACTTAGCCAAAGCCAATGGTAACCCCAGTTCTCATTTATAATGAAGTAACTGACTGAAACTTGATTTTTATTCTAATCATATAATGGAAAAATGACACTTAATATGCCCCCAAACATGATGAACTTATTAAAAAGCTTTTTATTTGTTATTTTAGAATATTCTAAATAATTATGTTTTGAACAAAAATGTAGCCATTATTTTCTTTACTACTTCATAAACTAACAGGTAGAAGGAGACCGGTATCCAGATAAACTGGAAATTTGTTGAATTTCAGTGCTCTGTTTTTCTGTTTAAGAAGCGTTCCTGGCTATAAGTTTGCATGGTATTGTGCTTGCTTAAGAATTAACAGCCAGATACTTTACTTTTATGCTAAAGAAAAACCAACAATTCTAATGCTGTAATGATGCTGAATTAGATATTCAATAGGAGCAGGTATATATTTAGGGCAATTGTTTTGGCAATTACCTTCAATTTAACCCTACAGAACTCCTAAATGTCACAATGGTCTGAATGTGGTCCCCCCAAAATGGGTACAGTGATGTTTTGACGGCTGCATCTTGACCTGGCTGTAATCCTTACCTTTATAGTCTGCAGTGCAGCTGAAATCAGGCGTTCAGGCAGGACTTCATTCAAGGAAAACAAAAGCAGCATTAGTGAGAATATTGGGCTTATGGGACATAATATAATTTTAGTTTTTTTTCACTATGGGAATATTGTTATCTTTTCCTGGGTCTACACGTTTGTCCATAAATGACAGAAATCACATTTTTATCACTGCCCTATGGAAACACCATGTGAATACCTAAAGTCAATACAAGTCAATAGGAAGACCTAGAAGTAGAAATACAGTTGCCTACTTTACTTCCCTGCTTAAGACTTAACCTGTTCTCCAAGTAACTGATGGAAAGACCTGTCTCTCAGGAGAGCACTTGCCTTCATTTAGAGACAGACCCTTTTCTTCCAGCCTATATTCTTTGCAGAAAATAAGGGTTCCATCCCATGCCCTATGGCAGAGAGGGCATGTATTTAGCCTTTGTGAGGGGGAATAGTTTTGAGGGGCCTCATCAATGGAGAATGGCTAACAATTCAAATAACATGGCAACTCTGCTTTGGCAGTATTCCTTTTGAAACGGTGTCTGTGCACCATTTTGCTAAAAGTGCATGTGCACCATTTATATACTTATTTCAAAGAGTCTTCATGTTAGCTAAAAGGTCTGTATTATCAGAAAAATGAGTGGATGGGATGGTTCTTTCACCACTTTTCTTTCTGAATTTCAAGTTTTTCTCTTCATGGTGGTAGTACATGTGAATTTCAGTTTGTATTGTCATATTTTCAAATAAGCAACTTTGTCTCTGCACTGTTAAGGAAAATGGAGAAGACATGTACCTAAAAGTATTCTATAAGAGTTCACAGAATATTTGCACAATGAATGGAGCTAAGCATATGTTTGGAAAGTAAACTCGAAATTTATCAGAATAGAGACACTCTTCCCAAAGATTAATTTTCTCCCTTCATCAGTTTGCCAACATTTTAACCATCAAAAATTAATTATTGCTTAAAACAGTTAGATTGGCAACATAATGGTTGCAAACACATTGGTGAACATGGGCAGAGACTGGTGCTTTCTGTGGAAGTAGTCATTTATGTTGACCATGTTTATGACAGCTATGGATAATATCATGATTCATTTGATGGTAGGAGTATTGAAGGGAACTTGAGCACAGAGAATATTCATGCAATGTCCTAAGTCTCCTATGTGATGGGACTTAGACTACCTTGTCTGTGAGAGTGAGTGGCAGGACATACACTTTTACACAGTTATTATGGAGAAAAGTATCTCTAGATATACTTTACTACCAACATCAAGTATTCAGAGGCAGGAGAGAGAAACCTTTTGTCAATATATGTTGCTGAAGATCAAAGGAAGCAGATCTATGTCTGAGAGCTCCTGAGAGCTATTGCTACTGACACACATTATTTTAGAAACATCTCTACCTTCTTGAGTCCACTGATTTCTTTTGTGAGAGGAAATGTCCAATAATTTCAAACATTACTTTAGAAAGGAAACAGATGAATTTATATAAAATAAGTCATAGAAAACCAATTAAATGACAGCTCTTTTGTTGAAAGCCAATTTGCCAAATGACCAATTTTCTTAAAGTTAATATGTTAAAAATCAATTTACTGAGAGGCCTGTTCTCCAAATTATTGGGGATTCAAAATAAGTTTGGTTTCATCACTCTTCCATTCCTGCCACTGTCCACTGTGGTCAGCCAGTTGGTCTAATGACAAAACATCCTGGACTGGGTCGAAGCGCATTTTTAGATGTTTGACAGATCTCAGGGTTTATATTTTCTATTTTGTAGAAAAGGAAACCAAGGCTCGCAAAAGATGATTAGAATGGTTGTTTAAGTCAGATATATTTCCAGTATACCAGGACCACAGGTTTCTCTGGCTCCGGAGAATCAACTCCTGCAAACCATTTTGTTATATGATTTAACCACCTATAGTATGCTTCATCCTTTTTTCAGAGAATTTGTTTAGGCCAAAGAAGTTCTTCTATTTATTTTTCAGATAAATCACTCAGATTGTTTCTCTCCCTCTACCTCTAACAGAGGCAGAACAGAATGATCATTGATGGCAAAAGGCAACACTAGAAAATTTCTCAGTGACTAGGGTATTAATTTATCTATTTAACTTATTTTAGGCTTTTTTTTTTTTTTTAAACAGGATGTTCCTGTAGCCACAACTGACCTGAAATGCAATATGTACACCAGACTGGCCTGGATCTCACAAAGATCCGCCTGCCTCTGCTTTCCAGGTGCTGGGATTAAAAACGTTTGCCACCACACTGGGATGATCAGGCCTTTAATAAGAAAATAACATAGCATGACAATGTGTTATCTATTACTCTGTGATGAAATGGGAGACTTGGGTTGATTAAATATTCAAAATAATTACATGTACTTTACATTGGTAGATATACCTAAATATAACAAAAATACACAGCTTTGTGTCTGTATGGGAACAAATTAAACATTTTTTATTTAACTTGGACTGAATCCAAAGGCTACTGAGCTTGGAGTCATTCTTCTGGTCAAGAGAAGGCTGATTCACATTTTACTTGGAATCAAGGTCCAAAAATGGAGGAATCTTTGGAAGTTATAAATTCATTTGATAAATTGTATGAATTATTCATCAGAATTGCTACAAATACAGTTTTGGGAATGACTCTGGCTGGGAGAGGAATCTTGTTGTGATTTAGTAGACTGTTAGAGGGGACACTTTCCACAAATGAAGGCTGTCTGTACTCATGAAGGAATAACACATTTCATCTACAGACAGTCATCATGAAGCTGAGGTCACAGTGGTACAGACGTGATCTCTGAGGCACGCAAACAAGTCTAGTCACTGGATGTTAAACAACTTAAGTTCAACCACTTGTAAGCCAGGGTAGGAGGCTGAGTTTGAGCCAATGTCCTTTGAGCCAGATCTCTGCTTTCTAAAACGTTATCCTGAATTTTTTTTAAGAAATTTCAATCTTTTGACTTTTTCCTTCAGATTTTCTTTGAATGGTGTCAAAGAAAAACTGCATCCAAGAGTGGATTCCAACCTCAGCCAGTGTAGTGGCTCTGATCTCAGCAAACCACCAGAGAGTACCACGTTCTGGCCTCCCTCTGGCCTCCCTCTTGCAGAAGGCCTGAGAATGCAGGGGACTGCCCCAGAGGCCCCCAAATTGTGCCTCCACGTGGTGGTCCTTTTAATAAGATGATGCTATACAGCATTCTCTTCTGCATGAAATAACTTCCATCATCAGGACTTCAGCTGAGCCTGACCGCTAAACATAGTCACAATTGGGTTTTTTGACGGTTGCGCTCATTCATTAAAGGAGGGCAAGCAGAGTCATTGAACCCTCAAAGGATTATCCAGTCACACTTCCCAGGCAACTGTATGTAATTTGTCCCTAATCACACATGGCCTCCTGGATTTGGGGAGGGCTAAAGTATATAGTCTGGGAAAGGCTAGGAAGAGAAGGCATGACCCATGCTGGGTAAAGGCTTTCCAGTGTGCATACCCTCAGGTCATACATATACCT
>NW_008330314.1:444879-460177 GCF_000622305.1 Nannospalax galili
AAAAAGAAAAAGAAAATGTAAAAGATGTTAAAAGGATATGGGAACAGACAAACTTTCTAAAATAGAAAAAATGAGAAAGCCTAAGCAAGTGTTGAAGGTCTGTGTTGGTTTCTTATGATATATAAAGGATGAGACAAAAATAATATACATATAATCTTAAAATTTTTCTATGGTTATAGGTTAATCAACTAGTTTGAGGAACGAAACATGTATCTAGTCAAGGTTTATCTGAGAATATTTGTTTTTTTACCCAAGCATTATCTACATAGCACATGATAATTAAAAGTACCAGACTGGTGGAACTAACATTATTGGATGTTTAACAGCCATAGTTTGAGGTCTATACTAATGTGCTAAGAGGGACATAGAGGACAGTTTTTGCCCCTTGCCCTCCAAGGTTAACTAAGCTTCAGGGGACTATGGAACATCTCTCAAAACTTCCTGTAACTGTGGTGAGTCACCTGTCCTCTTGTTCAGGGAGGACATGGAGACCCCATGAGATGGACTTGAACCAGTGTCCAGTCTATAAAGAGGAGGGTCAACTCAGGGGAAACATCTCATTCATGCTTCCAAGTGAAGCCAGACATGGTTGAGCAGGATCTTTGACTTATCGTCACATAGATGGAACTGGTAAAAGAAAGGAGGCAGGAGCTCCTCCCAAGCCCATGTGACCCCTGAGGAACAGATCCTCAAATGACCTTAAGTGTAAAAATAAGTTGATTTATTTGGGCCAATTCTATAGTCTTAAGCACCCAAAAGGAAAGTATAACCAAAGTGTAAAGTCATCAGTACATTTCTTTAAAAGTTCAAGGGATTACACTTCCCAGACATTAGGCTTAAGTCTATACAAAAAGTTATTTAGACAATTATTTCTCATTGATGATTTTGTTCCTGACCAGAAAGTACTGCTCAGATACAAGACTTCAAATCTGGGTCTCCAATACTGTAGTCCCCACCTGTGATAGATAAATGTTATTTTCTCCCCCTATCTAGAGGCCTTTGAGAGGGAACTGACACCGATTCTAACCACTGCAACAGCTATCAAAACACCTGACAGCAAATCCTGAATCCACATTCTAGAGTCCAGCCTTGGAAGACAAAAGAAAAAGGAGGAGGAGCCCACTAGAGGGATGTTTTTGGAAGTCCTTGTGAAGAAATTCCAATGGACTCTCATATGAACATTTGAAAATCGCCATGTTCTGACTTTTTTCTAGCTCCCTGTATGGAACTTGTAATGCTAATCATTCTTGCCTCTACTTCTCCTTCACATCTCCTATTCATGATTCAAGGACATTCTTTTCCCCCTAGAGATAAGAGTTATGCAATTTGGGAGTCGTTTAGATACACCCACTGAAGGAGTACTCCAATTGCCTCATCCTGCATCCCTGTTCAGCATGGAAGAAGCCAGAGTGGTCTGTGTCCCTATTCCCTATTGGCAATTTGGGTAACATCTTCAGAGGATGGTGTGATAAGAATAAGAGGTAGGATATGGTTAGACAGGGTAAAAATGACCCCAAAGAAAAGTAGCCAGTTTCTTAGCTAAAACTCACAATGTCCTTGGGCCTCTTAGCAACATACTCCATTCCAAAGGCCAAAAATGTGGGAAATATTTGGAAGCTTTTATCTAATCCTTAAAGAATTTTTAAGATTTTTAAGGGTTACCTCTTCAGAGGGGGGGAATGTTAGAGTAGTCAAAAGCCCCATAAAAATAAATCAAAGAAGAATGAAAAGTAAATAAAAGAAAGAAAGAAAAATACAGCAACAATAAAAGTATGAAGCTATAGTCTCATTTAGCTTTTTTTAACCTTTTTTTTTTAACCCTTCAGTCATTCTGAGCACCTCATAGCCATTAAGTTAACCCAGGCTTCAAGAATTGGCTTCCTAACTTCATTTAGTAGAAGCTGACTGAAAGAGTTTTTGCTGAGAATACAGTATTTAAACAATAGTGTACCTCACTGCTAATCCCATTTTTATGCTGATCTTGGGATGAGAAGGAAACAGAAATTAGGAAAGACTGAATAAAAATGCATATTTAACACCCTCTCCAACTCTTTTATATATCTCAGAGAAATGAGTAAATATATTTTATTCATTTTCATTTTTAAGTATACGAGTGGTTTGCCTCCATGTATCGGTTCATCACATGTGTGCAGTGACTATGGAGACCAGAAGAGGGCATCATTGCATTCCCTGGAACTCGAGTTACAGATAGCTGTGGGCCACTAGGTGGGTACAAGAAACCAAACCCAGGTTCTCCAGAAAAATAGCAGGTGCTCTTACCTGCTGGGCCATCTCTCCAGTACCATAAATATCTTTTTCGATGGTGCATTTGTCAGTCATTATTCCATGTTTCAGAAAAGTGATGGGAATGCATAAATAATAGATAGGATTCCTTTCCACTTTTTCCATTCTGTGCCTTATTTAAGAACACTAGATGTAGAGACAGCCTGATCACAAACTCAAACTCCGTGACATTGGGAATGTTACTTAGTATCTGTGGGCCACAGTTTCCTTGTCTTTCAAGTGACTATTAGGTGGTTGCTACAAGGAATAAGTGATTCAGTGAATACAAATCTCACAGCACGGTTCCTGAGACACCAGCTTTGCCAGCTGTAACTGTCATGAGTATGGTCATGCCTCTGCTCTTTTCAATGAATCTGCTCCTTGAAATGTGAATGTGAACGACACAGCTTCCAGAAGCCCAGAGTCTGCACCATGCTATCTTTCCTCCAACGACACATTTAGTGGTCCTTTTCCTGATTTTCTGCAGTGTTTTCAATCCAATCTATTGCAAAGGCAGGGCTGTTTCAAATGTTCTTTGCCATTCTCCAGTGGCAGCACAGCTCCTTCTTCGTAGCACAAGGGGAACACCAAGTACATAAGTTTGGAGTCAGATAAACCTGACTTCAAATCTCCATCCCCCAGCCATCTCCTCTAGCTCCCTGTGCTCCAGTCCCCTTGGCGGTTCCTGCTCCTCAGACACACCAAACACACTTTTGCGGCTGCGGGACACAGGCACTTGCTGTTTTCTCTAGACTGGTCTCCTTTTGTCTGGTATTTCCTTGGTTAGTTTCTCGATTCATTCTGATACCTTTGGGAAGAAACAGTCTCTCCCTTCAGCTCTCCCTCTGCTCCAGTTTTTTTTTTTTTTTTGATCGTTTATTTATTTTTTTTTGCCTTGCTTTATTTTTTTTCCTCATAGAACTTACAATTGCTAGCAATTAAATATTATGTATTTATTTACTGATTTACTGGTTTAGGTGCCTTCATCCAGCTCTCACCTGAATATAAACTGGAACTCAGGAAAATGGAAATGAGCTCTGCTGATGCAGACGCTTGACCAGATTAAATGAGATAATATTTACAAAGCAATAAAATCTTTGTAAACATAAAAAAAGAAAGAAAAAGCTGTATCCATCCTGTGTTTATTCTCTCTTCCTTTTGGTAGTTGGGAATTCTAAATGATCCTGGGCATGTCAACCAAAACTAAAAATATAGCTAATCTATGGCTTCTTTAAATAAAATGAAGATTTCACCTTTGTGTGAAATTAGAGTATGTAAAGAAGCAAAGGCGTCAGGCCTTAAAATACCTTGAATTCTCTTCAGAATGTATAATGACATCTTCTGTCTCTTATTAATATAATTAAAATTTCAATTTAATTTACCTTAAGCACCAATATTCAAGGGAAAATTCTTTTTAATTTCATTGTACTTTCAAATTTCCAAATGTATAGAAACTTCCTTGGTTTTATATGAATGAATCTGAATATTTCTTCACACTTCTGAAGCTTACGTGTTTCTTAGTATTTGTATAGACAAGATATGTGGTATGTTCACAAATGTGGCTTCCTTCTATGGAGCTGATTGCTTCTAGGCATTTCCTTGCGTTGTTATCAATGTCATACGCGTTCTTTGTGCTCTCTCATCCCCTTTCTCTTAATTTTCTTTACTTCAGTTCAGCTTTTTACTGCATGATATGTATTTATTTGTAATATAGACATGTTTGTTTATTTTAGTATGATTTTAAGATATTTTAATGTAGTTTTATTGTAATTAACTGTTGGATATAGATTTTTTCTGTGACTGGTATTTGTGTGTGCTTGTATCCGTATATGCATGTGAAGTCAGAGGATGCTCTTGGGTGACATTCCTCATATACTGTCCATCTTTTTATAGACAAAGTCTCTCACTGGTCTGTGACCTGGCCAAATAGATTAGGCCTGGCTGACCGGCAAGCCCCAGGGATATGCCTGTCTCAGTCTCTTCAGAGCTCGTATTACAAGTGCAAAGCTCCACACTCAGCTTTTTATGAGTTCTATGACTAGAACTCATGGCCTCATGTTTGCAAGCTAACACTTTACTTATTGAGCTATTTCCCCAGTGCATATGACAAGTGTTTTTGATAACATCATGTGACTCCAGGCTTCATGATAAGTATTCAATAAGTTTTCCTGTTTTATCCAAACATGGTCAGAATTGTAAATTTTGATCTGTCATAAAAGCTTCTGTCCAAACCTGTTCCTGACTCTGATTGCTTGAGACTTTTGTATTCTTGCAGTAGAATTGAGAATAGAGTCTGTGAAGCCCTGGTCTTCAGAGATGTCACTCTTTGTCTTTCTTTGAAATAGGATTCTCTACTAAAGTACAAAATATTATCTAACAAGATAATTACTGTGTATTCTAAGGCGAAATGTGAGATTAAACTTATAGTTTACAATGTTATTGTCTTTTGAATATGAAATGTCCCCCACAAGTTCATGTGCTTGATTGAATGTTTGGTTCTCAGCTGGAGCTGCTGTCTGTGACCATTATGGCACCTTTAGGAGGTGGTTCCAGTCCCTGTTCTCTTTCTGTGTTTCCTGTGTGCATACAAAATGCGACCACTCTGCTTCCTGATTGCCAGGACTGTCTCCTGCTCTTGCTGCCTTCTTTTCCTCACCATGATGGACTCTGTCCCTCTGGAACTGTAAGCCAAAATAAATCCTTTCTTCCCTCATTTATTTTTTTGTCTTAGCAATTTTGTCATAGCAACAGGAAAGTAACTAATATAAGTACCTAAGTCCTGGAGAGTGTAGTCATTTGTTTACTGCGATTTACTTCATTTCTTTTATGTTGTATTTTATTCAATTGGACAGAATTAATTTGTTGCTATATGTTAGGTCTTCTTTCTTCGTTTCTTTTTTTAATCACTGTGTCTCTAAAATTTGTTTATGTTTGTTGTTTTCATTTCTGGTTCAAAGTGTCTAAGCAAGGCATATTTTGTAAATACATATTCACCATATTTTACTTATTCTCCCTTATGCAGCTGTGTGGTGGGGTCTCAGTGAGACTCCATGGAGAGTGATTGCTGGGTTGTTGCTTATATCACTTGAGTTTTCACTACATTTGCCATTTTAGTCTTCAAAATGATTGTAAAAGTTTTATGTCCACATTCTGGCTAGCTGTTGGTGTTACTATACTTCCTAAATTTACAAATCTGATGGATGGGAAGTAATATTTTACTTTTCATTATTTCTAGTAATTTAGTTTACCATCTCTTCAAATAGTTAGCTGTTTGTGTTCCCTTGTGCAAGTTCCTCTTCCTTTCACTGTTGTTTGCTTTTTCTCAGCTTTTCTGTCTTTTGCTTGACCTTTCAAGTTTCTTTCAGGGTATGGAAATTAATCCTCATTTATTATTTTGAGAAATGTTCAACTTTCCTTGACTCATAACCATTAGTTTATAGTAACTATGAAGATTAGCTATCCACAATTCTGATTTAGCTTTTTCCTAACTGAGATCTCTATATGCAAACCCTTACGCAAGTGAGTCACAAAGATGGTCACCTACAATTACTTTTAGTAGTTTTCTATTTCTTCCACTAATTTTTCATAATGAAAATCTGCTTTGCTGGAATCCAGAGACTACTGTGTCCTTTTATCATTACAGTAGGTGGTTCATATGTGTTCCAAGGATTTGGGTAAAAAGCACATTTTGGGGAGTGGTCCAGTTTTTCAGGTTACCTGAATTTTAGACTAAAACACCTGTCTGATTTGTGCATATATGTTAGGGGGATACTTCAAAATATCTGTATATTCTTCAAACAGAAAGAAAAACATTATGAATGCTTCTAATTATTGATCTGGTTCAGTGCCAAGAGCCAGGAGACAGAAGATGGCATTTAATGCATTCCAACAAGAAGGTTCAGAGAGGAGAGGCAAGTGACTATATTACTTGGATAATGTAAGTTCCATGACATAGTAAGCATGTAAGTGGATGGTGCATCCCATGTTGTATGACTTGCCCTTTTATTTCCAAACATTTTCCATCCCTTTTCCTCCCTTTAATTTCATGCCTTTCAAAGAACAGCTGCTCAACATTTCAGAGTTATTTCAGCATCAACTTGGTGGCTTCATGGAAATTCTGAACATATTACTGGCTCATCCTTTGACTTTTTGCTCATTTTGTTGTCTCTTTCAGTTTTTAAATTAACCCAATTTGTAAACTGAGCTCTATTAGTCCATTTATTTTCTATTGCCTCAAATTTGTGTCAAAAGCTCAGAGGATACAGCCCCAGAGGAAACAACCTATTTCCTAAATCTAGATGTTAATTCACCACTGTTTTGGGGGTTTTAATTTTGCATTTTACTTACTTTTTGATCTTATAAGTCACCTTGGAAATAAGTTCTGGGAAGAATTTATATTCAGATTATGAGCCTGTGTTCCAAAGGAAAATACAGAGCATGTACTACATTTATAGAAAATGTTCATCATTGGTCTAACCATTGGCTTCTTGGGAGTTTGATTCTTTCATGCACATGCCATTCATGACGTAGCCAGGGAGAGGAATCCAGGTACTGATGTGGCAACCTGCAGAGCCAGCTGTGAGATCACTCCTTAATCTGCAGTCACTTTCCAGCTGTGAGAAAGATGCTCTGCAAAGCTCCTCAGCACAGAGTGGCCTGGCATCCAGACTGGCTCAGGCAGGTGGCCTCTTTATCCAGCTTCTCTTTTATTTTTGTCCTTTTGTAAGCACAGATGTGTGCTCAGATGTGAGGCAGCTGTTCAAAGGCTATCTCAGGATGAAAAGCCACTTTTATACAGTCTTTATGGTTGATTCTTTAGATTTCATTAACTTAGTAAATATTAATCACATTAAAAAATGTTCTCCAATACTTAGCTATTTTCTCAGTAAGTTTACGGTTAGCAGTTCTCTTCTAAATCCTTTTTCAATCATAATATTTGTTATTTTTAAATGTACATATGGTAAAATAATCTCTTTTCTACCGGTTCTGATCCCATAACTAACTTTTATAATTGTAGGCATATGTAAAGTCCATTCTGTTCATAAATATTTCATTAATTTGTTATGAAACCTAAAATTCCTCCTGTAGAGACACTCTTTTTGTTAAAACATTCTTTCTAGTCCAATTTGCATGTACAAATTATCTTATAAGACAGTCATTGTATTAGAACCCTGCTATGAGAGAGTATATAACTAAGACTACAAATGGCATAGGATAACATAAGTGCCCTTGAAGCGTTTACAGTTTGTTGGAGGAGGCAGAGTGCCAATCCTGATGTTAAAACAACAACAACAACAACAACAACAACAACAACAACAACAAAACAGATAAGGGAAGATCATGTTTATATCTGTTACAGCTGCATGAATCATTGCATTTATACAATCCTAAAAAGAATATGCAAGACTGGTCCTCAGAAAAGAGTTTATGGATGACTGAACACAGTAGTCTGACCCTGAAGGAAGGTAGGGCTTGGAAAAGCTGAGATATTAAAGAATGCTCTAGTCAGGCATGGTGACATACATCTGTAAACCCAGAACTCCAGGAGAAGCAGGCTGAGGCAGAGGGTTAGTGAGTTTGAGGGCAGTGTGGGTTACATAGTGTGTTTCACAGGGTTACATAGTGCTGTTTCAAGAAGTATATCACACACACACACACACACAAAAACACACACACACACACACACACACACACTGCATATTCCCCTAGATAAGGGAGAGAGACACAGAAATGATTAATGATTAATGTATCCTGGAAACTAAGAACAGAGCAGGGCTACTGGAATGAATGAGTTTGCCTGAGGTTGTAGACAGTGAAAGAGATGCTGTTCAAGACTTGTATGACAAGGTCAAAGGAGTAGGTTGTTCTTGGTGTCTATTTTAGATCTAAAATATGAAAACTCTGATTTCCCAAAATACACACATCAAGAAGATTCATTTTGTTTATTATCTGTTCCCCAAAATGAGCTAACAAATGCTGTGTCCAGATGTTGATCAGAGAGCCTCCTAAACAAAACCATGAACTCATAAAATATGGTTTTTATTTCATCACATTTTTAATGCAATTCATTTCTCTATTTGCTATTTTTTGCTACTTCCAGTTTGCTTTCCACTGGATGTTGTATGAATGACAGACATGATCCTGTTTTCTGCCCACCTCTGTAGATTTCAAGAGCTTTGGGAAAACAAATAAACCCCTTCGAATTGTATCCTGATATAACTGGTACTCATAAATTGAAGATTGTCCTCTCTGCCTTTGTAAAGTCTGCTCTGAGCTTTACTTTGCCTGCCTCCTCTTTCCATGCACTTTCTCCTGAGCACATCACTTGCCACTTGAATTCTGGTACCTTTGCATCCGCCAGTTGTTCGTGGAATGCTTCCTTTCCTTCTAGTCCTCCTAAAAACCGAATAGTCCCCAAAGGTGGAGGTTCTGGGATGTGCATTTCTCTGGACCACAAATGCCTCAGGGTAAGAGCAGTGGTCTCCTCTTTCTCCACTACTTTGTAGATACCTTTCCTTAGACAAACCTCAGCCCTTGGTCTGTTGAATTTCTCTATTTGTTTTCACTAAGTTGTAGGCTACCAGTTGACAAGTCAATTTACTGTTTTCCCTTCAAATCCAACTCCTGTCAATATCCAGATTGACATGTCTTTTTTCACACTACTATTTTAATCAAACATTTTAGCATATTTTTTTAGCTTTCCCCCATTAACCTTGATACTCAGTTTATTTCAGGAACATCTCTGCTCATACTTTGGACATAGTAATTACTTGTAATAGTTCTTTCTTTAATAATTAAAACATTCCTTTCTGTGATCTCAATGTTTTTTCTTAACTTTCATCCAATTACTAACATTGTCCTGGACTGTTTCTCTCTTTTTTTCTTTTCTACTTGTTCCTATGCATCAATGTAAACCTGCCATTCTGTTCTTTCCTATCCTCCTTGGTTGCTGCCATCCATCTCTAAAACTGCACTGTGTCACAAGCCTTGAAATCCTTAGTCTTCATCCATTAGTTCCAACCACCAAGTAGCATTCTAACCCTGGATCAATCTAGCTATGTGTTTTCTTCATGAAAGTATATCAAATGACACACTGCTGTAAATACACACAGAACACAGTTTTGTGGAGTGTTGCCACCATCAATTCATGGTTTCGAATTCCAGTGGCTCACCAGTGTTGCCTGGCATTCCTTTTGGTACTCTTGGTTAGCTCTTTCTCTACTTTCATGGAGCTCTGATTTCTGGCCTCACCTCGACTCCCTTCCCCCATACCATAGTCTCATTTTTAATCTTTAAAAATTCTATGTGTATTGAGTGTTTTGTCTGTATGTATGTAAGTACACTCATGACATGCAATGCTCACAGAGGCCAGATGAGGGTGCCAGATCCCCCTGTAACTGGAGTTAGAGACAGTTGTTAACCGCCAGGTGTGTGCTGGAAACCTAACCTAGATCCTCAGCAACAGCATCCAGTACTCTTAACCACTGAGTCATCTCTCTAGCCCCCATATTTTGATTTTCATGAGAGGACTTTCCTCTGCCCTTACAGAACAAAGAATAAGAACTCTGTAATTTTCCTTTCCCTATAAACTTAATTGCAGGAACAATGATTAGTTTTCTCTTTTATTCAATCAGAAAAACCACCCTTCTTAGTAGCCTTTAGTCCAATTTGTTCCTCCAGAGTTGCTATGCTACTTTTCAGACTATGAGTCTTTCGAGTAACTTCAGCCTCCTCCCCTAGCTCTCCCTGTTCTCAAGCCCCTGATTCTGCCTCCATCCCTTTCCTTTCCCTCACAGGATTCTCCAAAGTTGCCTCCATTTGCTGCATACTTAATTCACTTTCCCATCTATACACTTTGTCTTTTATTCCTACCACTGTATGAATCTTCTCCTTCCTGAGTCCTCCCCTTCCTTGTCTCTGTGCATCACTGACATTTCTTTTTGCCTTCTCTCTATTCTGTGAAACACTACTCTCTTGTACTGCCGTTCCCTTCCTAACAGATTCACTGCTTGATGTGAGAACCCTTCACCTAGCTGATGGAAAACTTGCCCCACATAGTCACACTCATACTTCCCTTTTTCAATCCCATTGTAAAAGTACTGTGTCTCTCTGGTCCAGGGTTAATCCTGCCCTTCCCAACTGAGGCCGCTCAACTGGAAGTGCTCTTCGTCTCTTCACCTTGATAGGCCGTATCCTATTGCATCTGCCCTGTTGTCATCTATTAAATCTCCCCAGTCTCAGCCTTGCCTTATCTTCTGAGTCAGTTTACCATTATTAAATCTATATATTTCAGACAGCTTCCTCACAAGCCAGTTGCTTACTAAGCTAATGAAGTTCAGATTTAGAGTATATTTCTAAAGGGCTTATAAATACCCTGGTCTTTGACTTTTTAAAATATTTATTATTTTTATTTTTTATGTGTATAAGGTTACTGCCTGCATGTATGTAAGTGCACCCATGTCGTGCAATGCCCAAGGAGGTCAGAAGAGGATGTTGGATCCTCTGAACTGAAGTTACAGATGGCTGTTAGCTGCCATGTGGGTGACGGGAACAGAATCCTGGTCCTCCACAAGAGCAGCCAGTGATTTCAACCACTCAGCCATTTCTCTAGACTCCTGGTCTTTGATTTTTTTTTTTTAATTCTTTGTCTAGCAGTGACTGCAGCTGGAACTGTTCCATGGCTCTTCTATTTCATTATCTGTTCTCAGTTTATACACATTTTCTGTAATGCCAGCAGACTGATTTTTATTAAATGAAAATTATATCATGCGATTGTTATTTATTTATTATTTATTTATCCTTAAAATTTGTACAGTGGCTGCTGACTGATTTTAAGTTTTATAGAAAAAAAATTTAAATAGAGAATTGAAGTCTACTCTGATCTGACCTGTTTTTCTTTCTGGTATCAGCTTTGACTACAAGCTTCATGTTTTTTTCTCAAGTATAGAGAAGCAAACATCAGGTTCTCTGCTCTTCATAGATGAGAAAATAAAGGTGAGATGGAGTTAATGATATCAATAAGTTTATGGGCCAAATGATTTATATGACTGAGATTTGGTTTATGCTTTTTGGATTTTTAAAAAATAATCATTTATTTTTCCATTACAATTAACCTGTGTATCCTATGTATAAATGTGCTTATTCTGGGATTGTGCTGGACAGTCTTCATAAGTAATTTTTTGGTTATGTATTATGTGATTGAGTTTTTTGGGATACATATTATATGACTGGATTTTTATAATTTGATATTTGGATAGAAGAAATTTATATCTTTAGTGTATAAAAATGAATCTTCTATGGGCTGGAGAGACGACTCAGTGGTTAAGAGCACTGACTGCTCTTGCAGAGGACTGGGATTTTATTCCTAGCACCCACATGGCAGCTAACAACTATCCATAAATTTAGTTTCAGGGGATCTGACACCCTCTTCTGACCTCTGTGGGCATTGTATGACATGGGTGCACCTACATACATGCAGGCAATACACTCACACACATAAAATAAAAATACTAAATAAAATATTTTATAGTGAAACCTAACTGAGGAATTCAAAATTAGGTTCTAGAGACTGGAGACACAGCCCAGATGGTAAAGTGCTTGCTTTATATGCATGAGGATTTGAGTTTAATCCCAAAAACCCATGTAAAAAGCATAGTATATGCAGTGCATGGTTTTAATCACAGTGCTAGAGAAGCAGAGACAGGAAGATACCTACTGCTCACTGGCCAGTCTTCCTAGCCTAATCAGTGAGCCCTAGGTCCCAGTGTGAGACCCTGCCTAAAAAGATAAAGTGGGTAAGGAAAAGATATTTGATATTGACTTCCGCCTTGCACATGCAGACACACACTGACACCTCCATACACATGTATGAACACCCATATGAACATGTGTACACACACACACACACACACACACACACACACACACCAATCAGCTTCTAAAACTTAGGCTGAAAAATTGGTATAAAATACTTCTGTATTAGAAATATATGCACGATCTGACAAATTGATCATTGATACTGGGCAAAGACTGGACCTGGCAGCTGTTTTTAGGTTTCATTTTAGATGACTTTACCCAAACATTTAGAATCAACAGTGAGTTATTGTAATTGTATACACAAATAAAATATTTCTGAAGTTGGTTGGGACATTTAAAAAAATGAATCTCCTGATTATGATTTCACCAGCCCTTCACCCATCATAATTTTCACATGTACTCTTCGCAGATTGGCATAACTTTAGGCATGTGATTTCCAAAGGGCTGGATTTTCCCAGAGGACAGTTACCACAGGCTGGGCCCGTTTCTGTGTGAAGTCATTATTTTCTGTTTAGTGAGCTGATAGCCTAAATATAGCTGCATTTTTAACAGGTTTTTTTCCTCACCATGGCCTGTGATCTCCTCACACTATTCATTTCAAAACCACTTTTATTTTTTAAAAAATATTTTATTTATTATTTCATGTGTGTGCATGTATTGCCTGTATGTAGGTAAGTGCACCCAAGTCATGCAATGCCCTTGGAGGACAGAAGAGGCTGTCAGATCCCCTGGAACTGGAGTTATGGACAGCTGTTAGTGGCCATGTAGGTGCTGGGATTTGAACCCGGGTCTTCTGCAAGAACAGCCAGTGTTCTTAACCACTGAGCCATCTCTCTGGCCCTTCAAAAACACTGTTAATTGCAATTTTTTTTTCTCCATCAAAATGGAAACCTCCTCCCAGAAATACAGTCATCAAGAAAGGTAGGGTCCCAGTTTCCTGGTGGGAAAGGAGACGCCTGCTTCCATAAGGACCAATTAGCAAATACAGATGGTCTCATCCGCTCTGCAAATGTCCCCTCCAAAGTCCTCCAGTGCCTTTCCATTGCTTAAGAATTCTCAGTGGAGTTGAGTTCCGTCTTACTGCCCTGTTACCGTAGTATTGAATAAATTCCTCCTTGCCAGCCAGTTCTCTGGTACATCGTTTCATGTTTGCTATGGCCAGGTAACAGCATTTTTAAAAGTACACAGCACAACACAGATGCTGATCTGGGTTCTTCTCATCTCACTCATCGAAAAGAATTTCCAAGTTATTTTTTGCTCTTTGCACAGAAGAGAATTAGGAAGATTGTCAGCGATCTTGCACACCCTCCAGGGTCTGTTGATTTGTTTATGTCCCCTTAAATAGATTCTGACAAAGCTTAGCAATTTGGCAAATGCTTCTCTTTAGCTTCTGGGAAGTATACATTATTTTCTCAATGACATTTTCCTTAGCATAGGAGAGCAGACAGCATTGTTTTCCTTGCTGAGAGTGCCTTGAGTTATTTTATGACATGGTTTCATTTGTCTCCATAAGAGCAAGAGAATATTGAGAAGCATGGATAGAGGGAGAGGCCATTCAGCCCATCAAGCTCTTTTCCATTTAATGCACCCTAGAGAACATTTAATTGCTTCTTGAATGACCCCCAAGGTCTTCACAGAATGAGCTTGTTGTCTTCTTTGTGGAGGAGACCATCCCCATTTCATTGGAACTCATTGTGACTTAATTATAGGATACATATAATAAATTGGAGGCAATCAGTAATCCTTAATCAAACAGGGTAAATTTGTTTCACATGCAAGACACAATGGACCCTTGTGAAATAGATGGCACACTTTTCATTTACTGCACGATACCCAGATTAATTAACTCACCTGATAGCTGTGGTTCTAATTTCCCAACTGTAAGTCAAGTCTGTCTTATGGTTGCCCTTCTTTCTTTCCTTGCCCATCATTTTGTGAAATAGATCTTTAATAGACATTTACATTCAAAGATTATTTCTCTTTTACATATATTAACTATACCAACATGTCCTTATGAAAATGAAATATTTATTTATCTACTATTGGCATAAGGATGCATGTGTTTCATATCATGTCATGTATTATATATGTAAACACACGTGCACATACACCATACAGACTAACAAGTGTTCACTACAGAAGATGCCAAAGCTCCTTTTTCCTATGACATTTCCTTCCTTAAGGGTCAGAGATCACTGGGTCTATTTCCAAATTTTATAACTTCTTCAAACCTCTAGCCGTGTCTAATCACCTTCTAGAGCAGAGATTTTTAGCTGTTTAGTTTCTGCTAGCTGTTTTCTCTGAAAATTAGAGTAAGACATTTAATTGATTTATATTTCATTTATCTTGCAAAAAGTTGTGTTTTTTTTTTTTTTTTTTTATTAAACTTGAGTGTCTGTTTAGTGCCTCTCATTGTACATCCTGATTACTTTTGGTGACTCAGTGTAACATTTAATAACTATTAGTTTTCTTTTGAAGAGTTCTTAACCAGGAAACAAGAGTTCTTACGCCTACATAGATAATTAACTTGAAGCTTGTCTGTCTCCTGAGAGACATCAAATATGTAAATGAGGAACTTAAGCCTTAAGAAGACATGGTAAGGAAATCACCAAAGTTTTATCACATGAAAGCTAAAATCCACAGTTAAAAAATATCAATATGCTTTGAAGAACTAATATATGCTTCCTGCTTAGGATTTGTAAAATTTATGGGCTTTAAATTCTTTTTCAAAGCTGCAGGAGCTAGCCAGATCTGTTAATGAAAAATCCCAAAGTTGCAAAAAAGATAAAAAAAAATAATAATAAAATCAAGAATAGGAAGCACATTTAAATGTTCCAAGGCCTAGCATGTGTTATGGGAGATTCACAAAAATTTAATCACTCCACACTGCACTTTCTTCTCTTTTTACACATTCCACATTTGTAATACCTAACATTCTTTCAATTTTTTAACCATGCTGCTTTCAGAGCTAACCAATAGTTGGTATGTTTGGTCTGTTTTGTTATTAAAGATATAAACAGGGAAGAGACTTCATGTTTAATGTTTAAAACCTGATTAACCAAATTTCTTCATTTTTTTCTGTACATGTTTATACTATATAATGTGGATACAGGATAATGTGAAGGAAAAAAACGTTGGCATTTCTGTGCTTTATTCTTAATCTGAAGGAAAAACATGTCATTATCAAAAGCATAAGTTA
>NW_008330314.1:460344-462965 GCF_000622305.1 Nannospalax galili
ATGAAAGTATGACTCTATCAGCCTTCAGAAATGATGATTTTCTTGAAAAGTAGATTAATCTTTGTATGTTTTTTGGTAAAAGATAAATTGTACGAAGTGTTTCAAGACAAGCTACTTAGTTCTCAGTGGATTGCATGCTTGTAATGGAATGCACTCATTCTTTCCTGGTCTATGGTTGGGTATGCAGAAGGAATAGTTGGTGTTCTACGACTGTAGGTAGGAATAATATCTATTACATGTGCACACGGATCCCTGACTCACCCTTGGTTAGCAGCTCCTGTGGTTGAGCTGTGCTGTTGGCCTGAACTGGCATTCACTTTGTGTTTGCTCAGGGTCAAGGACCAATGGCCTTTCCCTCTGAAAGACTGAGCCCAGTTACCAGGGCCTGACTTGGGCTACAACCAGGATTAGTAAGGAATGTGCAAGATTTCCTTAAGGAAATTGTCGGATTCCTATGTGAACACATTAAATACCACCTGGTCAGGAAAAGGGGGCATTTGTGGGCTTGATCAATATTCCTGAACCAAAATTTTGTAAATGTTTCCTGTGTCAACTGAGGTGAGCATGAGCAAAGGTAAAATGCCCAACTGAGAAAGGGCAGCATGGAGAAGAGGCACAGGCTTGTTTCCCTGTGATGGAAACGCCGCCCCCTCCTTCCTGCTCCTCCTGCTGCATTGTTATGGGTGTCTCTATATCTTAATATTTCTCAGTTTTCCAAAGGATAAGACATGGGATTCTATCCATGATACCACTATCAATTTTAAGGACAATTACTTTTTTTTAAGGTTGTGTGAAGCAACTCCGGAGGCCTTGAGGAGCTCCAGAGTGGCCCTGGGCACTAATGGTCATGACTGTGCTGCAGGCTCTAAATCTCTTCCCGGTAGGGGTGGGGTAGGGATAGGAGCTGTTTTCCCCCCTCACAAGAACTTTTCAGCTTCACAGGGAGATGAAGTTTGAACTGTACATATTCACTGACTGTGGAACATGGATTGGGACTAGATTGCCTCTTAACCCAACCTCTCCTCAATATCTATAAATCTCTTAATATTGTGATAGAAGCGACAACTGACCATCATTTGATTCTTCCTTTGGTTTTCCACCTTCAGAGCCTGAGGGATGGATGATCAGCTCACTCCATCAGAAGAGGAAAATATTAAATAAGAAAAATAAAAAATTATTTGGCCTCCTGTTTAGTTTGTCCTAAGACATTTCCTTAAATTACATGAATGATTTCAAATTTTGCTACAAATATTCCAGTTAAATACTCTAGTTACTATCTATTGCCATGATAAAAACACTGTCTTAAACCAACTTGGGTAGGAAAGGGTTTATTTAGCTTACAGCACAGTTCATTATCAAGGGAAACCAAGGCAGGAACTCAAGGGAGAAACCTGGAGTGCAGATCTGCTTCTCTGGCCTGTCCTCAGCTTGCTTTAGTGAACAATACAGGACCACTGCCCAGGGATGTCACCACTCACACTGGGCAAGTGCCTCACACATCCACACATCACCCAAGAACCAAGAAAATGCCTCACAGACATGGCCATAGGCCAGTCCAATGGAGATAATTCCCCAGGTGAGGCTCCCTCAACCTAGGTGTGTCAAGTTGACAACTAAAGCTATTCAGCACACTAAATAAAAATAAAAATAGTTAGAACGTATGACTTTTAGAAACACAGAGGCATATTTTTGGTGAAATTCTAGTGGTCATTCGTGTATTTCATGATATTCACATCATTCATGACATTGTCTTTATCAGAGAAAACTGTATTTCATTTTGCTTTGCACTGTTAACAAATATTAATGTTTTAGTTATCTGGCAATAACAATATCACAGCTATCTTTTGTGTGCCAGATATGTGATTATTTATAACTAACTGTACGGTATTTTTGAAAAATCACAGAACAACAGGCCTGGGAGATGGCTCAGTGGTTAAGAACTCTGGTTGTTCTTGCAGAAGTCCTGGGTTAGAATCCCAGCACCCACATGGCAGCTAAGAACTGTCCATAACTCCAGTCCCAGGGGATCCAACAGCTTCTTCTGATCTCCATGGGCATTGCATGACATGGGTGTACTTACCTACATGCAGGCAATACATGCATACACATAAAATAAAAATAATAAATATATTTAAAAAATCAAAGAATGAATATAGAAAAAGCCTAAAAGAAAAAGGTAACTTAACTTGAAATCCACATAAATGTGCTAATTTTAGGATATGTGACTTTGGAGGGATGATTTTAGTTTTTATTTTTCTTTAACGATTTCATTTTATCTTATTTTTTATTTATGTATATGTATATATGTTCTGTGAGTGTGCTGTGTTTGTGGGCACACACAGAGGCCAGAAGAGGTTGTTGAATCCCCTGGAGTTGGAGTTAAAGGTGATTGTGAGCCATCCGAGTGGCTGCAGAGGACTGAACTTGGGGTCTTTGGAAGAGCAGTAAGCACTCTTAACCCCTGAGCAATCTCTCCAGCTCCCTCTCCTTCCGATTTTCATTTTATTTCCCTTAAAATTGTCCAAGATATTTTGTCACTGTCCTTTTCCCTCCCTCCCTCCCTCCCTCCCTCTCTCCCTCCCTCTTCTCCCTCCCTCTTGTTCAAGATACTTTGTCACTGC
>NW_008330314.1:463104-483925 GCF_000622305.1 Nannospalax galili
TCCCTTCTTTCCTTTGTTTCTTCCTGCCTTTCATTCTTTCTTTCAGCCAGAGCCTAGGTAGTCCGTGTACCTGTATTACTCACATGGGTGTCTAATACCCAGGCTCTGACTTGAAGAGATGCTTTAGAGAGAATAATGGATTTGAGAAAACTAAATTTTAGAGTACTTCTGGGTGAGTTTCAATTTGTTAAGTTCAATGAATTTTTTTAAATTGTTACCATAAGAACAGTTAGACCATCAATGCTCTCCATTCTTGAAAAAGTTGTAGTTGCCATTGACGGGCCTCAGTCTCTTGTCATGTATTTCTTGCTTGAGATAGTCATTTGCAAAGATGTTTGCATTCTCATAGACAAAGGAAATACATTTTCAGCCTGCATTTATGATGAAGCTTAATTATGAAAAAGGGAAACTATTCATAAGGTTGAAAATTATTTCATGAATGAGAAAAGTGATAATTTCAAGTTTAAAAGAGATTGCAATAATATTTCAAATGCATCGAACTTATTTGGAAAGCACTTATCCATTGTTACAGTAATCAAATTATTAGGAAACACTTTTGGTTCAGCATCCTAAAAATTATCTAAGACAAACAGGAACTTAGTTAATTATTCATGGATTGAACTCACATTTTATTATTTTCTTTTCTTTGCTGCTAGAAGTCAAGAGAACACCCTGCAGGGTTACAAATGCAGGCCCACATTTTCAAATTGATCCCTCTTGGGTACTTTCCTCACAGCCCAAAATTGTGTGTATAAGTTAAGTAATATCTCTTAGTATATTAGGATTTAAACCAGGAATTGGCTAAATAGACTGCCTTCAGAACTTGTTTTCAGTATAAATATACTGTCTTTGATTAGATTTCTTTCTGATACTGCCCAATGTATAGTATAAAAAAAGTCTAACTGTAGTTTTGTCCTTTTTAACACAGGACATATAAATGTCAAAATCAAATGGTGGTGTCCCCCGGGAACACATACTTCTGTGCTGAAACGTTCTACCTTCCCCCATTGCAGTTCCTCTGAACATCCAGGTGAAGCTGCCTCAGGACCTAATCAAATGCTGCTCATTTGCATACAATAAGAATCCTGCTCTGAGATTTTAGGATGCAGGAGGAAAACTGCAAAGTCAAGAAAATGGTGAGTTATGAAAATGTGTATACACCTGCCCAGATTGAACAGCTAATAAGGGCTCAGACACTATAACTGGAGCCAGTTTTTACTATAAGCATCTCTTTGCATTGTGGATGGGTTGAGTGCCAGTTTAATTTCTCTGGTTCGTAAAAGTCCTTGGAAGTGGCATACTGTTATTTCCTATGTGCCTTGAAAATGCTGTGATATTGATAAAATGTCAGTTTCCTTCTTGGGAATGACGATAGTAATCAACATTGCAAGGCAACCATTAGGTTCCCTGAAAGATAGCTATATGAGGAAACGGTTTTCCCAGGAACTGTTTGCAGTTACATTAGAACACACTGTTGTTTTCAATAATAACAATGCACATAGTAAAAGTAGGACTCTCTTAGCAAAATTACTTCACTTCAAATGATTTGGAAGAACATATTTTTAAGTCATATCACTTATTTTTTCAGAGCAAATTCTCTAAACTTAGGACCTTGGTTATTTTAATTTTTGGCAAGTTTATTGGGTTACTTTTAAAAGAGAAATTTGTATTTCGAGACTGTATTAGACTCTAGAAGGTGAAACTGAACCATTAATTTCCACTTATTAAAAGATAGAAATAATTTTTATTTAGTTTACTTATAAAATTTTAAATGCCTTCTAGTAGTTACAAGAATTATCAGGACATTTGAAATACAGAATTATACTTTTTTTATAAAATTTTGACCACCATTCTCTGAAATAAAACTCTGTTAAATCTTCTTCTTTTAAAATTGAAATGTTATATTTAAATGGTAAGGGACTATGCTTGAATTCTAAGTTAATCCTAAATTATTTGGTCCCACATAGAGATATTAATTATCATTAAATTTGGCACCGGAGGGCACAGTAAACACATTATGTTTCATATAGTCACAATAATGACACTTAAGAGTAAAAATAAATCAGTTTATCTGGACCAACTGTATGGCCTTAAACACCCAAAATGAAAGTATAACCAAAGATTAAAGGGGCCAATATAATTTCATAAGAGTCCATATGTATAGCTAAAGGCTACATAATATTGTTTTTAAGAACAAAATAAATTAGAAAGAATGATTGCATGTTTCATGTTCCCACGGTCAGTAAGAAGAAGCCTAACAGAAGCATGAGTGATTGATGCAAGCCATGAATTTGTTGCCCATGTTTGAAATAGAGACGTTCCTCAGGGACACTCTGAGTCTTGTACTGAAGTTTTTGAAAGTACAGTTGTTCTCTTTTGCTGATGACATCCTATCTGGAGGGAGAAGAGTAGCCTAAGTGTTTAGAAATGTTTCAGTGGACTTTCATGAAATGAAGCTGATCTCTGCAGTAATGAAAGTGTTCTTTACTTCAGAATATGTCTTTGGAAAAGTAATGTTTGTGTAGATACGACCCCGTGTGAATGCAAAGGTAATAATCACAACACAAGACTTTTTCTGTTACCTAATAAGAAGATAATAGTGACAGCTATATTGTTCTTATCTAATGCAATCATGAGATCACACTTAGTTAGAAGAAACAGGATTTGTGTATCCAGGAAATAAATGCTAGTTCCATCTGTCATTTTGGGAGGGAAAGGTAGAGTATGCCAAGAGATATGAATTCTTAAATTACCAACATTCTCAGGCAAATTACAAATGGCTGGCAGTTCACCAAGTCAGACCAGACTCCTCGGGGCAGCAGTTATGCATACTTCCTTTCTTTGCTCCCAGAACCTACATAGGACCCTCCATTAATGTGTTTGGGACATATGAATGACATTGACTGGTCAGAGCTTCTGAACTTTCTGAGGCTGAGTACACATTTCCATGAATTGAAGATATATTTTTATTTACCCAGCTACAGAGGACACATGGACATTAGGATTTCTTATGACAATCCTATAGTCATCCAGTCTTATAGGTGGCCACCTCTGCCCCAAGTGATTAGAAGTTGAGGGGGGTTTTGTGATTACTTTGCTTTGCAACAATGTGGAATATTCCTTGACCTAGAATATCTCAATGCTGGTGTTCAGAATACAGAGAGTTTATGGTGCTTTAGTTTCTACTTCTGCACTCATTTCAGATGGAGCCTGGCATTTCTTTACTGACAATAATGATAAGAGCCTCTTTGGGCCTCTAGATTACTGTTATCTCTGTGGTTATCCCTGGATGGGACTGATACCTCTTAGTATCACTTGCACGAAGAAGTGGGAATTTGGGTTGGCTGGTATTTTGCTATGTGCACTAATAGAACAGAAAGAGGACCTTTTATTTCAGTCACTACATGCCTGTTAAATTCCTGCTAGAGCCAAGCATTGTGCTAGATCATGGAGTGCTGAAGTTTAAGAAAAAAAGCATGACATTTGCCCCAAACAACTAGAAGGTGTATAGCTGTGCAGTGAGCCAATTCTAGTTCATCAGCTTTCAGTAGAAATGTATACAGCATTTGGTGAGAAGTAAGCCTAGCAATTTCATTTGAATATGACATGGAATAATAGAAATTAAAGATGAAGAAACCATCATGTGCCCCTTTAGGTTTCTTTCCAAGAATGTAGCTTAGCAAGATATGTTCCTTGGCTTATTTACAGAGTTCTTGAAATAGAAAGTTGAATGTGTTACAATACCAATGACTAGGCATCCATAAGAATTCCTGCACTATAGAAGTTACTCTTTGGGGTTAAGCTTTTCTTTATCTACATACACTGTGAGAAAGTATTTTTAAGTTATATCTCTGATCAAAATGTTAGCATCAGCTATATCTAATCTACATCTAATCTATATCTATATCTATCTAATCTATATGTCTCACAAATGGACAAAATTTTGTGGAAGATATTTTATCAAAACAAAGTACATGAATGAAAATTCTAAACCCAATTTTTCATCACCAGTGTCAATTAAAATCACAATAAAGTCTTTATACACTATAATCCTATAAAAATGACAAGAATACAAAAGAGTAAAGATATCACATATGGGTGAGGATGCAGATGAACTGAGTCTCATGTTTCCAGGGTGAATTTATAGAGTAAATATCAATCAGTTTGGAAAATAGGTTGGTATCTGCTTTAACAAAGTATGTGAGTACTGTAAAAGTCAGCCACTCCATGTTTCAGCAATCACCCAAAGGAAAACACAGCACACTGCCTAGCAGGATTTACACACACATGCTTTTTTCAGCTTTATTTGGCAACCCAAATGTCTATCGACAGATGTAAGTAAACAAAATGTGGTACATCCATGACATGAAATCTCACACAATAAGAAGCAAGAAATATTGATCCATGTTACAAAGTAATTAGTTATGTGAGAAAAAGGAAGTGTATCAAAAGAAGAGTGCAAGGCACATGATTCAATTTATGTAAAGTTCTAGGTGTAAAGGAGAACAACCAATAATTGTGTAAGGCATTTTATTTGTATCAGCAAATAGACATGTTTATGAAACAGTATGCTCCATTTTTCTGCCTTCAGATAAGATAGTGACTATGAGGACGTCTGGGAGAGACTAATTTAAAAGTGGTGCAAGGAACAATTTAGCATGGTCATATTTTATTTATCTTGGTTGTGATGATCACTTGACCTATATCTATATGACCTAAACTCATCAAATTGTGCCCTTGAAAGAGGAACAGTATACTGTGTGCCAATCTTAACATGATAAATATGCTTTATTTAATCAAGCAGTTGGAATATGGCTATTACATAGATTGCTAGTGTTTGGAAATCAGAGGTATATAAAAAATTAGAGGTATATTTTTACCTCTGCCTCCCTGTTTTTAGTCTAACTTGTCAGTGGCATCACATCATAGGGAAAATTGGTCAGTCAGATTTATTGGAATGCATGAGGGGAAATCATAGATTAAGATATTTCTTAAGGAAAGGCTCTATAGTCTTTGACTACCTAGGAAATCCATTTTTATAGAAGCTTTCACTGTGTGCAATACATCAGAGATTAGAAGTCTTAGCTACCTTTTATTTAAAACATGTTTGCTTAAATTACAACAAGTTATTTTACGGCTAGACACATGAATGCCACGTACTAAGTAAATTGTACATTATGTAGCAAGAGTGTTTAAAAATACCCTGAAGTTGTAGAAATATGAGATGCATATAGAGAATGATAATTTAAGCCGTTTCAGTCATCTCACTGATGTTAAACTGAGCTTTTTGTAATTCTCGCAGCAGAAAAGACATATGTCTTGAATGTATTTTAAATACACGCCAAAGCTAAACCCTTTTAAGGGCATCATTGAATTGATAATTTCAAACAGTTTGTCAAACTCAGACATGTTCCAGAGAGGGTAGGGAAATCTTGAATGCATCATTTAGTATATTTTATAATGTCATTTTTTGAGGATTCGTGTTTACTTTGACTGCCTGTCCCACTATACCCAAACGATGAATAAATGAACACTTGGTTTCTCTGTCCTCCTTCTACAGTGTTGAATGAGTTTTAAAGCTAATGTAGTTGGATGCAAGTGACATCCTCCTGTCATCACCTTGCTAATTTGATAATTGCTACATACTGATCATGGTGAAGTTAATCCTGCCTATTATCTATACCACAAGCCAGTCCTAATATCAAATAATTCTACTGTAAAAGAAAAATTATATGGTCACACATATTAACATGTGAGGTGATGAACAAATTTACTTGAATTACATGACACTGTCAGCTCTGTGCAGAAAACTCTAATTTTTTGTAAAAGGCCTTGATTTCCCAGCTTTTTACTTGAGCAAGAGGATTTAATTTCTCTGTTTTATGAAGCATTTTGATGTGTAGAAAAAGTGTTATTTGTTTGCAGATGCTGGCTACGTGGCATTTTTACATGATTTCATGCTTTGCTAATGGAAAATTAGACCTTTGTATATTCTAAAAGAATAGAAGATAGCTATGGAACCAGGATGCAATTGCCTCAGGACATTCTGTTGACAGCTAGAAATATATACAGACAGAGCAATGTCTTTGGATGCTAATGTGAACTATACCCACTGATAAGTACTGTAAATTCCTGTAAAAGGAGCAGCTAAACCTTTCACTGAACTGGGGTTTTTGCCTTAAACTTTGAGTATGGAATTAATTTCCACACTTCCATATGAGGAAGCCATAATGAATATTTCATAATTACATTATGCCCGTGAATTCATAAATATCATCCCAGTGGCTGATAGAACCAGCTAAAGCTACCTATAGATAAGAGATAATTCCTTTCCGTTATTTATGTATTATACTAATAATATTGTTTTTCTTTCATGAATGCCCAAGATGAATCATTCATTTTTTGGATTGCTTCACTCCATGTAAGTTCTTACATAATAGTTTTTTTTGTCTGTTAGAAGTTTTCATTTTTCTCCAAAGTGGAAATTGAATGAGAAGTATAGCGTAATTTAGCTAACAATACTATGTACCAGTTACAACGTCTGTGATCTGACCTCATAGGAAGCTCTAGTAAGGAATGTCAAAACAGCCTTAGAAGGCACAGTGTCTCCGTTGGTCTTTTTAACTTTCCAAGTCATCTTTAATAACCATCACAAATCCTCAGCAGAGAAAGCCTCACTCAGAACAAAGGGGCCACATGGAGGCCAGTAAGCCAAATTTTGAAAAAATTACCAAGCTGCATTCCCCTACGAAACTACTTACCTTGCAACTCAAGAAGTTTCTCTTTGTTTATCAACAAAAAGTGGGAATAAATTGCGGTTGATGCTTCCTGTCCCACTTTCAGGGGCCTGTGACACTTTTTAACTCTTGGCTGATCTGTGAAGTAAGGAGAGGTGTACAGCAGTCAAGTGTAGAGGTCTTTGGTGATGGGAAAGCTGCTGGTAGGTTTGGCACCCGGGAGTGATTTTCCATGACGATGCAGCTGGAAGAAGAATGGAAACATTTCCTTTAACCAAACGACTGTGGAGGCAGGCTGTGCGTAGTGTTCCTTGAAGTGAGTCTGGCAAAACAAAACAAAGCCCTTCCTTGTTTCTTGTAATTGTCACCCTCTGAAACGCACTGTAAGTGAAACCTGGTAAGTAAAAATGTCAGGATTATTTGGTTTTCCTACAGCAGCTGCTTCATGGCAGTCAGCCTCAGAGACCAGTGTTCTGCCAGGCTTAAGAGCCGACTGAATGGGAGGAACATAAAATAGTCCTTGAAAATCACCGCAATTACTCACAGGGAAGAAGTCTGGCCTAGAAATTCTGGTGCCAAGTGAACGGTTAGGGAATTTTTGTTTAGGGTGTGAGTAAAACAGATGAGCTAGGAGTAACCCTTGACAAGAAAAGTCCTGCGTTGCTGTCCTGGGTTGACCTCCCTTTTTAAGCTTGCCAAAGACAACTGTAAGAGAAATTGAGCTGAGGAACAGTGAACTGCAAAGCCCTCTGGGAAACAGGATCAGAGGTCCCAGGGAGCATCATTCCTATTTTAAATCAAATGATGTACTAAAATAGCACAAGGCCTAGATGTTCAAAACAGAGGAGTGCCTCCAGGTAAATAAAGTTCACACGAATTGCTTCTATTCCAAATCAATAGCCTTTTCTGGGTCAATTCAGCAGTCAATCTCCCTGGTTTTAAAAGAGGGGAACAATTTTACTAACATGACAATGACTCTGTACCCAGCTAAGTACAAAGGAATTAGGATCTCGAGTAGTCAGATACAATGATTTTACCTGGAAAAAGTTCTCAGACAGAAAAAGGGTATTCACCAACACCAATGGAAGAAAAGTGACATTAAATAGTTAGAAAATTATCCCCCAAGTTCATCAGCACTATTTTCTTAGCCAGTGAGACAGTAGAATGGGACCCTACAAAAGAAGACCCAATATCTTGATTTTTCTCTGCGCTGAGCCTCCTTCTGCAGTGACTGAAGTCATGCAGGCCTCCTCTTGTAAAAGCCACATGCAGGTCTCCCCTTATCACAGCCATATGTGTCACTGTTGTCATTCCCAACCGGTTTTGGCTTCTACTTCAGTTCCCCCAAACCTCACCCTAATTTGTTGTATAATTCCCACTTAATTTTCTTAAAATAGTGTGTTATTATACCATCCTTGTTAAAAGTATTCTCCTTACCTCTAGGCTAAAGTAAGTCACCTACTCTAGAGGTTCAAAACCCTCTCCAATCAAGCAGTGTTCCCATTTAAGTTTCCCTTCTCATACTGCTTCTCATACTTCCCTTCTCATAAGCTCACAGCATTATTTCTGATATCAACATTTTGACTAAGCCATAGTCTCTCAAAATTGCCCTCTGTCTACTTTGCTTTAAACAAATGTATTCATTCAGTCATTCCACAATGAAGGTATTTAGCAGCCACCGTATGGCAGGAGCTGTGGTAGGCAGAGAAGGCAGAGGAGTGATCCAGAACACCAAAGTCTCTCTTTTCAAAGAACTAGGGTTCAGTGTAAATAGCTTAGAGGGACTACAAGTATACTACTAGTAATTAAACAGAGATAGTAAAGAATATTGTAAAGACAATGAAAGACACCGATGATATTGTGGGCTATAGAATAACAGATTAGGCATCATGGAGGACCTTACGGAGGAAGCATCATTTGAACTGAGAACTGAATGCAAGAGCCAACTGTGCTAAGTATGTGAATGGAAACTTTCAGTGAACAACAAATACAAAATTCCCAAATCAGAAAACTACTCAGCCTTGAAAAAAGAGAAGGCGATGTGACCTGAGGGATGTGTTGAACTTTGAACACCTTAATTTTTCTATATCAAATGTCTGAAGCCTACCCCAAGCTCTTGAAACATTACTAAGTTAATATAGACTGCATTTCCTTTTCAAGTGTGTGTTTCTCCACCTCAGCTATATTTTGAGTTTACAATATGATAAGCACACAATATATCATGACTACTGACACAGTTCCACAGGATGGTCTGGTATGCTGTGGATGAACAGGTTTTTAAATATAGTAGAGAGGGATGGAGAAAAGCACTTTCTGCTCTTGCAGAGGACCTGGGTGCAATTCTCAGCTAGCAACCATCTACTATTCCAGTTCTAGGGGAATCCAGTGCTCTCTTCTGGCCTTCATGGGCAAGAAAGGACATGGGTACACTTACATACATGCAGGCAAAACTCTTGCACATGAACTAAAATAAATCAATAAAATTTAAATACAGCAAAGAAAACAATTTTCCTTCAAATTGATATACCAGTTTAAAATAATTCATCAAACTCTAAGCAAGATGTTTTGTAGCATATAAAGATGATTCCAAAATCAATATGGAAAATGAACTAGAATATGGAAATGAACTAGAAACAGGAAGAAAAGTTGAAGATGAATCATTCTATACAAATTCATGACTTACAAATCCATGATCTTTGATATACTATACATTGTTTATATATCCTGACTAGGAATACATCTGCCATTAGGCTTCTTTATATTCTTATATAAGGATATATTTATACATCTGTGGTATTGGAATAGATATAGACACATAAATCAATGAAACAAAATAAGTATTCCAGAGAGAGTCATAAACAAGTTTGGCCAGCTGATTTCTTTTGAAAGAAGTGCAAAGCTAATATAATGTAGAAAGGACAGTCTTATCAAGAAGCAATACTGGAACAATTGGTGATCCTAAGGTATTAATAAATAATCCTCAACACAAATCTCACATCTTCCATAAAAAGTAACTCAAAAGGGATCATGGATTTTGAAGAAAATCTTACAGTCATAACCCCTTTAGGAGAAAACAAGACCATCTCTGATTGTAGTGCTAAGCAAACTTGACACTGAAAGCAGAAGCCATAAAATGAATTTGGTAAAGTGGACTTCATCCAAATTGGATGCCTTTGCCCAATGAATGACCCAATTGAAAAGAAAAAGTGGTGCATGCTGAATAAAATGTTTGCAAATTAATTAAAGACTAATATGTGAAATATATTGCAAACACTTTGAACTCCAGAGTAAAACAAATATGAATAGTGGACAGAAGACATGAACAGACATTACACTGGAACAGATACATGGAAACTAAGCACAGGCAATGACAAGCCACATCAGTAATTACTAAGGAAATTCAAATTAAGCCACAGAAAAAAAACCTACTATGTGTCAGTATACCAACAAAGGTACAAGGAAACTTAATTACCCATGAACTCCTGGTTGGAGTATAAATATTTGAAAATAGCATACATCTTAAATGAATTGAAACACAACCAAACACATACATGACTTACTACTATAAATTCTTTCCTAGCTATTAATACCAGAGAAATGAAAATATATGGCCACACAATCTTGTCTGTTCTAGCTTTATTTATAGCATCTCCAAATTTCAATATATCCAAAGGACCTTCAGTAAATACATATACACATATGCACACACATGTGTACACATATAGGAATACATGTATAAATAGTTAATATAGCCATGCTATGGAATACCACCTGTTTTAGTTTGTTTCTTCATTTCTGTGGCAAAACACTCTGACCAATACCAACTTGTGGAGGAAAGGGTTTACTGGCTCACATCTCCTGTGTCACAGTTCATCAGGGAGCCCAAGGTAGGAACTCAGGGTAGAAACCTGGAGGCAGAAGCTGGAGAAGAGACCTACTGGCTTGCTCCCCTGGCCTGTGTTCACCCTGCTTTCTAATAAAACCCAGGACTTCTTGCCCAGGGGTGGCACTGCCCACAGTGGCATGGGTCTGCCCTCATCCTTCAAAAGTCAAGAAAATACCCCACAAACATGGCCACAGACCAGTCAAATGGAGGCAATTCCCCAATTAAGACTCCTACCCAGGTGTCATGCTGACAAGTAAAGCTATCCAGCACACTACTCAACAAGAGAAAGGAAGCAAAGAGCTGGGAAAATGGCTCAGCCAGTAAAGTGTAAGCATGAGGAACTGAGGTGATCTTAAGTACCCAAGTAAAAAGCAGGATGCACTGGCATGTGTTTGTAATCTCAGTATAAGGGATTGAAAGACAGGAGGATCCCTGGGGCTCTTTGGCCCAGAAATCTAGACTAATCAGAGATTGCAAATCCCAATGAGAGATATTATCTCAAAACAAAACCAAAAAAATCAAACCAAAAATGAAAACACCAACCCCCTACCCCCCAAAAAAATGGGCTGGAGAGAGCTCAGTTTGTGCCAGCACAAAGACCTGAGTTTGGATACCCAGAACCCATGAAAATGGCCAATAGGCATGTCATTCTAGCTGTAATTGCAGGGTTTGGAAAGTGAAAATGCTGCAGTAATTTACCTAACTAGACTGGTCAGTATAGGAGAGTTCTGGGTGCAATCCAGAGAGCCTACCTTAATGAATGAGGTGGAGAGATAATGAGGAAATCTCCTGATGTCAACATCGAGCCTCCACATATGAGCATACACACATACCTGTGCACCTGTACATATATGTGCACCCATACATTTGGGAATGTCTACCCACATCATGTATAGTACACACATACTAGAAAAAATAATTTAAAAAGAAAAAAACAAGTTGTATGACTCTTGAGGAACAACACTCAGGGTTGACCTCTGACTTCCACTCCTGGAAATGTAGACAGGTTCTGCATCTTGACTGTATAAAAATGTATCTTGATTGTGATCTTTTACTATAACTTTGTGTCTTCACTGGGGAAACCGACTAAAATAACCATGACATTTCTATATATTATTGCTTACAACTACTTGTGAATCTATAGTTTTTTGAAAATAAAAAGTTTTACTTGATAAAATAAGTACTCTATGAATCTGAAGGTGAGATAAACAAATAGCCATAATAATGAAGTAACAAATACACTAAATGTAGAGCAGTTTTTGAAAATTGCCCTTGTATATATTAAATAACTTAACTCTCACAACAACCTGGTAAGGGACTTACTAATTTCTTTTAGGAAACTGAGATTAGAGATGCTAAGTATCTTTGCTATAATGATAAGTAGCATATCCTACATTCAAAGAATCTATTATCTTAACCCTTAAATATCATACCTTTATAAATTAAGGTAGAATTATCATGATGAAAGGCTGATTAATAGATCTAAGAATATTAAAATAATCTATTGCAATGAAAAGGAAATGGTCTTTACGAAAGTCTCAATATTAGCAGAAACCCTGTGTTTCTTATTTCCGCAGAATACTCATGAAACCTGCAAATGGCTTTCCTTGGCTTGAGGAATCTCTGCCTGAGATTCTACACCATCCTCAGTCTCATCTCTTGCTTTTCTATCAAAAGAACTGGTGTGTGTAGGGTGGTTGGAGGAATGGCTCAGTGGTTAAGAGCACTGGCTGTTTTTGCAGAAGACCTGGGTTCAAATTCTAGCACCCACAAGATCTAACCTCCCATAACTCCAGTTCCAGGGGATCTGATGTCTCTTCTGTCCTCTCTGGGCATTGCACGACAGGAGTGCACTTACACATATGCAGAAATAACACTCATGTACATGAGAATAAAAACTAAAAAGAATCAGTGCGACTGAAGAGATGGCTCAGTGGCAAAGAGCATGTTCTGCTCTTGCAGAGGACCAGAGGTCAATTCCCAGCACCATGTCTGGTGTCTGGCAGCTCACAACCACCTATATCTCCAGCTCCAGAGGCACTTGGGAGGCACTGTATTCACATGCACAGACCTGCATTCACATACACATAATTTAACGTAAAATAAAATTAAAAAATTTGAAGAAGAACTGTCTTTTCGAGCCCAGTTCCCCTGCACCCTGATGGCACTATTTTTTGCCTATTCTGGCATTGGTTCTCCTTAGTCAAAGCGGCAGTGTAGGAAGAGAGGGCAAAGAATTCCCCAACCCCTCCCTCTGCGTCTCTGTGCTCTCTGCTCTGTGACTCCTTGGAATAACATTTCTCAGGAAGGAACTTTTCTGCTGTTATGTTGGTCCTCAATTTATTCCATCACTTTAACTTTTCTGTCTTTGTCTCTATCTCTGTCTCTATATCTCTCTCTCTGCGTCTCTCTCTCCTTCAGATGGGTGCATGCATGCGTGTGTGTGTGTGTGTGTCTGTGTGTGTGTGTGTGTGTGTGTGTGTGTGTGTGTGGTTCTTCCTGCTTCCTGGGGTTATTAGCTTATTTTACAATTTAAGATATTATATCAATAGAATAAAAGAGGAAAATAAGATTATTGTATTAACAGTGGCTGAAGAAGTATTTGAAAAATTTAGTAGTCATGTAATCATTAAAATTATGATAAGGCAAAGTAAGAATAGAAGAAAATAACTAAATTATTTCAATCATTTAACTTTTATTGAGATATCTTTCATGGCTTGCTGTTTTATCATCTTGGTGAACTCCCTACATATACTTAAAAAAGTAAATGTACTATGCTGCTAATGGAAAGAGTGGTAGATATATGTGAATCAAGTCAATTTTGGTTTGTTCAAATCATGTATAAACTTACTTTTTATCTGCTTTATCTTCTGAGAGAAGAGTCTTGAAATCTGCTTCATTTCACGCATTTCAATGCGTTAACAGAACATACTAATTCAGCATGTTTATTTCCTTTATTCCTAAGTACCCTTATTATGAAATGCCTGTTTCTATTCCTGGGATTTTTTTATAGAAGGGAGTTTTTAATTTGGGTCACATTCCTTTGTGGTGTAAAAGTCATGGTGTCAGGAGCTTGAAGAGGTAACTGGTCATATGGCATCTGCACTCAGGAAGCAGAGGAGATGAGTGCTATGCTCAACTCAAATTCTTTTGATTCAGCCCAGTACCACAGCCCATGTAACGGTCCTGTCTGCCTGTTCCTGGGAATTTTAACATTGATCAACAAAGTGTTTTTGATGCTAAACAAACACTTTCTCTATAAAAGCCTATTGTCTGAGCATGAAGCTACTTGAAGTTATCTGTCCTGTGGCAGCTATTACAATTATACAAGAAACTTCTTAGAAAGGTTTGTGTGACATGCATGGTGGAAGTCATCCACTTTCACAGACTTCCTTTATAGATGAGGAAACTGAAGCTATCTTTTTTCAAGATAATTTTCCATGCATGCTCTTTTTATTTAATGGTGTGTTCTATGGTTTGAATTTGGGCATTAGTTTGGCAGGATGTAGAACCTCAGAGACATGGGACTAGCTGGTGGAAATCGGCTACTGGGGACCCGCCCTGAGATTACACCTGCCTCTGGTTCCAGGCTGTTTCCTGTCCCTATGTCAGCACCTGGTGAAGAAGCCATTACCGTACTCTTGGTGCCAGAGATGGTGTCTCTGCAGCCACCAAATAGTTCCTGCCATGATGAAGCATTCCCTGTAAAGCTGTGAGCCAATGATAACTTCTCCCTTAAAGTGCTGGTAATCTATGTCATGGCAACAAGAAAAGTAATGAATACAATTACTTCCTCTTGCAATCAGGATGCCACCTTTGGGTTACTGAATTAGTCACATAATTTCATTCCCCTATAGTCTGTCTTATTCTCTATAAAATAGAAATAACAATATTTACCCATTTTCTTCTACATATGATTATATGGAAATAACTGTCCCAAATCTACACAAAGATATCATTGTCATAAAATATATAGTCTGCACAAGAGGTGTTGGTTGAGGTTATATCTTCTTTAAGATGACAGAATATTAGATAAAGAAACAAGACTACTGCTAAGTAATATTAGTCATATTAGGTAAAGCAAAAATATATGAGCTCACAATAGGAACCCTTAGGGTATAATTTGCATGACAGCAATGGGATTTAGTATCTGATGGAACACCTTAAATTGAGTTGTCACCTGAATTTGGATCTGAAATTAAATGGGAAAAAAAAAGATATACGAATACCTTGCCAAACCAAACTTGGCCTATCAGACAGATTATCTTGCATGTTGCTTAATCCAGTCTCTAAGTCTGAGTCTATGTCTTTGCAAGAAAGTAGTAACATTTGAAGCAGAATTATTTCTTCCAAAAGTAACTTCTAGATATTAGACTTTTTGTGATCACTGCATACTTCTGTTCTTAAGGTGACTCCAAGAACATTCAAATACAGATGAGTTCTTTTTTTTACAGTCATGAAATCTGATTGGCTTTGGCAGGTGTACATTTTAAAGGAATAGATTAATACATATAAACTACGCATTAGCAGAAACTACTTTGTGGTAAACTAACTTTGTCTTCTTTAAGCAATAAAAAATAGAGTTTTTCTTCCCAACAAAGACTTTTTATAAAAGCACTAAGGTAATGCCATGAAGTGTGCTTATCTTGCAGTAATCACACCCTGGGGGGAATGAGAGGGGCACCACTGCTCCTTTTGCTTTGTAATGACCCAGGGGTGTGATTATCTTATGATAACTGCACTCCCTGTCAGGTCTTATTGCTTATATATTCCACATGTCATAATGAATCCTGAAGCACTTTTCAGGACTCATAGAAAAAAACAATGAGTTTGAAGTACAGGAAGTCATGTGGTTTTCTGGGTACACAAGGATTAATATTGTACACACTAGGGAGAATTATGAATGACTACTTTTTTTTTTGGTCTTTTTGAGACATTGTATTTCTATAGCCCTGGCTGTCCTGGAACTCACTATGTAGACCAGGCTGGCCTTGAACTCACAAAGATCCACCTGCCTCTGCCTCCCAAGCGCTGGAATTAAAGGCATGTGCCACCATGGCTGGCCCCTATGACTACTTTTAAGTGCCACTACGTCACAGATATTGGAGAATTTGGCTTTGTGCTTTAAAAAAAGTTTACTTTTACTACATTGAAAATTTTTTTTTTATCCCTTTGCCTTAATTTTGATGACTGTCAAATTATTGTCTGTATATAACACACTATCACACTCCCAAATTATCTGGGAAATAACATCTATAATATAATTTTCTTATGGTTACTTGGTGAGATGTTTACCTATGCAAGTAGGAGAATATTGAACTGTCCAACACAAAAATTAGCTTTATTTGATGTTGTGTCTATTATTCAAGCCTAACAACTGTTGTACTTACAGATTTCCACATCTTTACACATAACTTTGGAGGGAGGGACACTGAGGAAGCATTTAAATTTATTCTACACTATTAAGACTGTTTCTTCAAATGCTAGAGTTGCTACATTTCCTCTTGTTATAGTCTTGATTTTATGTTATTTGAAGTTAACAATTTAGCTTTGAGATACTTCATTGCACCTGTTAATATATTCAGATTAAAAAGACTAGGGTTAATGGTAGACCTATAGAGGAGAGAGATCAGCATTAAAAGATTTCTGAGTCTAGAATGAGGCTTTAATATAGTAAGACAACAAAGTAATAAACTAAGCAATTATTTTTGATGCAACTCACATGATTATCATGGCACAGAGTGAATCTGCACCTCAGGGAGAGTTTTTTGAATAATTTTGAAAACTTTGAAATGTACAGAGCAGTCAGCATTTAAGTCCTGCTGTCTTTTGCAGAGAAAAATTTGCAGCGCTCTGTCTTGTCACTGTAACCTAGCTGATGAAGATGGTGACCACTGATGAGTTGATTCAATGTCTGTGTCAGCTTCAGGATCAATCATGTTAACCTAGGTCACGTCGAAAGTGACGATTATTTAGCCACCCACTGCATAAACGGAGATGCTTCTGATCACCATAAAGGTCAAATATGCACATTCTGACTGGTGGTAATGAGTAGTTTTAAAGATGTTTTACCCTTTTCTTAATCTTACAGTGTCACTAAGGCTTCTATTGTTATGCACCAAGGAACTTGCCTCTAATTGTACCATTTGCCCTATTCTAGCTTGTACATAGAGCCAGTAGTGTGATGTTACTTGTGATAACCGCCTACCACATGTCCTAGTAATTATTGGCTTTCAATAAATTACACAATAAAGTAATGTGAATCTGGAAAAGCCAAAGGTTCTTAAAAGTCGAAAGCATTATTTAAGAACCCCATGTATGAAATTCTAATAATAGTTAAGAGCAAAATGGAATATAAAAGAAAAACTTTTAAAAATAGTAAGCATCTTAAAAGGCTCAAAGTCCTAGATGCTTTTGTGTATATATGTATGCATATATGCACGTATGTACTCACAAGCAAGTATAGCATAAATATATGTGTGTTCACATATTTATAGTTATTTTATACCATCAATTCACTAAAAAATCAATATTTGGAGAATATTTTCTTATGGTCAAATGATATAAATTAGAGCTACATAATTTTTGAGAAGAAAATTGATAGCAATATTTAACATTCACCAGATATATGTAATATGTTTGCACAGTTAACAAATTTAAGTTTGATTCTTTGGTTTCTTATAAAGAAACTGACTTTAAAACTGACAAGTTCAAAGCATTAAAAATATCTTTATACATACACACTCAATATGGAATAGATATGTAAAACAGTACTTAAAATATAAATCCCAACCAAAATCTGATACTTCTCAATAAATTCAGTAAGAATGAAACAATTCCATTTCATTCTTTGCATTTCAATGACTTCTTGGGTTTTAATAAAAGCACTAACTAACCTTCTTGATATTCTCTATTTTAGAAGCTGTCAAAGTTTTAAAAAATCCACTCTAGGTAAGTAAATACAGTAGAAAAAACTAAACAATAGCTTGGAAAAACACAAATTGGAATATCACAAATTAGATTGAAGAAATACAAATTTAAATTAGTTTCAAGTTTCCATCCTTTTCAGTCACATTAAAAAATTTACAGAAGATAATGATATAGATATAAGAATATAAGAAAAACAGGTTCCATATAATCACAAACCTTATGGATTAAGTTTTGGTTGCTATTGAACTTTCAGTTTTAATGTCCATTAATTATGATAAGATTTTTGGGTAAAGCTACTGGTGGGCTGATTCCAAAGCAAGGCAGTTAAATATAAGTTTTAGAACATTTAAAGGAGAACTTAGCTTTCTAATATTATTTGCTCTTATTGTACTTCTTTTAAAATAGGCACAAATTATTTTGTTATGAAAATGACATTTTAAAGTGTTGATAATTCAAATTTAGCGAATATAGTAATATAAATGTTAATTTGCCCATAATCCATTGTGTTTTGTTGTATGAATCTCTCTCCTCTCTCTCTCTGTCTATATAAATATATGTGCATGTGTGTGTTAGAATCTTTTTAAAATGTAGATTAAAGTGAACACATCACTAAAACTACTTGGATAAAATTTATATTTGTGTCTAGGATGCATACATGTGCCACAGTATATGAGTGGAGGTCAGAGGACAACTTGAGGGAGTTGGTTCTCTCCTTGCACCATGTGGGTCTTAGGGCTCAAATTCTGGTCTGTGTTTACAAAGTAGTCTACATTTTAACTGATTTCCATTCACTCAGTAATAGGTACACTGTTCTCTTAAGCTTTCCTGATTCAACATTGTCTTCCAATGATGGCTCTTTGGCCTCTATATAACTGTTTCATATATAGAATGTGCAGTTACTTCAGTGGTATTCTGGAGTCTGCTTGTTCTAGTACTTATGTTATGACTGCTGAATTTTCAGGGATTTTGTAGAGCAATTGTTAAATACAACTATTGTTAAAAATTAAAACATGTAAACTCACAGTAAAATAAAATTGAAGGTAATAGGTGTTAGGGTTCCAAACAGCAGCAGCTTCTCCCCCTCCCCAACAGGGACCTACAGACTTTGGAGCCTGAAAAAGGGAACTTAGCTGATAAGCACCTTGACCTCTGAAGTCAAGGGAAACAAACTCTGCTGAGAAGCAGCCTGCCTTTCCTCTGACCTCCAAAGATAGGATAAGCAGATTCTACCTGATAACCAGAGATTTTAGAAGTTGTTTTTCTCTTATCTGAAGAGGGAAAAAGTAAACACTTCCAGACCCTAATCCTACCTGCTTTTCCTGCTTCCCCCTCCCTGATTTCTCCCTCAAACATTCCCCCTTCTACACCCTAAAGCCCCCATATATAAAGTCCCAGCTCACAGCCTGTGGGCTGACATCATTCCCTGACATCTTTCCCTTCCCTGACATCTTTCCCTTCCCTGCCCTTCCCCGACATCTTTCCCTTCCCCGAGGGAAAGGTGCGGAAAGGTGCCCCATGCGAAATAAATCTGTATCCCACTGAGAATTCCATCTGTGCCTCGGTGCTCTCCTCCATCCACCGCTCTCTCCAATTTTTACCTATCAGATGGTGCCAAAACCCAGCTCTTACTTCAAGGGACCTCGCACGTAAAACTTTCAGACTCGCTTGTCATTATTGGCCTCTGCGAACACCACTGATTCGGCATTAAGGTACATTTCCACTCTCTATCTCTCTCCCCTCTCCTGTTCCTTTCAGCTCTCTCTCCCTCTTTCTCTCCCCTTTCCCCTTCACTACTCTCTGCCAGTTTTCTTTTCATCTCCTTTCCAATCAAATTCGGTCACTCCCGGACCTCACTCACGGCCACTGGACAGCACTGGTTTCTGCGACCGTTGAACTGCCCGGCACAGTTACTGTGTCTGTCCACGCCCACCTGGGAGTCAGACCTGCCTCCCCATCGCACTCAAATCCTTTTCCCTACCTCAGCTCCCTTCCCTTCCTCGCTCCTGCCATCTTTTGCCTTCCCCTAACATCTCATATTCTCTCTTTCTTTCTCTCTCTCCCTCTCTCTCTCTCCTCTCCCTCCATTCACTGGCTACTCTGAGCTTCATCTAGGCCTCTCCATTCTTCTCCACTCCCGGCCCATCTCAGCCTCCGGGCCCACTCTCCTACTGGCTGGTCACGCACCACATTGGAGAACCTTTCCTAACTCATTTTTACTGGCTCGAAATCACACCGGTGTGTGGGAGGTTCCACCCTGCCTTTGACTACAGGACGCTGTGGTCACTGGCGGGACACGCACAACTCGTATTGCCCCCCCCCCAGTGATTACAGGATGCTGCCCTGGGGTTCGGGAATTTAACTCGAATCAGCAATAAAAAAAAGGATGCTTTGCTTTTGTTGCCTGATTCTTCTCGTTCTCGTTTTTACGTGACCTAAGCCAAACCTTTCTCTTCCTGCTTTCTCTCTCTCCCACTCTCCCTCCTTCTCTCTCTCTCTCTCTCTCTCTCTCTCTCTCTCAATCTTTCCTCTTTGTTCCCCAACCCACCAGCTGAGGTCTTGAACTCTTCTTTCGCTTTCCACCTAATCCGTTGATATGGGAACCAAACACTCAAATCCTCAGGGTCTCACGCCTTTGGCCTGCCTTCTTAAATCCTTAAAAAAGCTAGGATTATCTCACACTATCAGATCAAAACGCCTAAAATTCTTGTGCACCACTTCCTGGCCTCAGCACAAACTAGATAATAACTCTGTTTGGCCAAACACTGGAACCTTAAACCTCAGTATTTTAAAAGATTTGGAAAACTGCCAGCATAACAGCAAGCAGTCTGAACTACCCTACATCCACGCCTTTCTTGACCTCCGTGCTAATCCCTCCCTCTGTGTCAAATGTTCTTCCCACCAGGTCCTCCTGGCTAAGGCAGTCTCACCAGGTCCTGAATCTCCAGGGGCCTCTGCCACTCTCCCTCCTCCCTACCCCTCTGACTCTGCTTTTGATCCTTCTGTAGCTGATAACCTGCCCCCTATCAGAACCCAGGCCCAAGACCCCCCTGCTCCTGACCCTGAGGCACAACCAAGTCCTCTCCCTGCCCTCCTATCACTATACCCTCCCTTGTCTTCCAGTCCAGGGGCCAGCCCAACTCCCCTCCCTTCTCTGCCTCAAACTCCCTCTCCGCTATCTTCCCCCTCCCTTCCTCAGCATTCTGAGTCTGACACTCACTCTCTTAATTCCCCTTTATTCAAGGAAATCCAAAATCTTAAACACCTCATT
>NW_008330314.1:484634-486750 GCF_000622305.1 Nannospalax galili
CCAGCTCAGTTTATGGACAGACTCACTGATGCGCTGGTCCAGTATACCAATTATGACCCAGAGTCTGCAGAGGGACAGCTTATGCTTCACCACCACTTTATCTTACAATCAGCTCCAGATATTAGAAGGAAACTTAGGCGCTTAGACAAGGGCCCTGAAACCCCCACGAGAGATCTGTTGGACACGGCATTTAAAGTATTTTATAACCGAGAGGAACAGGAGAAGGCAGACAAGCTTACCCTGTCCAAACAAAAGTACCAGCTTATGGCTGCAGTCCTAAGGGCTCCTCCCAAGAACACTTTGAACACCAATGGGGCCGAATGACATCCGCCAGGACCCTGCTTCAAGTGCGGAGCGACTGGACATTGGGTAAGACAATGCCCTAACCCACGACCACCACCCGGACCCTGCCCTTCCTGTGGGCAACAAGGTCACTGGAGAGTTGATCGTCCTTCTTTGCAATGCCACGGAAGGCCACTCAACTCCCAGACCCAGCCTCATTTACAGGGTTCAGTGAATGACCTTCTAGGCCTGGCGACTGAAGGCTGATGATGCCCTGTCTTCTCGGCCCCCACCGCTTCTATGATTATCACAATGGAGGAACCCAGGGTTTCAGCCGTGGTGGCGGGTAATATTATTAATTTCATTATTGACACTGGCACTTCATGGTCAGTTCTCCCTTCCTGCTCTGGTAAAGTTTTTCCCTCACAGATCTCTGTGGTGGGGGTTGATGGGAAGCCTCACAACCCCAAATCAACAGGACCCTTAGCCTGTGTATTCTGGAAGATGCCTTTAACTCACTCCTTCCTGGTTATGCCCACCTGCCCAACCCCCCTACTTGGCAGGGATCTCATGCAAAAGCTCTCCCTTTCTATTTCTCTCCCATTCTCCAGCATGGCCGTGAAGCAGCTTCAAAGCTTCGATGCCCCCTGCACCTTCTCTTGGGACCGCATTCTCACTTTATTGGTTAATCTCCTGAGAAAATTCTCGGCAGAGATTTCAAGCAAAAGCTCTCCTTGTCTATTTTCTCTCCCCTTCTCCACACTCTTCCTCCTTCCCCTTGTACCTCTCCCCACCCCCAAAGCTAGAGCATGGCCGCTCCCCCCTTCCGAGGTAGAGCCCAAAGTCTGGGACACCTCAGCCCTGGACTAGCCTCTCATCACACTCTTATCTGCAACTCCTTGAAGGACCCCCTCCCTATTTCCCAGCAGATCCCAATACCCAATTGCACTCAAACACTGCTATGGACTTAAGCCCATAATTCAAAGGCTTATGAGTGCTAACCTCCTTAAACCCACTCACTCTCTATATAACACTCCCATTCTTCTGGTCCTCAAGCCTGATGGCTCCTGCCGTCTGCTCCAGGATCTCTGGCTTATTAATTCAGCAGTTATTCCCATTCATCCAGTCGTTCCCAACCTTTATACTCTTCTTTCTCACATCCCCTCTTCCACCACCCACTTTTCTGTATTAGACCTTAAAGATGCTTTTTTCTCAATACCCTTACACCCCGACTCTCATAACCTCTTTAATCTCCTGAGAAACTTCTCTAATGCTAATGTCTCCACTTGATTTCTCTGTGCCCCCCTGCAGGGCTCACTTCTCCCTCTCCCAGTTTACGATGTTACTCAGCAGGCCACTACTCAGTGTTCTCGGGAACTTCTAGTACACGGGCCCATGCTTGCCCCTCCCCTTTTTCTTAACAAAACAGAGTGTTGGACTCCACAAACCTCTAAATGCCCACACTCATCAAGCCAAGATGTCACAATTAAGGAAAATACTGCTCTAACCTCGGGACTGCTCTTTCTCTGTTCTTCCAAAATATACTCCTGCATCTCTCCACAGATTGAGGACACCTGTGCTCCAGTCATTCTCATCCCCAAACTAACCCTATACACACCAGGAGAGGTGTATGATGTCTTATCCACAGGGACAGAAGGAACCAGAACAAAGAGGTCAGCCACCTTGGCAGTCCTGGTAGGAGTTAGCCTGGTGGCATCAGTGGCAGCCACGGGACTCGTGGCCAGAGGCTTGGGACACACGCTGATCTCAACCCAGCATCTTTCTCAAGAAATAGAGGACCTCAGACAAGAGCTCACTTCAACAGTGGAAACTA
>NW_008330314.1:487889-501026 GCF_000622305.1 Nannospalax galili
GAAATAAATCTGTATCCCGCTGAGAATTCCATCTGTGCCTTGGTGCCTTCATCCATCCGCTCGTGCTCTCCATCTGCGCACCTGCCCACTCTCTCTCCAACATTCCTACCTATCAATAGGAACTTAGAAGCCTTTACTTCCTAATAATTTTACCATATTCTACTATAATTTATGTTCTTGAAGTTACTCATCTACTTGTGTGTTCCCCAGGGGTCTAGTTCCTCCAAGGGGTGGGGCCTATGGCTGAGAGTGGACTGGGCAGAGTGAGCCATGGAAGGAGGGGCTTGTGATGCCATCTTGGGAGAGGAGCGGCAAGCCGCAAGTAAAGCTGGAGTGATATACTTGGGGAATGTTCAGCAGCCGGCATACTCAAGGACAGAATGGGCTGACATTTATGGACCTGGGGTGAGATCACTATCCCCTGAGGTGTGAGGGAATGCTAGTGGTGATTATGGGAGTGGCATGGGAGCAGTCTGATATGGCGGGCTCTGAGCTGTGCCTTGCCTCCAGAGGCACAGCAGGAGCTGAGCAGTGCAGGGCCAGGCACTGGGTGCTCATTCTTTTGTAAGTTACTCTCCTCTCCACCCCACTGTAATAATAAATGCACATAAAGATATGTTATATGGTTTGCCTGATGGCTCAAAAGACCCAGAGAGAAATCTGGAGACAAACTGGCCTAGTCTGGCCCAGGTAAACAAACCACAGCCTCCTGGGATGTGGGTCTCCAAAAGCAGTGCTGTTCCTGCTGCTTCTGTTGCTGATCACCTGGGCTCTGAGTCCCAAATACAGGAGAGAAGCCACTCAAAGCCCATAAGCTTAATGGGGTTAGGGATAGTCACATGGGTTGCATAATGGATTATAAAATCTGTAACTAAAAAGAGGCCAGCCATGCAGAAGCATGGGCCACAGCTATGTTGTAAATGTGGAGATATGTGGCGGGTATGTGAAGGTTTGTTAAAGGTTTTTCAGAGGCCAGAAAAGTTTTACCTCCAAAAGGAGTGCCCAGAGAGGGAGGGTGGCCAATTTGCATAATAAAAGATGTGCCCCAGGCAGAAGAAGCTGAAAAGGCTCTGGAGGTCCTGGCAGATCCAGTTGCAAAGCTGGAGAGAAAAGGTGGGACACTTTGACTTGTGTAAGGTCCAAGGACTCAGAGGAAAAGACAGATAATAATAAAAAGGAAAATGACCTAAAAATAAAAGTAGCTAAAGCTGTCCCTCAGATTCAACCATTGATACAATAGGAAAAAAAAAAAAAAAGCTAACTGTCTGTAGCTAGGAAATATTCCATGCTAGAATTGTTAAAACTAAGAAAAACTTACAAGCAAGCAAGCAGAGAGCCCTGGCCACATGGCTTGTGCGAGTATGGGACATGGGAGCAAATGATGTCAGTCTAAGTTCTTCAGAAGCTTCACAGCTGAGTTATATAACCACCCATCCATCCTTGCAACATAGGCTGTTCAACCTAGGCCAATGCAGGGGGGAGCAGTCCTTAATGGGATGGCTGGTTGAAGGCATTAAAGATACATGTTTGTCACTAAGGGAGACTAACATGATTAGCAGGGGCTGTGGACTATAAAGGAGGGGTAGGCATTACTGAGAGAACTAGGTATGAGAAAAGCAATATATGATGTTCAGTTCACTTGTTCAGATAAGACTGTGTTCACCAGAGATATGAAAGAAAGCTTAACTCATCTGGGACTCAAGAATGGTATGGGGCTTTAATGGTTTTACTAAGCCTTTTGATGGGACAGGATCTTTGTAAAGTGAGAGAGGCTTTGGCAAATCTAAATGAGTCTGACCAGCATGTAAAACGTGTCTGTAAAATAACAGAACACTCCATAAGAGATATAAAAAAGACCAGACAGAAGAAATGGTCCACTTGGGTTACTCGAAGACAAATGTGGCAAGACTTATGTGAAGCCCAAATTCCCAGAGAAAAAAAATTGATAGAAAACCAAATTCAGTGCTAAGAAGTTCCTGGAAGGCTTTAAAACCAGAATAATGGTTTACAAAAGGCATTCGAAGGATTAAAAACTATACAAGCGGTGGTTAAGAATCCCCAAGGATTAAATAAAATGCATTTCTCTTCTGATAAAGGCTATACTAGGGCAGGAAACAGATTTTCCCACCAAGTTCTCCCCCAGCAACCTGGTATGGTCAATGGGAAGATGACAGATATGGCTGCAGTCAGGATGCAGATCCAGAACCTACCTGACTCAGGGAACCAACAAGTGCAGTGAGGACAGGAGAAGCCTCCTGCCTCCTTAGCCCAGAGCAGGGTCAGGCAACTGAAGCCAACATGAAGAGACCTCATGTAAAATCCCCCAAGGGTGAAATGACTCCAAAGAGATAACTAAAATGGTAAAGAGCTAACCAAATTAATGCCTTGTACCCATGCTATGGTACCTAAAAAGGATCTATGGAGAAAACAGTTAATACGAATGGACAAAACCTTTCCATTCTGTGTGAGACCTTGTCTATGATTGATTTAATATATAATGTTAACCTTCCTTCAAGTGTTTTACAGATGTGAAACCCATTTAAAAGATACCTGAAGAAGCAAAGGCCAACTATAACTGTAAGATTCTTAGGAGTTTTATGATTGGGTAAGATAAAGACAGAGACTCCCAAACTATACAAGTGGTAAGAAAATCTACAGTACAAGGGGTGGGTTCCCCCGCTCTGAGCTGTTGGTCAGCGAGAGATCCTAGAGGTCCTCCAATTCACCAAGGCTATTGCCATTAATGTCAGTTGTACACTAGAAAGGTCAGTAAGGCCATGTTGCTGAAGACACTGCATGTTGTGAGCATGGGAGAAGAAGAGATGGAACTAAGACTAAGCCAAAAAACTCTGCCACTGGATGGATGACATTCACATTGCCAGAAGGCACTTTGAGGATGGTTGGGGAAGAAAGGATCCCCTATGATTCTACTCAATGATGGACCCCATGTGCTGCACACTATGAACATGCCAAGCAGTACCTGCAAGTGCAATAATGACTTGGCCAACATACATACAACTGACAAATTTCTAATTGGGTAAGGCCCACTCCTAGAGGTGGAACACACATCTGGTGCTGTAGACCAAGCCAATGCCTTGTGTCGAGAAAGGCTACAGGTCCTAGTGGAGAAGCCATCACAAGTATACTGTTTAATGAATATAGTACACCTACTGGGATATCTTCTAGGCATTTGTATTTACATTCATGTTTGTTTAAATGTGTCTACTGCCTTCCATTTGTCTTTATACTAGAAAAACCACCACTGAGATAGATCAATGGCCATGGCTTAAAGACATATAAAGGGTGGCATTTTTTATATATTATATTCTATAGATCTTCATGTTTTTAGGAATTCTAGTTATCAAAAAATTCAACTACTAATATGTTCTAATATGTTGAGAAAATTGATGTACGTACTTTGAATATGTCCAGAAAATTTTGCTTGTTTAAACTGCAAACTAAAACTTATTGATCTTTGGAAATTAGATTAAATTTGTTTAAGCTGTGACTTAAAAGGTTTCCACGTTGCTTTTGTTTGGAAAATGTCCCTTATTCCTCTAGAAAAGCCATAATTCCTCTTCCTTTGAGAACTGTCTCCCTAGTTCCTCTTTTGTACATTCTTGAATTGACTTCGAAGAAGTTCCTATCTAAAAATGCCTCTTCATGTGTGTTTCCATTTATCAACAATACGTTTATGTTGTGAAATAAATGAGCTGAAATTAGTTTTTTACAAAAGTAAGAATTTACATCTTTACCAAGACCATCCTATTTCTATCCACTCCATATCTCACTGACAGGATTGGCAATGGGGTGTCAAGGAAGAGGCAATGAGTATGCAGAAAGTGAACAGAAGATCTGCCTCTCTCTACTTTGGATTACTCTTCCCATGAAATCATGTATTCCAAAAGCTCCTCAGAGAAGTTTTGAAACCTGGCTGCAACCTTTATGAAGTTGCCCACCTGCCACTACCATTCACCATTACTGGCATCCCTACAGTTATCATCTTGACAAAAGAATCAGCATCTGCATCAGAAGTGCTTGTTCCATAAATTCAAATGGTACATTGAAAAATAAATCATGTTTCAATAATATAATCCCCTTCTCAACCTTAAATTTTTATTGCAATGTTGATTTAAATGTTGTATTTAAAATTATATGTGTAAGCGTGTGTTATTTAAAGTGCTTAGAAGTATATAAAGAGTTCTGGAATCCTGCCACAATTGGATGTCACCACTACTGCTAAATGTGAGATACTTTTCAAGTATTTCTTTCATGCGCATATAGTCCTTATCAAAAATGAGAATATATCCTACATTTAATTTCATTATTGGATTTTTTAAAGTTGTCTAGCATTCTTTTTAACTTATCAGTTGTCTTGGTTTATTCTCTTTTTCGGCTTCTCTTCTGCAATATTTAGCATCAATTTTCAACTTGATACAGTCTAGAATCACCTGGGAAGACAATGTCAGTGAGGGGTTGTCTACATTGGGCTGGCCTTTGGGCATGTCTGTGGGGTAATATTCTTTTTAATTTTTATTTATTATTTTTATTTTATGTGTTTGAGTGTATTGTCTAGATTTATGTGAGTGCACCCATGCTGTCCAATGCCCATGGAGATCAGAAAAGGGCATCAGATTCCCTGGAACTGGAGTTACAGAAAGTAGTTAGTTGCCATGTAGAGAATTGAACTTGGGTCCTCTGCAAGAGCAGTCAGTGCTCTAACAGCTGAGCCATCTCCTCAGTCCCAGTGGGGTATTATCTTGATTGCCTTAATTGATGTGGGATGATCTTTCCTAAATGTGGGCAGCATCTTTCCTGGTAGTGGCCCAGATAAATGGACATGGAAGAAGGAAAGTTTTTGCTTTTTTGATGGCTTGATATTTACTCATTGTCCAGTTCATCTTCCCGCTGGTTCCTTCCTTGATATTCCTTTGGGGTTCTAACATGGACTGAAGACCTGTGGTTCCCCAGGAATCCCCTAGGCCTTCAGTGCCAGATTGGGACTGCTGAGGCACCCAACCTCATGGATCCTCCAGCCTCTCCCATATGAGACAGCCTGTTGAACAACTCCGACTGTGCCTTGTAAATCAGTCTAATAAATCCTAACTTAGTATGTGCTTATTCCATTGATTCTGTTCCTGTAGAGAACCCCAACCAATACACCTTCCAGTGCTCTGTATTTTTTATGCTATAGCTATCAGCATTAAATTTAATTTAAGTATTTGCATTCCATATGGCATTTCTATTTTTATGAGTAATACCACATTTTCACTGCCTAGCTTATGAACAAAGTGAGAAATAAAATGAAACGAACAGCAAGGGGCAGGAAGCACTACTATTTTTATGCTGTGAAAAGTTGGAGGATGTGTAGGTCACAGATTCTGCTGAGTTTCAGATTTAATTTGGCTTAACTGGACAATCACATGTGTAGGTCACTTAGACAAGTTCCTCAATTTCTGTATCTGAGGGAGGCAAAGGACAACAGCCCTTAAGTGTTTGTGTGAAGAGGAACAGAGAATACCAGTGCTTCATGTAGGGAGGATCAGAAAAACATAGGCTGCAGTCTTGACTTTCCCAGGGCTATAGCTGTCCCCAAAGTTGCAGACCAGAGCAACTTTTCCCCAAAGGCCTTTAAATTCAAATAATCCAAGTGGTGGTCATGAATAGAATATATTCACTTTTATTCTCCCCAAGATGTCCCTCTACCTCTTCTGGAATTACAATTTTGTACTTTCCAAAATGATAGGCGTGTTATGACAGGGCTTCTGTCAACATGTGGTCATAGATCTCTTTGTTGAATCTCTTTTTTATTTATTATTTTTATTTTATGTGTATGCATGTATTGCCTGCATGTAGGTAAGTGCACCTGTGTCATGCAATGCTAGCGGAGGACAGAAGAGACTGTCAGATCCCCTGGTACTGGATTACGTACAGTTGTTATCTGCCATCTGGGTGCTGGGATTCAAACTTGGGTCTTCTGCAAGAACAACCAGTGTTCTTAACTGCTAAGCCATCTCTCCAGCACTCTTTATTGAATATCTTAAAAAGAATCATTTGTATACTTTTGATTCTTTCTTTGCTCACTACCAGCACATCAAATAAAACTCAATATAAATAGCTATAGTGCTAAGTTTCTTTTCTGTGATAGGTGCAGGCTATTCTAAGGTATAAGATACACCACAGTGTATTCAGTTCTTCATTCCTTAGCTTTCTTTATGGTGCTTCAAATTTCATGTTTTATCAAATTAATATATGATCTTTTATATCTATATTCCAAGCATTACACTTTCATAAAAACTGTCCATCCAGATGTATATGTGCATTCATCAGGATTATTTGCTTTTACATTTTGACTTCATCCAAAAGAGACTAAACTAAAAACAGAAAATGTTAGCAGTCTTACAAGCGGTATTTTATTAAGCACCTTTGCACGTAGGCCACACTCTCAATAGCAAAGTGCAACATAACATGCTTGCTTCCATACCACTAGCACTACACAGTTAGACTCTTGTTTTCACACTTGTCAATCTAATGAGTGGCATGTGATAATGTTTAATTCTACTCTTTATTATTTTTCTGAGGTTCCTGATAAAAATTTACCTTGCTAGAGACATTTTTTCAGACTTGTATGTCTAAAATTCAACAACTGCCAACATCATCCCCCATATATTTACTCACACTGAAAATTTTTGTAGCATTTGTCTTCAGGTTATGCATTTTTGTTTGAATATCATCTTTCCTGCCCTCATCTAAAATATGAGCTTTAGGACCACATTGACTTGTAGTTTTCTGTATTAATTTCCTAGTACCTACAAATTCAATAATTTATTTTCTTGAATATAGGCTAAACAATTTTCATCATCCACTGGTCATTTAGATTTGCTTTATTTTGGATTGCTTATTGATACTAGTTAAACATATTCATTGTCATTTTAACGATTTCAAAGTATTTTATAGCTATTTTTGTCTTACTTATCTATCACAAACAGTTCTGTTGTTTTCCAGTTGTCTTAAATAGTTTTAGTACTTAGATAGAAAATGACATTTATATAGTCTGACTATCTTATCAATTAAGAAACTTAAAGATATATGTATTTTGGAAGTTTTATTTAGTTTTGCTTTTATTTACTTTAAAAAAATTATATATATATATATGAGTGTATTGCCTGCATGCATGTAAGGCATCTGTGTTGTGTGATGGCCACAGAGGGAGGTCAGAAGAGAGTGTTGGAGTCCCCTGGAACTGGACTTAAGGACAGTTGTTAGCTGCCATGTGGGTGCTAGCACTTGAACCCAGGTCCTCTGCAAAAGCAGCCAGTCCTCTTAACTACTGAATCATCTCTCCAGTTGCAATTTTTTTTTTTACTTTATCTAGATGAGAATAAGTCCAATTTTATGTTCTATCAAATAGATATCTACTACACCAGTAGTCTATTCTTCAATTTCATGTGTGAAAATTCAAGTTTATTAAGTAAATCAGTACTGGCTACAACTATAGCATTGAAAATTTATCCATTCCTTAAAGTATTGTTTTGTTTTTTATAGGGTCTCCCTAGTCCCAACCCACATCAAAGTCATTATGTGGACCAAATTATTTACTTAGATTTTATTTAAGTGATTCATATAAAACTTGTGAAAAACAGTGTATATTAAGCATGGTAGATTATGTGGTAGTTTAATTCTTTTTTTTTTTTAATTTTTGGAAATGTCATGCATGTCCACAATGTATCTTGGCCATATTTATGTCCTACTCCTTCCTTCCAGCTCAGTGCAGGCCCTCCTTCCCTGTATTTCCCACCTCCCTACCAACTTCATGTATTTTTTTTTCTGTAACCCACTAAATCCAATGTGTATGGAATCATCAATTGGGACATGAGCAACCTACCAATGGAAAAATGCTCTCCCTCCCTCAGCATCCATCAATAGCCATTAACTCCTCAGCTAGGGTGGAGCAGCCTTTTCACAGCACACTTCTGCATTCTTCCAGTTCTTGTTTTTTTCTGGCCCCTCTTCCACATTATATTCCTTGCAGTGTGGCAAGGTGGGGATGGGAGTGGGAGATTGACATGGATGTTCCATCTATGGATGATGACTCATTCTCAGCATTTTGAGCAGTTATGAGTCTCTACATTAAACTGTTACCCTCTGCAATAAAAAGCTTCTCTGACAAAGTTTGAGAGCAGTGCAAATATATGAATAAAAAGGCAGTTTGACAGCATGACCATTTGGCAAGACAGTATCAATAATTTCTCCCCTCGGTCCAATGGCCTTTCATAGGCTTGGGCTTTGACTATGTTTACTATACTAGGCATGAATTCTCTACTGTGGAGCAAGCCAAGCCTTGAACCCAATCATCTTTCAGCCCAAGAATGTCAATCCAAGCCGCCTTTTGCTACATAACAAATTATCTTAAAATGAAAGGTTTAAAATAATGATTTATTATGTGGCCTAGATTCCTGTTTTTTTCCATAGCTCTTGTTATCTGACACATTAGATATTTTCCTTTTTTTCTTTAGTTTGTTTTCTCTTATTTAAGCTAAAGCATAGTTAAAAAAAAAAAAAAAACACTTAATGATAGTATATACCTGGAACTTTAAGGAAGACTCAATCTGATTATTTTTAATGCACTATCACTTTGATCATTAGCAGGCTGTCCACAGTTCCACATGGTGGCTTCAGGTAATCTGACTCAGGATAACCACCATCATTTGCTATTGGTTGAGGATATTACAAAGATTCAAGGGGTTAAAAGAAATGAACAGTTTGTATACAAAATTTAACTTTTTCCTAAAATTTTGCTTTTTTATTTTAAGAGCATTATTTACTTATATTTGGTTTCCTGGCATTCAAACGCAGCTTTTAGAATATTTAGTCTCTCTATTTCTTATTATTTACATATTTATTTTTCAGCTTTCACTTTAGTTAATTCCATTGTCTTAGATTTACTTTGAATTTTTGTGCTTTTAATAGTGTTCTGGCATGAGGTATAATCTTATTTGTTAAGAAAATATTTAAGAATATCTAGTTTTCTTCTCTATAATTTAACAATACAAAAATTTTGATATGAACTGAGATATTTTCTATTTTTTTCCAAATTTGAAGTAGTTTAATGTTATGTCCTGTTTACATTAAGTATATTTTTTCAAAGAAGTTTAACTACTGCAGTCATTCTTATGTTTATTTAGATTATAATTATTTTGATCAAATAAAATAATATAAATGTTAGGATTTAAATCAAAGAAAATAAGTTTCTAAATTGCAGTGCTTAAACACAGTGTTTTTGAAACAAACTTGAAAAAATTTTATGGACTTTTATTTTTTAATTTTTAAAAAAATTTGTTTATTTTTATTTTATGCATATGTGTTATGCCTGCATGTATGTAAGTGCCTCAATGTTGTGCAGTGTCCTGGGAGGACAGGTGAGGGCATTGGATCCCCTGGAACAGGAGTTACAGAAGGTTGTTAGCTACAGTGTGTGTGCTGGGATTCAAACCTGGATCTTTTGCATAAACAGCAGCCAGTGTTTTAAAAGCCAGCCAACTTTTAAAAATGGCACACACCTTTAATCCCAGCACTCAGGTGGCAGAGGCAAGTGGATCTCTGTGAGTTCAAGGTCATCCTGGTCTACATAGTGAGTTCCAGGCCAGCTGGGACTACCAGGAGACCCTGTCTCAAAAAAGACCAAAAAAAAAAGCTTATTTACATATGATCTCTAATATATTGGTTTTACATTGAATCAGTCAGTTCCTCCTTGAATTGTTTTATTTTTGAAGTGTTTTCTGTGAATTTCTAATAAAACCTCATATATTTACCACAATGTAATAGAGTCCTATGCTACAACAGTGATAGTGATAGCCAGATGTTGTGACATAGCGACTTCTCCAAAAAGTATTAGTATAGGAAAGAAAAGAAAGAAAGAAAAATCTGGGTTTTCCACAGCAAATTATGTCACTTGTACAAACAGTATAAATGCTATTTTAGTTCAAGGAATAGAAACCTGTTGTCAAGGTTGTGATATTTTCCAAGGATTTTAGAACTGGGCTATTCCTGTTCTTCTTCCTTAAGTTTCCCAAAGTAGAGAGGATGTTTATCAGTCACTTCTCCATGGCTTGTAGAAAGTAAAAATTATTTCTCCTATTTCCCCTCCATTAACTTAAATGTATGTTGAAATCAGAATGATCAGCTTTCCCTGGAAAGAGAGAAATCAAAACTTAGCAAAAGCCTGTACAATAAATGCTCATGGGTCTCCAGCACATGTGCACAATACTTAGACAGATGAGATTGGTCAGTCTCTGCTTCCTTTCAGAGAATCGGCAGATAAAATATGAAGAAGTTGGAAGAATATCCCTTTCCGTTTTATGAAGGATAAACAGGGCTGGATGGATATCTCAGCTGGTAAAGTGCTTGTGACACAAATACACAAACCTGAGTTTGGTCTTCAGAACCCACATAAAAGCTGGATGTGCATTGCTTGCAATCCCAGCTCTGGGCAGGCAGAGACAAGTGGATCCTTGGGACTCATTGGCCAGAAATTCTAACCACTTGTGTGTTCCAGGATAGCAAGAGCTCTGTCTCAAAGATCAACGTGGATGACTCCTGATGAACAACAACCAAGGCTGCCTTCTGAACCCCACATGCACACATATGCAACTGTATACACATGAGCATGCCTGACTTTCCCCACACATACATAAGTACTGTTACTTTCTGTAATTCATGCTGTTATTTAAACGAGTCTTTGTTTTCCTAACAAATACAAGTAGCTTTAGTACAAAAGGAATGATTGGTTCCTTTTTGAAATTATCATCATTATTGTTTTTTACTTTATTGATGTGGTATTATTTAGACTGAATTCATCACAAATAAATATGAGTAATTTCCGATTATGTTTTCAAAATTTCAATGTATTTTCCAATTTTTCTGTGTTGTCTAAGAGCTGGTTATTCAATAGAGCAGAAGATGTTTGCAGTGTGCTACTTTGTGTCTAGTAAATAATAAAAAGAAAATTATTATTGGATATTATTACAGCAGTAGTATTTCTGGATTACAGAGGAAGATTATGGTATACCAGAGTGTGGTATACCAGAATAAGTTATTTACAAATTTACAAAATTATTGATTGATAGTTTTTAATATTATAATTCAGATAATTAAGTTTAACGGAATGTGTAAGCATGCTGTCTACATAATCTGCCTTTAAAAAAAAGAAATATATTAGGAGTTTATATGATATATTCCACAAATCAAAACACATTGTCAACTTCATAGCCTTGATTTAGTTTTAACTATCTATAGAACATCTATCATAATATATCGTAAAAAATTTTTTGAGAGTTGAATAGTGAAAAGTTTGAATAATACATGTAATTTTTAGATAACAGCATACTTTCTTATTAGCTAGTCATTTTTTTTTCTTCAGCACCCCATTGATTATTATAACTAATCCATGAAGCTAGAGTTAGGAAGAAAGAGGACATTGATAAGGCTGAGCTCTCACTAAAGATAAAAGGAAACATATTCCCATCTCTTATAGTAGATAAGAGAGATAGCCATATTTTAAGGATTAAAGAATGGAGAAAAAAGAAGCACATGTTGAGGTACTTGTGTTTAGAGCTCCCTTTTCCAGCATGAAATCTTAAGAAGGTTGAAGCAGATCATGTAGGTTGAAGTGAGAATCAAAAAGGACTTTTGCACCACTTCCTTTTGAAAGATAGACAAGGATCTAGGCTGCAAGTGGATGTATCAAATAATAAGATGTGACAAGGCATCAATGGGCAGGAAGATGAGGAACACTTGGGTAAATAACGATTTAATTCTTCTATGATTTGGAAATGATCTAGAAACTCCTTTGTTTCCTGGGAGAAAGCTTATCTGGCTGTGGAAGTAAATAGAGACAAATGAGACCCTCTAAACAAGTACTATCCATGAAGCAGGCTGCAGTGGCTGCAGGATTATTAGCCCCATCTGGGAAATTACAATGAGGTGACAGGTGAGGTAGTTTAAGTCTTTAATAAAAGTTTTTAGTTATGATGAAGCCAGATGATTAAGTCATAAAGTCTCTAATCTCCTGTGCCCAGAGGCCTGAAATTTCCCTTAAATCTCTATCTATATTACACATCTCATATGATAGAACAGGAAGCTTGTAATCTGGATATTCCTGTCTGGAGGAGTATACTTTCTGTTTTATTAGTCTATGTACTAAAGAGCTACAGAATAAGTCCTTATGATAAATTGTAACCGGTAGGTTTAGTAAGTCTTCTCTTAGTATAATAGTCTACCTTCATGGTATGTTGTCTTGCTGAAGAAAGTATCTCATTGAAAATGTCAAAAGTGAAAGATTAGCTATTTTCATACATATCCTGATACTTCATTAAGGAAATGGATGCTTTAGATCTAAAAGGGCAAGTACCTTCTTGAAAAGGGAAAAGAGACTCATTAACAAATTTCAAAATAACATCTCTGCTTATATTTATAATGCATTCCTAAAATGTTATAGATGTATATGCCATTTATAAGACACTGAAGAAAAGATGCATAGAGCTCAAGGGAAACATAAATTATGTAGTCTCCTGATACTAGGACTCTGAGACCCAAAGAGTTTCAGGTAACTTGTCTTGGGTCACACATGGAGGATAAAATAAAGCAAGCCAGGAAGATAGTCTCGATTCTCATTCTCCTGCCACCTCTCCTCCTCTTCATCTCTGCAAATTTGATGACCCCTTATCCTTGAACACATATTCATCTGTAAGTATTACAAGATACAATGCTTCATTGATTCTTCTTTTTGCAGATTCAATATCCCGCTTAAATCCTGGCTCTAAAAGGAGCTTTCTCAAAGAATGACTGCTGGGCAAATGAAATGATGATACTAGTAATTTAGGATCATCATACCAATATTAGACTTCTTAATTCTGTTTTTGAAAAAATTATAGATATCTAGAGAATTCCTCACTCTGGTCAAGAAATTTTCATGGTAATAGTTCTGATTTTTAAAGAGGCTTACGTGTTCCTTTTAAAAGGAAGACCTAGAAAATTCTTCCACTATTATTAATTCTCAGAAAATAATTTAATTGAAACTTACTGAAGCTAATTAAAAGGATAATTTCTCATTTTGCTTTGTGGTCCCATGGACTTATT